>NW_017731595.1:973388-997262 GCF_001890085.2 Hipposideros armiger
AAAATCTTAAAAAAAAAAAAGGCCCGATGAACTTCTGTACCTCAGGATAATTCATAAGAATTTATCTACTGGCTCTCGTTTCCCATTATCAAACCTGGGGTTAACTCCCCTCCACTTCCAAGTTATACATGCCTGGCCACAGAGCATGTCCTGTGATGTCTCCTGCTTTGGGAGCAAAAGCAATTCCCCAAGTGGGGAAAGTCAATCTCCACTCCCACAGCTAGGCAGAGCCCACGTAGACTGGTGTCAGACCAGGTGGCAAATTGGGGTGAAACAAGTGATCCATTCTTCTATTCTTGAATGAATAGAAGATCTGCAACGATCTGATACAGGGGTTCCTCCAACCAATGAGTTCTGATTATTGGGAGAAAGGGTACAGGCCCTCAAGTTCCAAAGAGAATCACAAAGCTCAACAAAGAACCAAACCTATATTTCACTGTATCATGAATGTGTGTATAGGGGCTTTTAATTTCATACAAACTGGTCATATAAATTATCCACTTGGCTATATTTTCTTGCAGTAGCTGAAAAAACAAGACTAGTCACCCAATTACACTGTGCTAGTTTTTCTTACAGATGGCCCATTTCAAGGGCAGGTTTCTTTCTATACAAATATCTAGCTTGAAATTTCATAGAAGCCGATAGAAATTTGTTTTTCCATACAAAATTACACTTTGGTGCAAACATTTTTAGAAACAGTGAATATGAACAGTTAAGTCTGATGAAGCTGTAATGAACAATCTCTGTTTTTGGGGACAGACTGATAACAACCTCTCTATTTTCTTTTCACTTTCTCGCACATAATACTAATTGCTAAAAGGGAGGCAGATGAATATAGAATAAACCATCTTCAAGTTAGCAAATTTGAAAATTCTTGTGTCCACAAATCCTAATGGATACAGAGACGTGAAAAACACTCTTCAGTTTTTTGTTTGTTTGTTTTTACTTTTCAGTTTTTTGTTTGTTTTTGTTTGTTTGTTTAGATTTTTTTTTTATTGGGGAATTGGGGATGGGGAACAGCCAAGTTGTTGTCCTTCAATCTTAATTGTGGAGGGCGCAGCAAGCTCAGCTCCAAGTCCGGTCACATCGCTCAGCTGAAGGTGCTATGTTCAATTAGTTGCGGGTGGGCGTAGCCCACCATCAAACAGGCAATCTTGTTGTTACACCAGCTGAGCCGTCCTGCCACCTGTTGGCAGCTCAACGGCAGCTCAACCTGGGACACAGCGTCACTGGCCCATGTGGGAATCAAACCGGTGATCTTGTTGCTCAGAGCTCACGCTCTTGGGCAAGCTCTTAACCAACTGAGCCACTCAGCCGGCCCCAAATCACTCTTCAGTTTTACCCTGAGTCCTAGAAAGATGCTACAGTCTTGTAGCCGATATTCAGGTGTATTTAAATTCTAAGGATTTTATGATTTTTCTGATATGTAATTTTAGCCTTGAAGAGAGACTTTAGGATTTTTTTTCACTACCTAAAGGTAAAGCCAAATAGTTTTTGTTTTTTTTAAAAGATTTTTTTTTAATTGGGAAATTGGGGGAATGGGAACAGCGCTGGGGAATTGGGGAAGGGGAACAGACAAGTTGCTGTCATTTTTTTTTTTTTGGTCTTCAGTCTAGTTGTGGAGGACGTTGCTTCACTGGCCCAAGTTGGCACCATTGCACTCTTCCCGGGCAAGATCAGTCGCCGGCTTCTGGACGGCCGCTCACTACGGCTGCTGGCTGCTGGCCGCTCACGCTGGCTGCTGGCTACACACGGTAGCCCAAGGCAACCCACTGCCACAGGGGCTGCAGCCTACGCCGTCGCCAGCAACTCATGGCAGCCCAGCTCCAGGTCGAGCTGTTGTTCAGCATCTTAGCTGTGGTGGGCAGTGTCACTGGCCTTCATATGTGGGATCCAAACCGGGGCCCTCTGGCATCCCAAGCCAGTTCTTAACCATTGCGCCACTCGGCCGGCCCCCAAATAGTTTTTATAACAATAAATTATATTAAAAGATGAAGAACCCAAGACCATCAAGGTTGGTTGGTGAGTGAACTGCTCTGTGAGAATACAATTGAACATTTTGGAAAACTCACTTTCATTTTCTCTAGCACTTTGACAAAACTACCACTCATCAGTCACTTGCTACTTAAGAGTCCCAGAAGCCATTGCAAAGGGTGTGTTGGGTGTTTGTGCTGCCTTCCAGAGTTCTTCAGGGTCACAGTGTGGTATATATAATGTAATAAACACCAAGTAATGAACACCTGCTCTATGCAGGAAGGCCCTCTATATTACATCTACTATTAGGCCCTCTATATTACATCTAATCCTCCAAACAAATAAAGTAGGTGTTAATATCCTCGTTAGACAATGAGGAAATGGAGGATGAGTGTGAATGAGTAACTTATCCAACATCACACAGATAACAAGTGTTACAGCACACAGGGTTCCAAGATCTGTGTTCTTTTCACAACCTGTTCTAATAAGACCAGGATAAGGCCTTAGCCCCTGAAGAAAGGGAAAAGGCAGAAAGAGAAAAGGCAACTGTGCTCTGGAAATATTTACCATCCCCCTTCCAAAAAAGGCTCCCTTTGCAGAATGCAAAAGGCATGTGCACCCAACAAAAAAAGACTACCTCACCTCTCACTGTGTTGTCTACTGCAAAACCACTCATTAGTTATGCAATATTAAACAGTAATTTTTCTTTGCAGGACGTATTTATAACCCAGCTGGCTTCTAGAGGTGTCAATCTAACAAAAGGACCTTTGTTTTACTAAGTATTGGGGGTCTGAGTAGTTAAGTTTGGGAGAGCCAAATTGCTCTACATACTGGAGGAAAAGCATTTACAGCAATGGATGTCAGGGAGATGGGGACAGGATAAGAAAACAAGATGCCAGAAGCACTTAAGTGTCAAGATGTGAACCATACTCTAACTCCCTCAACTTTGGAAATCACCTTGAAATTGTCAAACATATGGTGCAGATTAATTTCTTGTAGAACCGATGGAAAGAGATATTTGGCTATCAGGTTGATATGGAACAGAAGAGGCCCAAACCAAAGGCGATCTTGATAATATAAGTATCTAAGAATTCATGGAACTCTGGGAGTTACTTTATCTGGTTTCAAAGAAATTGATTTTTTTTTCCAAAGCAATTTCACCTAGCTGTAAAGACAGGGCATTAGCTGACATCTAGTAGATACACTTAAGGCTACACATAGACATGGGGATAAATTAATAAATTGAAGATCCTTGTGGAATTTTCCACAGAGAAGCAATGAGAGCCTCTCTTACCCAACTGTCACTCTCACCCAAAATTAAGAGAATACAGCAAAAGGCTTAAACCAATATTAGCAACCAAACCCAGATATATTAAAGGGAAATTTTCTTACAATATTTGCAATGTCTGAAATGACACAGGATTAACATCAGGAATATATAGGTAGGTTTTCCAAAGCAACAAGAAAAAGACATAAAATGTAATAGAAAAATAGAATAGTCACAGAAGTCCAAATGGCTAACAAGTGTATAAAGAGACCCCCTACCTCACTAGCAATCAGAAATAAGAAAACTGACACTATTTGACATTCAATCATCAAGCAGACAGAAAATACCAAGTATTATATAACAAGATCATTAGAAGATGAGGACTTCATCTCCTGCTAATGAGAGTTTAAACTGGTTCAGTCCATCTTTCCTATAGCCAATGACTCTACATAAACAGGATTCCATTTCTGGGATCAGCCCCAAACTCACTCAGATCTATAGGCATGGTCACCCTAGCATCACAGACTTTGTAATATCAGGGAGTTGAGTAGAGACTATAGGGAAGAGGAGAAAAGTACTGGGTGGAGGGCTACCCACGACGGTAAGCACTGCAGCATCAGAAACACTGAACTAGACCTGCACACGGAAACACATAGTAAACAAAACAAGACCTAGAACACCATACATGTAAACTACAAACACATACAAAGGAGCACCACAGATTTTACATGGAACCACACATACCAAAGGCCATCAGACTGACTGCTTATGTGAGAGAGATGAAGAGGAAAAAAAATGAAATAAAAGAGGAGAAGGGCAAAGACAGGATGGTGATTTAAACTATCAGGGGTATGGTTATCTCAAGTCCCTGCATTTGAGATCCCCCCACCCCAAGAAACTGCCAGCTTTTAATCATCTCTTTATTGTCTGTTCCGTGAGCCACCCCTACTATACAGCATTTCCTATGTGACAATGGGCAGTCAGTGATTCAATAACAGAATTCACTGAGGCATAAAACCTGTGGCCTCAGACCCACGGAGATGAAATCAAAGATGGCTGGGAGATGACTAGGGGAGAAAAGAGAGAAAGGAGCAAACAGCCTTGGTTGACAAATGGTCTCTCAGCTGCACAACCTATTTCTCCAGTCAGTAATATCTAATGTGTAACTCCAATAAGTAAGAAAGGAGAGAAAAGGCTCTGCTTAAATAGGTCTGCCCATTCAGGGTCCCACAGCAAACCCGTTTCTGGGGATCCCTGAATCTCCATCAGCGTTTTGGAAACCTCTGATCTAGAAACCCTTGCATTCAGAAGCCAAGTCTGGAGTGATGAATGGGTGGGTCAACTTTATTTAAAAGGCCAGGGTAGAACCAATAAGTCTCCTCACATCCGTTAGCAGTCTACAGAAAGACAGGGCCTGGACCTAAGGATAGGCTGCCTGGGACAAGAACAGGATACCTGAGAGGTGGTCTTTTGCTGCTAATACTCCAGCTCCATCTTTTAAAACCAACTTAACAAGCCTTTTTTTGTTGTAATGAGCCTGGTATTACACATTCGATTTGTTTGTGTCATGTAAGTGGGTTCAGCAAGTTTAAATTAAACTATTGGGTTGTCGGAAAAGTCATGACGCATGTTTGCAGCAGGTGGCACTAGTTCATTTTTTGGGAGTACTAGAGTCATTCTCATCTATGTTATTGTTATGTCATTTGACAGCTGACAGTTCTAGCTTCATTCTGAAAAAAAAATGAGTGATTTGGTTGAGTTTTGGAGATTTTACAACAAGTTGAAGACAGAAGACCAAACTGTGCATTTTTGCCATATTTTACTGTTTTACTTCCATAAAGGGAAGAATGCGCATCAAGCTTGTGAAAAGTTGCATAAAGTTTATGGTGACAATGCTCTACAAGAACGTCAGTGACAAAGATGGTTCACAAAATTCTGTGCTGGTGATTTTGATCTCAATGACGCTCCTCGGTCAGGGAGGCCCACCAAGTTGATGATGACAAAATAAAGGAATTGATCAAATCAAACCCACATTACATGACATGAGAGATTGCAGAAACATTGAACATTCATCATTCAAGCATTCACAACCACCTGAACAAGCTGGGATAATCAAGCAAGCTCGATATTTGGGTTCTACATGAACTCAAAGTTCGTTTGATGGCCCATATAAACATCTGCAATATGCTCATTAAACATGAGGAAAACGATCCTTTTTTTGAAGAGACTGATAACTGGTGATGAGAAGTGGGTTGTTTACAACAATGTGGTGCACAAACGGTCTTGGTCCCGACATGATGATTCGCCTCAAACAACGTTGAAAGCAGGCATTCATCAGAGGAAGGTTATGCTCTCAGTGTGGTGGGATTTTAAAGGTGTCGTGTTTTTCAAGCTCCTACCAAGGAAACAAACAATCAATTTAAATGTGTACTGTTGGCAATTGGACAGTTTGAACGAATCCATCATCCAGAAACGTCCAGAGCTTGTTAACGGTAAATGAGTTGTGTTCCATCGTGACAACGTGAGACCACACACAAGTTTGATCACCCATCAAAAATTATTGGAACTTGGATGGGATGTGTTGCCACACCCACCATACTCACCTGACCTTGCACTGTCAGACTTCCACTTGTCTTGCTCTCTTTAAAACTCCTTGGGTGGTATAACGTTCAAATCAGATGAGGCTGTAAATCAGCACCTTGTTAAGTTTTTCGCAAATAAGGACAGGGCCTTCTATGAACAAGGAATTATGAAGCTCACTGAAAGATGGCAAAAGGTTATTGAACAAAACGGGCAATATATCATTGATTGATCTTTGTTCTTTATATAAATAAATGACCTTTGAAAAACAGACAAAATACATCATGACTTTTCCAACAACCCAATACT
This sequence comes from Hipposideros armiger, assembly GCF_001890085.2. NCBI lineage: Eukaryota > Metazoa > Chordata > Mammalia > Chiroptera > Hipposideridae > Hipposideros > Hipposideros armiger. Next base: position 979,519 of record NW_017731595.1, read on the forward strand.
TCTGTCTCTTCTGAGTTCCTCTAATTCTGAGGGCTTAGGAACCAGGGCCAAATCCATTTCATATGGGGAATGATTCAAGGAATTGGGAACATTTAGCCTCTAGAAGACTTGAGATGGCATTCTAGATTGCATCCAAGATACCTGCCAGGTAGAAGAGAAAATCAATTTGTTCTGTGTTGCTGACAAAGAACATAGCCAGGTTAATGAACAGGAATAACTCAGAAATCAATATGACCTCAAAAGAAGGGAGAATTATGACACAGTTAAGCTGTCTAAAGTGGAAACAGAGAGTTCCCATCACTCAAGGTGTTCAAGCAAAGTAAGAAGACTAGCAGTATCAAGGTAAATGACCTCATAGATCTGTTCCAGCCCCAGGTCATATATGGCCACGTCCACAGGGGTCTGCTCCCTATACTTGCTCAGGTTTTAGGCTCTTCCTGGTGTTGTATTTTAGGTTCTCCACAAGTAAACATGTGAGATGAACTTCAGCTAAATGTGACTTCCGGTGCCACTTACTTTGAATGTATAATCAGTCCCTGCAAAAGCAGATGAGCCAGTAAAATAAATCTACCATCTGTCTCTCCATGTTTTTTCAACAATCACCCTACTAGCTCCTGAGAAAACCTTCTCTGTGTAGCCATGAATCAGACAGGCTGATTTGAAACCATTACCAGAGAGAATGATGTGCCAGAATCAAAGAGCAACTCTAAAGTGAGAAAAAATAAACTAAATAAATTTCAGAATAGTCTGACACACTGGGAATGTTACATTGCCATTGGTTCATCAGAATCATGCTGAATACTGCAGTCATTATTAACAGTCTTATAACATGAGATTTTATTTAATTGCCTCTGGTTGAAACTCTGCACATTGGTTGTTTGCCCAGGCACGAATTTATTTTGACCAAAATTAGTCTTAAGTAGCTTGGCTTGAGTAATGATGTAGCCAAAAAAACAGCCAGAAGGCAGTTTAAGTGGCTTCTCCAACAATTCATAGATTAGAGAAGAACAGAACTTTAAGAAAATATTTTGGGGCCGGCTGAGTGGCGCGTTGGTTAAGAGCTGGCTTGGGACGCCAGAGGGCCCCAGTTGGATCCCACATATGAGGGCCAGTGACACTGCCCTCTACAGCTAAGATGTTGAACAACAGCTCGACCTGGAGCTGGGCTGCTGTGAGTCCCCGGAGGCGGCATAGGCTGCAGCCCCTGCTACAGTGGGTTGCCATGGGCTACCGTGTGTAGCCAGCAGCCACAGTGAGCGGCAGTCCAGAAGCCAGCAACTGATCTGCCTCGCCCGGGAAGAGAGCAATGATGGTGCCAACTTGGGCCAGTGAAGCAACGTCCTCCACAACTAGACTGAAGAACAAAAACAACAGCAACTTGTCTGTTCCCCTTACCCCAATTCCCCAGCACTGTTCCCATCCCCCAATTCCCCAATTTAATTTTAAAAAAATCTTTAAAAAAATATATATATATTGTAAGAAATCAATCCCTCTCCCACATTAGTCAGTTTAATTGGTGTTAGCAAAAGCCATGGTTATCCACTGAGGAAAGGTATCTGAGGAATGAAAAATGCACTATGGATGGACTGTGCCTTAACATAGTCAGGGCAAGGAGGCTGAATTTTGAAGTTCTGCTGTCAGCTCTCAGCTCCTTCTGCGTGGGTGTCTCATGAGGCTTTAGAGCTAAGAAGATGGCTTATTTTGAACGTCTATCAAAAGCGGGCATGATCAGATTCTGACCACTCTACATTACTGCGGGTTACAAGCAAGACTAAAAACGTGCTGATTCAAGTTCTTCCTCCAAAATGGTGATTACGAGTCACATATTTATGAGAATTGATGACATTGGGCTTTTCATAAGAACATTTCAATAGCAATCAACCTCATCATCCATAGGAATCCCTTCATTTCACATCTAAGTGCAGGCTTCTTTCTCTCCAGAAATGAGATGATACTCTCTCCCTGAAAAGATGCACAAATATATCTCATGCAGATAGGAAAGCAGCACCATAATCCCAAAAAACATGGTGTCCGTAACACATAAAAATAAAACTACTGACCCCAGAGATTCAAAGAATCTCTTGAACCCAAGTATCTCTTAACGTGAACCCAAGTATCCCTTGGGGTTCTCAGGACTTACTCTCAGAAGTCAACAAAAATTTTTAAAAATTTTTTTAATTTTCAGTTTCATTCCAAGGGTAATTTAAAACTTACCATAAAGCATATTTTTGATCATCCAAATCAGCTCAAAACCAAATACAAACATTTCAATTATTCATGTGCTTTCATGTTTACAATGCCTTTTTTGTCAGGTAATATACTTTAATTGTTGCATGCTAATTAGGACCAAAAAAGCAGACTTACTATATAAGTGATGCATTCACAACAAGGCCTGCAGCATCATGGCTCACTGGGCCCATGAAGGGTTTCGGAGTAGTTAACGAGAGAAAAGCAGTGGGCAACTTGAGTTAGCACAATGGAGGATATAGTCCAAGGCTTCCAAAATTTCAGGCATCCAAGAACCGATCAAGAGGCATTTGGCACATTTACAAGTAAATTGAAATAATATTTTTCCATTAATAATTAAAAACAGCTGGTTGTTTTGTCATTGAGTGGAAGATATTGTTTGCAATCTTTCCCCAAGGTGTCTTTATCTACCTGGTGGATGCACAGCTTGCGCTCTAGGTGAGGTATTAATACTTCTAAAACAAGGCACATTTTCTAGGCTGAGACTAGAAAACATTTCCTTGATTGTTCAGGGGAGAGGGGAAGTGAAATGAGCTCAGACTCCAGTGGATCCTAAGAAGAAATTCCGAAGCTGCCCCATTTAGGGGCCCAATGTAGGGATAGAAATGCCAGTTAAATTTGAGACAACCTGAGAGCAGAGAGGACTTGGGCTCCCATTCTTAGGCTGAGGCTATGAAGACAGTAAGACCCCATAAGAGAAATGGACACATGGGGATGAGTTCCCCAAGCATCAAAGTAACAAGGAAGTGACAGGATAATTTTGTGATGATGCAAAAGTAGCCTGAGTTTAGATAATGCCACAAAATTTCCCATAGCCCAATTTGAAACAAAAGCAGTAGAACCTGTGTGCACAGTGTACCTAAGAGTGACACAGAAATTAGCTGAGAGGGAGGGAAGTTGATTGGAAAGGGCTTTCAGTCAGAAATAGGGACGAAGCTGCGCAACATGGAGCAACAATGGAACGCTAGAGGTCTCAGCTAATGCCACTGTGGGCTGATGACAACACAGACCAGCTGCCCCACCCGTGACTTGACACTGTAACAGGGTTATTCTCAAATGTTAACATGCATTAGAGTTACCTAGAGCGATTGCTAACATACAGATTTCTGGGCCCCACCCACAGAGTTCCTGATATATCAGGTCTGGGATGGGGACTGGTAATCTTCATTTCTAGCAAGTTCTCAGGCAATGATGATATTGCTCCTCCGGGGACCACACTTGAAGAATCACTGTGAGGATGCATCCTAAGCCCCTAAGTTATGGGAAACCCACATATAAGTGGGAACTCTCAGCATAATGAAGCTCATACTAGAAGTATAGTTATGGGAGAATAAAGATTTACATTCCTCATACACCTGCACACAGGAACTAAGATTTGCATCCATGATGGAGATGGGGCAAATGGCATCCTAAAACTCTACTTGGTTATTTTCTCCTCTGGAAGGCATCATTTCTTATTCTTTTGCAGCACTGAATGTAATTCTTAATTATACCCAATAACATATCAGTGATTTATTTTTCCAACACTTAATGAAAACAGGACATTAAGTGTTGGAACCCACTGTCTGGTGTAAAGTATTCTGCCCAGGATGGCATGCCCCACCCCGTTGTTTTTGCTTGCCCACCTTCCCTGTCCTCTCTCATCCCCAAACATCCACCTACCAGCACTAAGGAAGAACGAGGTATGTGCTGTTCACAAGCACAAAGGAGGCCACAACTCAAGGGTGAGGCGAAAGGAAAGCCAGGGGCAAGGAGAGAATTCCTTCTCCACTTCAGGTAACCCAACCTAAGGTGAGGTTACTGAAAAAATGACCTGTGATCCCTGGCCCAGGGGACAACCATGGTTAACATTTGGGTAGATAAACATCCTTCCAGACATTTTTATATGCATAGATTCACAAGCATATTAATCGCTTTTTCAACTTTCAATGTAGACTCGATTCCAGACAAAGATTTCTAGGGGTTAATCCAAAAGGAATATAAAGTCATAAGATTAGATCAATAAAAGGTACAAAAAATGGGGAATGTAGAAGAGACTTACACTTAATATTTTTCCTAGGCTTTCTGGAAGCTGAGAATTTCTCTGCTCCAAGGCCTACATCCATAATTGTTTTTGATAAGTAATGTGTTTAGATAAGTGATGTCAAAAGGGTCAATTTTTTTTCTCATTCTCAGCTTTTATTAGGAACATGGAAGTGCCATAGTTTAGCATTTAATTATCACCATCTTCCTGGGAGACATATGAGAATTTAATGAGTTTGTTCTTTTGTATGAGTAGAGAGTTCAAATTAAAAGAATCCTTCCAATGAATCACATTAAAATGTATTTAAAGTGTCTTTTAACTTCGGGTCCTTAAAAAAGAGAATGATTTTTTTTTCTGAATCAAAATGAATCTTCTTACTTAATGCAAATGATAAATTTCCACAGAAGCTGCCCATGTTAAACTTCAATGAAACCAAAGATCCAGAGAGGTCGCAAGAAAGTTATTGAGGTCACTATCAACTTAAAGTGATTAGAGGTTCAGGCAAAGCAGCTTTTCTGGATGTCAAAGTTCTACAGATTCTCAAGTTTTGAGTTTGGACATTTAAAACACTGTTGTGCTAAGTGGCACTGACGCTTTTCACTTAGCAGCATATTCTTTTCTCTTAATTTTCTCCTCCTTTCTCTTCATGCTCTCCATCCACGCCTACCACAGGGAGGTTTAAGTGCTTGTCATAGTGGAGAACTCTTGAAAACTGAAGAAGTTGCAAGTCATGGTTCTCTAACAATGAAACTTCCAAACTGGAGCAGGCATAGGTGTTTGGGGCATGGGCCACATCTAGAATCTTCAGTTCCTCATACCACTTGTTATATTTGTCACCCTCCCATCTCAACACTGGATCCTCTGAACTTTACATCAGAAGAAAGGAAGGACGGAAATTTCAGAAATGGACTATATGCCAAAAGATAAAATTATTTTCTGATAACTGGGAAGATTCAGATGATGCAAAGGAATAAAACTAAACAGACTCGCACTGGATACTTGCCAGCTGGTCTTTACCTCCCAACATACCCAGAAATAAAATTGCATCTTACTCTCTATGTTAGTTTCCTATTTCTGCTGTAAAACTACCATAAATGTGATGCCTCAAATGATACAAATGTGTTACCTTACAGTTCTATAGGTCAAAATTCCAACACAGGTCTCCTCAGGCTAAAATCAAGGTGTCAGTAGGGCTGTATTCCTTTCTGGAAACTCTAAGAGAGAAGCTGTTTCCTTGCCTTTTCTAGCTTCTAGAGACCACCTGTAATTCTTGGTTCATGGCCCCTTTCCCCCATTCCTAGACAGTCCAGTTTTTCTGATTTTCTATAACCAGAAATGTTCCCTGTTTTTAAGGACTCATGGGATCACATTGGATCCACTGGGATAATCCAAGGTCATCTCCCCATTTCAAGGTCCTTAATCATATCTGTAAAGACCGTTTGCCATGGAAAGTAACATATTAACATGTTTGGAGGGGTGGGAATTAGAACCTAGACTAATTAGGACTTTGGGGGAGAGGCATTATCCTGCCTGCCACATTCTACTTCTAGAAGCCTCCCAAGACTTGTTAATTCTCAAAGTTGTTCAACTTGACCATTTCCCAGAAGGGTTAAATTTTTCTAAAGGTGAAAAATCTCTGTCATGATGTGGAGAATGAATAGCACCCAGTGGTAAGGTACCTTTATATTTGTTTCAATTTCTACATATTATCATTAAAAAAAAAAGTAATAATCAGAGAAATGCTCCTGTGATTCTAAGGGAAGCCACTCAGTGCCTGTAAGTGTGATAATGGAAATTCCGAGAAGAATGTGAGTTTACTTGAGAGCAGGTAAAACTAACGCCTTGGCCCACACAGCAAACCTCTGGGTAGAACATAAAAACCAGTACCCATCTCATAGGAGTTGCAGATAGAGAAAGATGGAATTAGAATGGGGAGTAACTCAAAGAAATAAATAGAATAAGGTTTTTAAAAGTGTATGGTTTTCAAATTGAAAGGGCACAGAAAGGATACATTTTTAAAAAATATATTTTAAAGACTAATATCTAGAACAATGTAGTGACCTTTCAGAAAACCAAGGATAAAAGAAAATTCTAAAACTTCCAAAGAAAGTAGATTAATACAGCAGATAGTACTGCATTTCTCACTGTAATGCTGGGGACAGGAAGACAGTGGAACAGTATCTTGAAATTATTTTCCACTTGTAATTATTACCTATTTTAAGAATGAGAAAAATTAATATTTTCTAATATTCAAGAACTCACAAAGTTTGTCACCCATGAACTCTCTGAAAAAAGTCTAAACACAGTGCATAGAGGAAAACAAAACAAGAACAAAAAATTAATCTAAAAGATGCAGAATAATAGAAATCTGGAATTACCTAACAATATGAGAGATTGTGAGAGAAGGAAAGAAGGAGCAGATAGGAGCATATATTGGATAGGAAAAATGTACAGTTCAATATGTATAATAATGGTTTTAACGTTATTTTTCAAACAGTGGAAATGAAGTATATATAACTTTAGTAATCCTTTTAAGCAATACACTAACAACAGAAGCTATAAAAAACAGACTCTCAGTTGGTTATGAGCTCGCTCAAGAGTGCGAGCTCGGAGCAACAGCAGTTCGATGCCCAGCCCGAGCTGAGCTGCCGCTGAGCTGCCAACAGGCGGCAGGATGGCTCAGCTAAAAAAAAAAAAAAACAGACTAACAAATTTGTCTGTATAAAAATTTTAAATTCCTGTGGGCTAAAGAAACTAAAAATGTTGTTAAAATGGCAAGGAACAGACAAGCTCCATACTGGGAGAAAATGTTTGTAAATCACATGTCCAACAAAGGATTTGTACACAGAATACACAAAGAACTCTCAGAAATCAAAAGTAAGAAACAAAACAACCCGATTTTTTAATGAGCAAATTACTGTAGAGTCACGTTACCAAAAAGAATGTGAAGAAGACAAATAGGCACATGCAAAGATATTCTACATTATTAGGCATTAGGGAAATGTAAATTAAAATCACAAGATACCATGAATTACTTATTAGAGTGAATAAAATTAAAAAATAGAATGTCAAATGTTGAGCAGATGCAGACCAACTGGAATCCTCATATTGATGATGGGAATGCAAATGATAGAGTCATTTTGCAAAACAGATTTTTTTTAAAATACTCTTATGTACATATTGGTGATTACACCAAGGGGCTCAGCCTTCCCGAAGAGTAATCTGGCAGTATCTATTAATCTGTTTAAGTGTACACATCATTTGATCCAGAATTTCCACATGTAGGTACCTATTCTTCCTATATAAAGAGGCACAATGCAAGGCTGTCTACTGCATCATTTGTGATTCCAGAACATTGAAAACAATGCAAATTCTTATCCAAGCAAAATGAATTTTGGAACATTTCTATTTTGAAGTACTGCACACCTTTTCAAAAGAACGAATTGTATATCAATTAAGACATAGTTTTAAGGAGTTTTTAAAAAGAATTTTATGGCACAGTATATAGATATATAATTTATTTTTAAAATATGTTTATATAGTGGGTATAATTATATAGAGAAATGTACTCTAAACTGTTGACAGTGATTTTCCCTTGGGAAGGGAATGAGAATGGGTGGGGGAAGGAATATGAAAGAGATTCTTTTATGTTTCATGTACTATACGTCTGTACAGTTTCTGTACAGAATCTTTTACAATAATAATATGGTCTTGTATTATTTGTGCAATTTTTAAAATGTCAAAACATAGGTAGATTTTTTTAATACACTGCAGAAAACATAAAAAGTAAAAGTAAAACTAGACACTAACAACAGTTAAGCTAAACTTAGTCACAACTTGTCGATACTACAAATGGGTTAATTATAACAATACAAACAAGCATAACTTCCACATAAAATATGGGCTGTATGAAATAATAAGTCCAACAATTGGCTGGCTAAAATAGACACAATTAAAATAATTTTTTTAATTGGCAGACAAAAGTTAGGGGGAAATCTAAGGCGGGGACGAGATTAAGACAGGAGGAGAGATGAAGGCAGATTGTGGCAAACGCAGCCTGTGGGCTGTAGGCATGTTATTTTAACCCTCCATCGGGCGCAATGCAAAAGTTACAGAGTTCAGGCACAATGCATCTACTATTAATAGATGCGTGTATGACATTTATTTATTTAAATTAAAAATGAATGAAAACAACGTTTAAGCACGTGTATAATTTATTCAGAATGAAATTTTAATTTGCCACAAAGTAAAACAATATATGTTTATCACATAAATTCAGTATAAAAATCAACAGAAATTCAAAACAATCTGTGAGATCAGTTGCGCCCGACGGAGGGCTGAAGGCAATGCAACAAGTCAAGCAATGTGCTTTGGAACCAGGGCCAGCAGCTGAGCACAGGTTGCCTTGCCCTTAGTCTACTTCTCACAATTCTACTGTCCGTGTGGCCCTTGTGCGCATTTGATTTGTAGGACCCATAACCCTATTGAGCACATGATAAGAGCAGAGTTAGAAAAGCATAATGGTAACAATCATAAAAATAATCATCATAATCATAAAATATACTGAACAGTTAACACCAGTATCATGGTAAAAAGCATTGAAAGATGAACTAGTCATTAAATGAAAGTAGTAAGCTATAAATTAAAGAATAAAAATCCAACAAGGCGGACTGGCTGAGTGGCTCAGTTGGTTAAGAGCTCGCTCAAGAGTGTGAGCTCTGAGCAACCGCGGTTTGAGTCCCGGCCTGACCTGAGCTGCCGCTGAGCTTCCAACAGGTGGCAGGATGGCTCAGCTAAAAAAAAAAAAAAAAATCCAACAAGGCTGAATTTATATGTCCCATACAACAGCTGAACATAATGCATACAATTTTAAAAATACTAGAAATTCAAAAAAAAAGAAGAAATAAATTGAAATTAAAGACCTAATTATTCCACTATGAAAATAGCAAAATCTACCATTGATTGAGATTTTTCTAAATGTCTGGGACTGAAAAATTCTCAAATTTTTCTCAAAAAAATGAGAAAAAATTTACATACATTTTTCTCACTTTATCTTCACCTGAGGTAGGTGTTACTATTGTTCTACCTATTTTACAGATGAGGAAACTGAGACTAAAAGAGGTTAGGTGACTTTGCCAAGAAACCCTGGCTAATATGAGGCAAAACTGACTCACATTCAAGTCCATCTAGCTCCAGAGCCAATGCTCGCAATCACTACATTATATTGCATCTTGATATGAAATCATCAGAATGCAAATAATCAATAAATAAATTAATAAAAGAAATTGCACAGGTGATCAATAGCATTAATCAGATAGACAATGGAGAGATGTAAACAACAGAAGAGAATAGACTTTATGCGTAAGACTATAAAGATCTCACAAAATTTATCATATTATTGACGAAGGAAGACAAAAAGAAACCAGAATACCTAATATTTCACAATATTAAAAACAATGAAATTAGAAATTAAATGTGAAAGCAAAATTCGTATCAGCTTTTATTCATAATAGCCAAAAGTGAAAACATCCCCAGTGTTCACGAGCTGAACAGATGAGCAAACTATGGTGGATCCACACAATGCAGTGTGCTCAGCAACAAAAAAGAGCATTCTACTGATACATGCAACACATGGATGAATCTAAAAAATATTATTCTGAGCAAAAGAAGCCAGACACAAATGACTAATACTGTCTGATTGCATTTATATGACATTCTATAAAAAGGCAAAACTATACAGGCAGAAAACAGATCAGTGGTTGCCAGAAACCAGGGGTAGGATAAGGAATTGGCAGCAAAGGAGCATGGGAAATTTTTTGGAGTGATAGAAATGTTCTACATCTTGACTGTGGTAGGTTGTCACACAATTGTATACATTTTTCAAAGCTCATTAAACTCTATGGTTAAAAGGGGTAAATTCTACTCTACGTAAATCATAGTTCCATGAACCAGAGTTTTTAAATACATGTAGAATTTAAAGCTCCACATCATATTAAAAATTTGAAGTGTTTAAATACTTCCCACATCAAACTTCAAAGGTATTGTCATGTTTAATTTTGTAGACAAGGGTATGAGCCTATATGTATTCTTTTAAGAATCATTAGTAGTATTTTTAAATGTATGCATATGATATATTTCATAGTAACAACTGATTCATATCACATCGGCATGTAAATATTTATGGAAAGTACTTATTCTCATGTAGCTCTGCATTGCACATTCTAAACATGTGGAATGGTCAAATATGAAAGATGATTCTGTGACTTGAAAAGTATTTTTTTACTGTTTAATACAAAATGAGCTTAGTTTGTATCATTAAAAAAATACTTCCTACATTAAGAAAAATAATTCCCTAATAACAGAATATTTTGAAATGATATTTCCATATTAAAATTGATAGAGTGCCCCCTAAGTGGTATTTAAAAGAACACATATTTCTGTATTAATAGGGGAGAAAAAAATAAAAGCAAATCCCAATTAAACAAAAAAGGGAGGATTAGCAGATTTATTAAAAGTAGTAAAATGTGGGGTGAGAAAAAAAGATTTAGGGAATAAATAGAAACAACTATTTTAAAGTAGGGATGATATTCTAAACTGCATATCAATAATTATCATTATCAATGTTCTATGGATAGCTGTTAAAGTATGTAATAATAAACTGAGCCGTCACAAAACACAGAACTAATCAAAAAAGAAGAAGTAGAGACAGCTATAAAAAGTTTATGTCGCCCCAAAACAAATGGTACTAATGGGATCACTAAAGTATTTTCTTAAATTTCCAAAACACAATTTACTCCCTTATTGTTACCAAAACTATTCCAAAACATAGAAAACAGCATGTACTCAATTTGGTTTTGGTGAAGTAAATGTGGTTTTGATCATAAAACCTGAAGGCACCAAGAGAAAAGATTAAATGATAGCTCAATCTTGCTTTTGAACTTGAAAAAAATCTCAAATAAAATCTAGGACACAAAATTGTGAGTATAGAGACCAGCTCTACCATGGGGATTGACTTCAGTAAGAGGGCTAAGGCACATCCCAGAGGGCATAGCCAACAAGACATTGTAACAAAGACATCACCAGCCTCACCCCAAACCCAGAGGGCTTGGTTTAGATGCCAAGCAGGCACTGTGCAAGGCTGGACATACAGGAATATGTGGTCCCCAACACCGTGGAGTTTACCTTTTACTGGAGGAGATAGATATTTGTTAAGTAAAATAATTCAAATCAAAGTTGACTGCGTGTCATTTCAAAGTCATAGCAAAGTTTACTTAGCCCATGCCCCCACCCCGGGGGGATTATTTCATTCTCTAGCAGAATGTTCCTTTATTTATTATTTGTCACTCATTACGGCTGAGTGTCTGTGAAGTTATTTGTTAACTTGTACACTTAGACTCCTGTCTAGTGGAGATGCAAATGATTTCAGCCTAGTACAAAAGATAACCTCAAAGTTTATAGTTTTATTGCTCTGGACGGCATTAACCTATTTTGTATGTAATGCAACAAACTCACTTCAGCATGACTTTCCCAGCTGACAAATGTCCTGTGAACCAGCTCAGTTATCCTGCTAGTTTCCTGAGCTAGATAAATCTTTCATATGTACTCACTATCCATTTTTGACAAAAGTTGTGTTTTTAATTTTTTTTTTAATTATACTGTTTATACGCGCAACAAATAATGACGCAAATAATTCCCTAATTACAATTGTGGAAAGGGATAGGAAAGAAAAGGAAAAGACCTGTTCTGGCCTGGGGGGTCTGGAGGCTGGTTGCACTTGCTGGAGACATGGGGGCAGGGAAGAGCCCTCCAGGAGTTAGTCCCTCCCAGGGTGATTTTCTAACTACATCTAAAGACTCCCAAAGTCACAGAGGAAAGTAACCAAAATTATTCTCCACAATTGCTGAAGCAGAGATGTCTTGTGTTTTCTATACCAAAGCAGTCTTCAAAATAAAAATGATGGTAATAAAATCTACTATTGGCTCAGAGTTTATTTACAATATTCCAGGCCTGGTACTAAACATTTGAAGTGAATTACCTTTAATCCTCATGACAATTCTACAGGGTAGTTACCATTATTGTCTCCATTTTGCAGATGAGAAAACTGAGGCTCAGAGAGACTAAGCTATATGCCCAAGGGTACACAATAGGCCTGCGTAGTTTCAGACCTTAACTCCTTTGCTATCCTGCTTCTTCAAAAGCTACTGATATTTCTTCAAGTCTGTGCTACTTTATAATGGGGAAGGGGTACATTATTTTCATTTTTTAATATACCGTATTTGCCGGCGTATAAGATGATTTTTTGGCGCTGAAAAATATGCCTCCAAGTGGGGGGTCATCTTATACGCCAGGTACACTTCAGATAGACTGCCCATAGTGCTTGCCCCGTGCCATAGTGGCCTCCCGATGCCCGCCCACTTCATTCCACATACCGTTCAGGCATCAGCAGCGCTGCTGGGTGTATGCTCGGCTGTTATGCGATTTTGCTGTTATGCGATTTTACCACACTCGCAAAATCGCACACAGCCGACCATATAACAAACTCTGTATTTTGAGTGGAAATGTTAGGGGGTCGTCTTATATGCCGAGTCGTCTTATACGCCGGCAAATACGGTATTCCTTGTAGATTAAAATGTCGTGGCAAGCAGGGAACAGGAGTGCAACGTAGGTGAAGGGTACTGTGGCTCAATGTTTTCATTTACTGGTCCTATCCATTTCCTAAAGCTTCCTGCTGCAGCAACTTGGAAGTGAAAAGCGGGGCTTGCGCAGAGGGGCTTCTCAACAACAGTGTCTTGATGAAAAGCTGTTTACTCCAGACTTTGCTTTTAACTACTCCCCAACACAATTCCTTCTGTTGCCTCTCTCTCGTGTGCGAACACTGAGCACTTGTCCAAAAGCTTTTAGCCCCACTGAGTGGGAAGAAAGCCTTCTCCACCATTCACCTTGAAACTGGTTCTGAGTTTCCCTTAAATGTTTGTCTGACTATTTAGCCAAGGATTGAGACGCCATTGTGAACAGACAGTCCATTTGCCTTGACTGTGTGCAAGCTTTCCAGAGATCACTGATTGGTTTTTCGTTCCTTTTCTTTCTCCATTGGTACTTCCTGCTTTTAAGCTAAGGAGTGTGTAAAAATGTAATTTTCCAGCTACCTTTTCTAGTCTTATAATCGAAAAGAATACATGTGTCAGAAATATTTTCCAAGTGATCCAAAGGGATATTGGATTCTTTCCTGGGTTGCTAAGGCTTGCATCTAATACCAGCCCTGACCCCTCATGGCTTTTTTTTTTTTTTTGAACAGCCTACACCAAAATCACAGAATTCTATAATATCTCAACTAAAGACTCCTTAGAGATCATCTAGTCCAACTTCTACATTTTACACAGTGGAAAGGCAGGCTGGTAAAGTTCCAGTGCTAAGACCTCCAGCAAGTATATTAATATTGACTTTGTATTATATATTCTTAATTGTACATACACTCTTTAAGAACAAAAACCCCAACTTAAACTTTATCTTGTACCCCATTTGCTACATATATCTATGTATGTAGTAGACATTTAGAAGGGATGGGGCAAGGATGTTCTATAGAACCTTCCATTTAAGAATCTTTGCTCTAAACTGAATGGGATTGAATCCAACATGTAAGGGATGCTCAAAATTTTAAATGAAACAGTCAGAGACCTAATCAATGGATCCCAGATCAACGGATCCCTGGGGGATGTTCTGGGTTTTATTCTGTTTGATTTTATTATGTATATAATACATGGATACACCCTTGTAAAAGATTCAGGCAACCATATAAATAAAATATGAAGGACTTCCAAATTTCCTTCCCCTTTTTATTTCCCTGACTAATGTCAGCCACTATGTATAATGTAAAATATATGGGGTCAGACAGTTAAGTTCGCAGAACTCATCCTAGAAAAAGTGCTACATACCTCATTGTTGAATATCACTACAGTCACCTTCAAAGTACTCCCCTTGGGAAGCTATGCACTGACGGCAGCATCTAGTCCACCCTTCAAAGCACTTTTGGGACTCTTTCTAGAATGGCCATCAGAACTGTCATCCTTGATGTCCTGAATGTCATCAAAATGTCTTCCTTTCAATATTTCCTTTATCTTCAGGTAAAGAAAGAAGTCATTGGGGGCCAGATCAGGTGAGTAGGGAGGATGTTTCATTACAGTTATTTGTTTACTGCCTAAAAACTCCCTCACAGACAGTGCCATGTGAGCTGGTACATTGTCATGATGCAAGAGCCATGAATTGTTGGCAAAAAGTTCAGGTCATCTAACTTTTTCACACAACCTTTTCAGCACTTCCAAATAGTAAACTTGGTTAACTGTTTGTCCAGTTGGTACAAATTCATAATGAATAATCCTTCTGATATCAAAAAAGGTTAGCAACATCATTGCAACAAGTTCGCAAACTTAATTGTCAGACCTCGTATATGCATTTATATGTACACAATGGAATATTATTCATCCATAAAAAAAAAGAAATCCTGCCATTTGCAACCACATGGATGGACCTTGAGGGCCTATGCTAAGTGAGATAAGTCAGATAGAAAAAGACAAATACCATATGACCTTACTTATATGAAATTAAAAAAAAAAAGCCAACTCACAGAAACAAAGAATAGAATGGTGATTGCCAAGGCTAGGGAATAAGGGAAATGGGGAGATGTTAGTCAGAGTACAAACTTCCAGTTATACGATGAATAAATACCAGAGATTTAAGGTACAACATGAGGACTATAGTCAAAAATACTGTATTACATACTTGAAAGTTGCTAAGAGAGTAGATCTTAAATGTTCTCACCACAAAAGAAGAAAAACTGTAATTATGTGAGGTGGTGGATGTGTTAACTAACCTTGTTGTGGTAATCATTTCACTATAAATGTGTATCAAATCATCACGTCGTACACCTTAAACTTACGCAATATTATATGTCAATTATATCCCAGTAAAGCAAAGGACAGGAAATGCATCGCTGTCTGCAGCTGAAGCTATGAAATGAGGGGTGGTGAGGGACTGCTGGTGGCCATGTCCATCGATGTGGGAGAAGTCAACCTGAGAGACAGAGATCATGTGCTAATGGCATTTAAAGCCCTGGTTCTGGCTTCTGAGCCATGCTCACCCTGAGGCGTCCTCCTCCTCAGGGCATGTGTGCCTTCTAATATATTCTTATTCTTCCCTTGCCCAAATAGTTTGAGTTCAGTAAAGATAACCGTAATTCCATTTCTGCAAACTCTTGCCATTTCTACCCATGGTTTTTCTCTTTGCACTGTCATTTACTCCTTTCCTACCCACCTTTCAGGAAGCAAAAGGTTGTTCTTGGTGGAAGAATAACTTTCATTTTCTTTCTTTATCTGAGCAGGATAACCACACATATACTCCAAGAGAGAGTTCTTGGAGAGGGAAAAATGAGGCCTCCCTGATTATTTTCAATAGCCTGACTCTTAGCCCTATGATGGGAAGGGTAAAGGTGGTGTGGGAACCTGATTTCTATAAATGATAGTGTTCAGCTGCAGTGAAAAACAAAGCCATTGATATTTTCCAAACTTCAAAATGTACCTGCACACCTAAAACTAAACTCTGGTTCTCGCAAAATGAGGACCATCATGGCATTTTCTAGAACAGGACATTTATTTTTGTAGAAGCAGCTCTGGCCCTGAATTTCTCTCTGTCCCTGCTATTAGATTGTGTTTAAATATAGTCTAAAAGGAATTACTCCGAAGAAGCTTTGTCACCATTTCCTCTTTGACCTCTTCTTCTCTTCATATGTTCATATATAAGAGCTAGTTATGTGACTCTAAGAGAAAGGCCTTGTCACTTTGATGCTAAGATCCTTGAATTGTTTTTTTAGTAAAAGTAAAAACAAATAGCAGCAGCATGCTAGCTAGAAGGTAAATGCTTGTCTTTCAAAAATGTAAGAGACTGGATTTAATCATCTCATCCACATCACATAAAGCAGGCTTAAAGTTAGAGCCTCCATAAGTGAAATATCTGATATGCCACTTAGTATATCAGTGACCTTGGACAAATCCCATTTAACTCCTCTGAATCTAAGTTTCCTCATCTGTAAAATTTTTTAAAAATCTCAGCTCATATGGTAGCTGTGATGATTAAATGAAGTTTTATATGTATACTCTCTATATTAAACTCTACACACAATGCCTGGAGCATATTATGTGTTCAATAAATGATAAGTATTACCACGTAATTATTAGTAATGATTCCTAACACTTGGATAGTAATTTTCATTCTGATGCTAATAATAATCGTGGACTGTAGAAGCAATGAGTGAGTTCTCCCCACTTCAAAAATTAACAAATGAGGTTCAGAGAGAATAAATGGTTGCCCAAGGTCACATTTCTAGCTAGCAAATGACAGATTTGAATTTCAAACCAAGCCACTCTAGATCAAGACCCCGTCTCCTGCCCTATGCAATACTACCTTGAATTAATGATGAAAAATAAATGAAAAAATAAAATAAATGAGATTCAATCAACAAGATTTTTTAAATATGAGCACCTCAGAGTTGTCAGGCACCGCTGTAAGCACGGAAACTAAAGCCAAGAACAAAATAAACAAAAATCTCTGTCCTCATTCTCAAGAGTGAAGACAGTCAATAAAAGAATAAATAGATAAAATACACAGCATGTGAAATGAAGGAGTGTACTATGAAAAAAATTAACTCAGGAAAAGGGGAAGGGGTATGCCCAGGAGTAGAGAACAGAGTCCAGTTTTAGATATTATGGTCTGTGTTAGCCTCACTGAAAAGGTGACACTTGAGTAAAGATCTGGGGAGGGGAGACACGGAGTCACACAGACATCCTGTGGGAAAGCTATCCTGTAAAAGGAAACAGGAAGTGCAAAGCCCCCAAAGTGAGAGGGTGCTAGATGTGTCCAAACAGTGTGAGCCAGGAGGAGAGGATTATGGGGTGAGGGCACAGAAGTAATGCAGGGGTGCTCTGGTGACCAGAGAGTGAAGGGCAGACAGGATTTCAAAAGGACTTTGGCGGCCACTTACTTTGAGATATGAGCCCTTGAGGGTTTTGTGCAGAGGAATGTCATGGTTTGACTAACATTTTAAAGGATCGCTCTAGCTACTGTACTGAGATTAGACTCCAGGGAGGTAAGGGAAGAGCAGAAAAACGTGTTGGAGACAATTGCAGGAGAGAGGATGGTGGCTTGGACCAGGATAATGGGAGTGCAAGGAGTGAGGAAGTGGTCAAATTCTGGATAGATCCCTTTTTATTATGAATGTCTTCTAACATAAAAGCAGGAAGAGTAATAAAGCAAACTCCATAAATTCATCACCAAGATTCAGTAGTTTTCAAGATTTTGCCACATTTGCTTAACTAGCTTTTTTTTTTCCTGAAGCGTTTTAAAGTGAATTGCACACGTCATATTTCACTGCTACATATTTAATGTGGTAGACATTTCCTTAGCAATATGAACATTCTTTTTTTTT
>NW_017731595.1:998642-1006304 GCF_001890085.2 Hipposideros armiger
AGCATCTTAGCTGTGGAGGGCAGTGTCACTGGCCCTCATATGTGGGATCTGAACTGGGGCCCTCTGGCATCCCAAGCCAGCTCTTAACCAACGCGCCACTCGGCCAGCCCGTAAATTTAAGATTTTTATACAGTAAACTAGCCTATATTTTTTTGTGCAAAATCTATTTTAAATCTCTTTTATTGATATCCTGTACTAAATCTCTTTGAATGTCAGTGAGGGGATCTTCAGGGCAGTTATTTTGCTTTTCTTGAGGTCAAAATGGACATAAGGGGTAAAACTGTCACTAAAATTATTTTGTCTCTAAGGGTAATATGTAAAGTATTCCAGAATTTAAAGGATTCCCAGTGTTGCTTCCAGATCATGCTCAGTTAGTCCCACACCCTACCGGAAGCCCATTAGCAGATAAGCCAGGTCCAAATGAAGACGAAAAAAATTTCTCTGATGTATAAGCAATTTCCAGATGTGCACAGCAGGTTGAGTAAGAAGTTTGAATGTTTCGGAGTCAATCTCTTTAGAAGAATACCTAAAGGGAAGTCCCTAAATGTGGCTTTCCTATAACAGGGTTAAGCTGAGTCACACTGAAACCAAAATATCCGACAGAAGCTCTAAGTCCGTATTCCTTTATTTCTTTCTCAACTTCTGCTTAGCCAGAAATAAACGAGCAGCTATGAAATAAATCATAAAAGTAAAATAAAATAAACGTTAGTTTCCCATGGTCCTCAGGATGGAACACAGAACTGTGTGGGTTGTTTTGACCTGCATATAATTGAAAGATGGGTTAACTTATCCCTAAGACTTACTTTTGTCTGCCCATCTAATTTTGCTTTATTAATAGATGCTGTCTTATCTTGGGTTATCCCAAAGGCAGAGGCTGAGCCAAGAATTCAGGAGCAAGTTATTTATTCAGGAAATCCTCCCAGAAAAAAACCTGTAAGAGTGTGGGGAAAACAAGCTATCCACAATCTCACAAAACTGGTGAGCTAAAACCTGGAATTCACAACTGTCAAAGTGGAGGGGCTCAAGTAAACATCCCCAGATTTAATTCGGACCCATAAAGGATTACACTCTAAGAGTGAAGTTAAACTGAAATAGACCAGGCCTTAGAAAACTGAAACCCAATCTCAAATCAACTAATGACTGAATTAAAGCAATATATTCCTACTTTAACTGCCTGACAAAAATTAGAAAACATTTTGGCAAAGATAACATCACCCTAGCAGGTATAATTTTTCATACACAATGTCTGGCAGTTAATCAAAAATTTCCATGTGTGCCAACAGACAGGCCCAAGAGAAAAAAACAGACAATAGAAACAGACCAAGAGATAATTCAGATATCAGAGTTATCAGACATAAGCTTTAAAATAAAAATAAAGCAGGAGACCTCAGTCCCACTTCATTTAATTTTTAATCCTGCACTCCAAAGAAATACTTTAAGCACTTGCAGCAATTTCTTCTGGTATTTACCTCCATTTTCCCAAATGATATGCTCATGTTGCTATCTCTGAATTCATACATTTTAGCTATTATCTATTGACTTCCTAGTATGGATGATAAGATTTTAGCTTTCTTTCAACCTTCCTGCCTTGCAAATCTCCCTTCATCCCTCATTCCTTTCCTTCCTCCCATACAATACAGTTGCAACCAATATATGGTTCAATTAACATTCAGAGTTTATTTTATTAGAGTTATATAAATATTGATTTTGACTGAGCCAATTATTGTACTATTAATATAGTTCCTTTCAGGTACAACTTATAATTTTCCAGGAATTAATAATTGCCTTATTTTTCATTTTTACATTTTCTGTATACCTATCATTAATTCTCTCTCAAGCTCCCCAATAAATTTATAAAACCCCTATCAATACTATTTTTTACATGGTCAGATGCCTATCCATTCCATTTTATTTTTTCTAGAATCTTTCCTCCTAAACTCTTCCATTATCTTCCTGTTCCAAAGTGTGCTGGTTGCTCTCTAAGCCTACTACATAGATATCATCTCAGAACCTCCTTATTTGTAAAACTAGGCATTCCTCTCTTTGTCTGCTATATTAAGCCCCACAGTTCCTGGATCCCATTTGGTATACCTTCCTAAGAAATTATACATTAAAAATAAAATGCTTGGGCCGGCCGAGTGGCGCATTGGTTAAGAACTGGCTTGGGACGCCAGAGGGCCCCGGTTCGGATCCCACATATGAGGGCCAGAGACACTGCCCTCTACAGCTAAGATGCTGAACAACAGCTTGATCTGGGGCTGGCCAGCAGTGGGGCGACGGCAACGGCGTAGGCTGCAGTCCCCTGCTGCAGTGGGTTGCCATGAGCTACCATGTGTAGCCGGCAGCCAGCGTGAGCAGCCAGCAGCTGCCATGAGAGGCCATCCAGAGGCAGGCGACTGATCTGCCTCGCCAGGGAAGAGCACAATGATGGTGCCAACTTGGGCCAGTGAAGCAACATCCTCCACAACTAGACTGAAGAACAAAAGGACAGCAACTTGTCTGTTCCCCTTCCCCCAATTCCCCAGCGCTGTTCCCCTCCCCCAATTCCCCAATAAAATCTTTTTTAAAATAAATAAATAAATAAATAATAAAATGCTTGAGGGCAGGCTGAGTGGCGTGTTGGTTAGGAGTTGGCTTAGGATGCCAGCTCTGAGCAGCAGGGCCCCAGTTCTGATCCCACATGAGGGCCAGTGATGCTGTGCCCTCTACAGCTAAGATGGTGAACAACAGCTCGACCTGGAGCTGGGCTGCTGTGAGTCACCAGCAATGGCATAGGCTGCAGTGGGGCTGGCCGGCCATGGGCGTGAGCGGCCGTCCAATGGCCAGCGAGCAACTGCCTCACCTGGGAAGAGCGCAATGATAATACCAACATGGGCCAGTGAAGCAATGTCCTCCACAACTAGATTGAAGAACAAAAGGACAGCAACTTGTCTGTTCCCCTTCCCCAATTCCTCTACACTGATCCCCTCCCCCAAGTCCCCAATAAAATCTTTAAAAAAAAACAATGCTTGAGACTCTACATATATGAAAATTACATAAAATTTACTTAGTCTTAATTTAGACCAGTAGTCAGCGAACTAGCATCTGTGGACAAATCCAGCCTGCTACCTGTTTTTATAAATAAAGTTTTATTAAAACACAGCAATGCTCACTTGTTCACATATGTCTATGGCTGCTGTTGCACAACAGCAGAGTTCAGTAATTGCAACAGAAACTATATGGCCCACAAAGCCTTAAAGGCTAACTACATGGCCTTTACATAAAAGTTTGCCAACCCCTAATTTAGAACAAATTCTAAGAGGATGAGAAATTATATTTTTCAACGCACAGCAGATTGAGAACAGCAAAAGGTTATAGGGAAGATATCTTAAAGCTTAGCAACACTGACCTAGTAGGCACTAGCCACTGTTGGCCTGATTTCAAGGAAAAAGACCAAAGGGCTTTTTAAGGGCAGGAGTCCTTAAATTGGACCATCAAAGAACTGAGCTTAGGAAGTCCCCTTGCCTCAATGGTAAATAACTCTGATGAGCCAACCCTGCTCCAGACCTCCCATGGGATTGGCTGAAGCCTGACTGCCACCATTTTTAGGTTGGCTTCTCCCTCTACTCAATCCTGTCTTTCTCACTTCCTTTCAGGAGCATCTGCTCTTTTTGTCTAGGCTCACTCCTGTGGCTACAATCAGCTGTGTATGCAGATTAGTCTAGATTGGCCTAGCTCTGATGGTTGGTGCTGGTAGTCAGGTGAAGTGAATGTCCACTGAACTAGTGTCTCTAAAGGGCTAGCCAAGCTATTTCCCACGCTCGCAAAAGGGGTCTCAGCAGCAGAGGACAAGCCACAATAAACAAACACTTTTCAAGTCTCTGCTTGTGGCACATTTGCTACTGTCTCATTGGTCAAAGCAGGTCATATAGCCAAACCCAGGGTTAGTTTGGGAGAGGACCACTCACAGCTTAGATGGGAATTTTGCTGGCAGCTTTGCAAACATTCTACTACAGATAAGAGTGTCTACATAGAACTGAAGGAGTAAGACTAAACACGGAGACAATTCAAAGGCGATTTTGATAGAAATCACATTCCCTAACATTACTGAGCCTTTGTTATGTTCAAGACACTCTACATTTATTATTACACGTAATTCTCATGCATCCCTATGAAGTAGTTATTATTATCTCTACTTTTCAGATAAGAAAACTGAGGCTTAGAGAAATGCAGTAACTTTAGCCAAGGTTACTCAGCTAAGAAGTGGTAAAGCTGGAATTCAAACCCAATTAACCTGGGCCCAGAGGACAAACACTTACCCACCAGACCACACTGCCACCTCTCCAATAGCCAATGTACAAGAGATAATGAAAGCTGCAGTGGGGTGTTGGCAGTAAACGGGGGGAAAGGGATTGAGAGGTAAAATCAGTAGAACTTACTCACTAATTGGATGTGGGAGTTAAGAAAAAAGTGTGACTCAAAGATGACTCAGATTTCAAACCAGCACGGCAGGAAAAAACATGTGAAACTGGATGTTAAATTAGAAGTTTTGACTGAGGTCCTGAGCTATATGAGAGACATCATATGCCAAAGGGAGATGTGTGAGACAGACCAGTTAGATACAAATTTTCAAAGAAAATACAGAAGAATCAGTTATACAACTCTTGGTGATTATCATTTAGATGAAGAATATAAAAGACTCGAGAGAGGGGAAGTTTGAGAAGAATTTATGAGAATTTATTTGGAAAAAATACTCTGCCATAAGTAATGCAGACATCCATCTAAGGGGCACTATAGTGGATACGTCCTCTTCATGCTAAGCCCAGTGAAAGGGGCTTCAAAGGCATCATCATTCAGAGAATTTGACATCTGTTCCTGGCACAGCTTTCAGATTCTGCCTGACAAAACTAGAGCATCATGTAGCTACCGAGTAGAGTTGCAGCTGGGTAGTGATTGAACTCCCTCAGATCAAAGATACATGAACACAAGGACCAGATGTGGAATCTACAGCAGGAACATGAGCAGGGGTCATTATAAAAGGGATCTTGCCTTAGAGGATGCCCTTCAGTCCAAGGAGCCCAGCAGTACTAGGCTGACAAATGCACCATGGAAGCAGAAGTCAAGAAGGGGTCAGCAGCTGCCAATTGATGGAGAGGCACCATTCACATCACAAGGTAACAGAGGGGCCCATAATGGGATTTGCAAGAGCCCATACATGTGCCCACAAGAAAAAGAGCCAAATTTCAATATCTGCTCACCCAGAAAGCATGCAGCCATCTCATGGCAGTGCCTAGTAAGTAAAAAGGCACCTGTCCTCTTACTGCTCCTTTCCGTTTCCTTCAATTCTGATGGATTAAGGAACAGCAGCTGGTGAGTCTAGGAGGCGGTACATGAGAAACGGAGAAGCTCGTCATAACTTCTACCCCAAAAGCATGTGGCCCCCCTATAGCTGGCCCTCCCTGTGGAAGAAGTGCTTGAATGAAAACTAATGTGTGAATAACTAGGTATTCTAATTTCTGTATCAAAACTGTGTTTTGTAACTTGAGGCCTTCTCTTATCTAAGAAGGAATAGACAAGTTATCCACCTCCTTTATCCCCTGGCAGAAGATGAACCATGTCTTCAGGAGGGGTCAAAGGAACAGTAAGTGATAAAACAAGTCTTAGGTTTATACTCTACACATGCTGCCCATTCAACACATCAGTTAACAGAAATACAGAAATAAAGAGAAGGAGCTGATTGGCGGGAAGGGGGGTGTAAAAAAAGATGGTGGAAGTGAGTTTTCGTTTAAAAAAGACAGATTGAGGCCAATGACAGAAGATGTAGGGGTCATCTGCTCAGAAGTGGCAGCTGATGCACAGGTATTGGAGGAAAACGGTAAAAAGAAGAGGGTCAGGACAAAGTTTTGATTGATGACTATATAAATTAGAAACAGTTTGGAAAAGCCACTGGGGATAATACAATATGACATCAAGAAGATGATGATGGAAGACTGCTGGACCAGCAAGCTCCCCTAAGCACAGGAAGCAGCAATTTGCAGTGCAACCAATCTGTGTGGTCTCATGTCTGTTTCCAGCAAAGCCAGCAATGGAGGTAACCAGGCCTGGGCATTGAGACATCAGTGCAATGGCTGACTTGGTACAGTGGCAGCAAAGGTAATAGGTTAGTAAATCAGGAAAGGGCCAAAGGTGAAGAAGTCACAATGAGGGTGCAAAGAAAAGCCAGCAAGAGTGAGGACATGAGAGAAGTGAAAACTAGACCACAGTAAAGATCAGTTTTAGATCCTGGGGTTGAATCCACTTCAAGTGATGATAAGGTTGGCCTTGAGAGTATAGGAACAGAGTACATACAGCTGAGGCTTCATGGGTGAAAAAGAGCCATCAAGAAGAATGCCAAGGGGCCGGCCAAGTGGCTCAGTTGGTTAAGAGCTCACTCAAGAGTTTGAGCTCTGAGCAACAGCAGTTCGAGTCCAGCCCNAGTTGTGGAGAACGTTGCTTCACTGGCCCAAGTTGGCACCATCATTGCGCTCTTCCCGGGCGAGGCAGATCAGTCGCTGGCTTCTGGACGGCCTGTCACGGAGGCTGCTGGCCGCTCACGCTGGCTGCCGGCTACACACGGTAGCCCATGGCAACCCACCTGCCTTCGCAAGTGACTCATGGCAGCCCAGTTCCAGGTTGAGCTGTTGTTCAGCATCTTAGCTGTAGAGGGCAGTGTCACTGTCCCTCATATGTGGGATCCGAACCAGGGTCCTCTGGCGTCCCAAGCCAGCTCTTAACCATCGCACCACTCAGCCGGCCTGCAATATGAACATTCTTTACATAAATACAATTATGTGACCACACCTAACAAAATTATCAATAACTCTTTGGTATTAACTCAGGCCATAATCCAATTTCCCTAGGTGTCTTAAAACATCCTTTCTTCTTCAGTCTGGTTATCTATCCCTAGACCAATATTTGACCACGTTAATACAATAGTTTAAAAATAATCTTACTAGCAGGTAGGCTACATTTCCGCCAACCCACCCCCAGTCTTCAACATCTTTGAAATCTCTTGCTGGGTCTTTATCCTTTCTCTTCCACATGAATTTTACATAAATCCCAATTTAAAGGTTTGGAAACTAAGGTTTAGAAAGTCTAAGTAATTTCCCCGTGGTCTCATGGTTAGTAGGGAATGGAGGTGGCATTTAAGGCCATGCAGACTGATGCGAAGCCACCACATCTACAACAGCGCCTCCACATTAGCTCAGGAAGTGGTAGAGAGAGCTGGGGTAATGTCAATAAAGCTCGGGCTCTACACTTGGCTCTTCCACATGCAAATGCCTGAGGAACTCTCTGAATCGAGTTTCCTCATCTGCAAAATGGTTACAAAAGTAACTCATCTCAAGACTATGAATAAGTAGTCACTATAAACCGTGAAGTAATGGTTCTGTAACAAGGCCAACTAAATTTAAGATTTTTTTTTAAAAGATTTTCTTGGGGATTTGGGGGACGGAACAGAGTTGGGGTATCGTGGAAAGGGAACAGACAAGTTGCTGTCATTTCGTTCTTCAGTGTAGTTGTGGAGGACGTTGCTTCACTGGCCCAAGTTGGCACCATCATTGCTCTCTTCCCAGGCGAGGCAGATCAGTCGCCGGACGGCCGCTCACTGCAGCTGCTGGCCGCTCACACTGGCTGCTGGCTACA
>NW_017731595.1:1013624-1047442 GCF_001890085.2 Hipposideros armiger
AAAAAAAAAAAAAAAAAGAAGAATGCCAAAATCACCAAAGATTATCGCAGGAGGTTGGATGAGGAAAAACATCATTGTTGGTTTGTAAATTGGCCTTCATACATGGAAGACAAGGAGACCCAAGAAAGAGGCAGACCACTCCAGATTAGTAGGTGGCAGTTTTAATAAGCAAGAAAACTTACTACGAGGGTTGTCTTTAGCAGCAGCAAAATGAGTAGATGGCTACACCTGCTGCCAGCATCTTAAGAGTTTATACAGAGGCCTTTCCTGGGTTCTGTGACCTATACTGTCCAGATGGTCTCACAATACATCACCCTCTCAGGCTGCATCCTTGAAAATGGCTCCCACTACGGAAACGGTGGGCAGACATACATTCCAAGGACAGGGGAGTGGGTGAGGAGGTTCAGATTGCCCCGGTCCAGCTTCAGGGTCAATCAGCAGGCGCGTCCTCTCGATGACCTCCCTCCAATAATCATGAACTTTGATCTAAACGCA
Source organism: Hipposideros armiger (assembly GCF_001890085.2). Lineage (NCBI taxonomy): Eukaryota > Metazoa > Chordata > Mammalia > Chiroptera > Hipposideridae > Hipposideros > Hipposideros armiger. The sequence continues at coordinate 1,014,120 of NW_017731595.1, forward strand.
ACCAATTTGCCTGATGCTTCATTCATTCTGCTTAAGAAGGCAGAAAATCAAGGGGTGTATTTTTTATAAAGATTTCCATTTTTTTAATATATACAACTTTTAAATTGAAAGCATTAAAAAGATTATACTTCCATCGTCTACAAAACTAATGTCTGTGTAATCCTCTATTCCTCAGATAAAATTGGAAGATACAAGCATTATTGAAATTTTAATCCGTTTTTTAAGATCATGCGAACTGACAGATAATCTCAAAGTGTGGCCAAATCAAAACCAAGCATCTTTGATCATGGCAAATTAAACTATTGAAAGAATACACAATTTTGATCCTTGATTAGTTTCCCATTTCAAATGCACTTTGGTGATTTATCATTGCTCATCTCAGAGGCTTAAATTATTTATTAAGCTCCTATTATGTGCCAGTCATTGTGAAAATAAAGAGGAATAAATCTTAAGAAGTAAGAGTTTAGCTCCTCAAGTCCCACAGGAACTTGAGTCCAGCCTGGGGTTGCCAGACTTAGCGAATAAAAACACAGGATGCCCATTTAAATTTGAACTCAGATAAGCAAAATAAAAAAATAGTATAAGTATGCCCCAAATATTGCATGGAACATTTATACTAAAAAAGTATTCATTGTTTGTCTGAAATTCAAATTTAACTGGGCATCCTGTATTTTATCTGGCAACCCCAACCCAGGCTTTTTGGTCTGCAAGAAAAGGGCTTCAGCCAGAGGACATCTTTAAAGCAAGAAGCAAAAGAAGCAATTACAAACTGTGTTCTGCTTATTTTGTCAATTCATTTTATTTGTCTCCAACAGAGGACAGAACCTGCTGGTGCTAACTAACCCTTAATCAGATAGCCTTCCTAGTCATATGTCTGTTGTAGCACATTATACTTTTAACAGACTTTATTTTTTAAAGCAGTTGTAGGTTCAGAGCAAAATTGAGCAGAAGATACAGAGATTCCCCATATCCCTCCTGCCCCAGCACATGCATTGCCTCCCCCATTACCAACATCCCCACCAGAGGGTACATTTGTTACAGTTGATGAACCTACACTGACCCATCATAATCACCCAAAGTCCATAGATTACACTAGGGTTCACTCTTGGTGTTGTACATTCTATGAGTTTGGACAAATGTGTGGTAACATAAATCCATCATTACAGTATCATACAGAACAGTTTCACTGCCCTAAAAATACTCTGTACTCCATCTATTAATCCCTTTCTGTTCCCTCGCCCCTGGCAACCACTGATCTTTTTACCATCTCTATAGTTCTGTCTTTTCCAGAATGTCATATAGTTAGAATCATAAAATACGTAGTCATTTCAGATTAATTCCTTTCACTTAGAAATGTGCATTTAAGTTTCCTCCATGTCTTTCCATGGCTTGATAGCTCATTTCTTTTTAGTGCTGAATAATATTCTATTGCCCAGATGTACCACAGTTTATTTATCCATTTACCCACTAAAGGATGTTTTGGCTGCTTCCAATTTTTGGAAATTATAAATAAACCTGCTATAAACATCTGTGTGCAGGTTTGTGTGTGGACATAAGTTTTCGATTCATTTTCACAAATACAAAGAAGCACAATTTCCTGATCATATGGTAATAGTATATTTAATTTTGTAAGAAACCACCAAATTGCCTTCCAAAGCGGCTGTATCATTTTGCGTTCCCACCAGCAATGGATGCGAGTTCCTTTCGTTCCCCATCCTCACCAACATTTGGTATTGTCCCTGTTCTGGATTTTGGCCACTCTAATTGGTATATAATAGTGGTAACTTGTCTCACACTATACTTTTTCATACTAGCACTGTCTTAGGGTAAAAGCTAATCTTTCATAATAACAATAGGAGGGGAAAATTGGCCAGGTCATCTTTAATGGATAAATTCTACCTCTAGGTCCAAGGTATCTACTCAAATTGTTACCATTTGGCTGCCTTGAGGAAAGGAGGAGTGAGGAAGGTAGAGGGCAACTGATTTTCATTTTAAGGATGGATCATGGAAGTGACACCCATTACTTTTATTGGCCTAAACTGACTCACATGGCCACTCCTAGCTGCAAGGAGGCTGGGAGATGTAGTTTATAGCCACATGCCCTGCTGCTACTCCAGGAGACTCCATTGCTAAAAAGAAGAGGAGGTGGATAGGGAGGGGGCAATTAGAAGTCTCTGATAAAACTTATCACTATGGCAATTAAGTAATTATTTGTGAAATTATTAATTTAATGGCTCTGCCCCCCCCATTTAGACTGTAAGCGCCATGAGGACAAAGATGTCTAGCAAGTTCATCACTCAATCTCCAGGGTCCAGGACACTAACTACCAATATTTCATAAATATTTGTGGGAGGACGAGAGGAAAAGAGTGAGAAAGAAAAGCATTACTCCCCCAAGGTCTTTGCCCTCCGGCCTCTGTGCTTCCCCCAGTAAGAAGCTCTGTGGCACCGTCCCCCAGTACCTGTTCACTGCCTTCCTCTGAGGACGCAGCTCTGCTCGGGCCTGCCTGTCTCTGGGTCCTGCAGAACAGCATCTGCTGTCTGCCACGTCAGCTCAAAAACACTCTCTGTGGTTCCATCTGTCCATATGGGTACTTGGCATAGTTCACACTGGACAAACCAATAACCAGTTTACACCTTTGCTGCAGGGCCCTCCTCCTACAATTGTCACCTCTGTTTCACATTTATTCACCCTCAGAGAAGTCACTGTGACATACACCCCCGCACTCCAGTGTCATTCAGGATTTGAATGTTTTCTTGGGCTACCTGAGTAATACAGCCCAGATCCCATCTCCAGATAAGGGGCTGAACCCTCACCAGACAACACCTCCCTCACTAAGGGCAAAGGACCACATCTTCAAATGAACACTCTTTGCTTTGAATGGACTAACAGGATACCCAAATTGGCATTTCATGTGCTAACATTCTATACTGGGTGGAATTATCCAGTTGCCTAGAAGAGCTGTAATACTTGAGATCTGAGACAAAGTTTGAGCCTTTAAAGTACACTCCAGTACTTAACAGAGATGGTAGACATTTGGACACAGACAGTTATAGATAGGTTCACAAGCCATCTCTCAAATGCTTACAAGCTGTGTGACCTAGGGAAACTCCCTGACCTAGATTTCTTTATCTGTAAAACAATAATAATAGCACTTACCTCATAGGGTTTTTGTGAGGATTAAATTTTTGTGAGTAAAACCTTGGATTTCAAGTAACGTGGTTTGCGAGTGTTCTGCAAGATGAGCAAACATTTCTAATACATTTTAACATGGTAAATGAGCGATGTCTTGCAATACGAGTAGTGTGTTTCCATAACGAAGTATGCTCACAAACCAGCAGGTTAGCTCAGGTGGTTAGAGCACAGGCTCATAACACCAAGGTTGCCGGTTCGATTCCCACATGGGCCAAGGAGCTGCTCCCTCCACAACTAGATTGAAAATAACGGCTTGACTTGGAGATGATGGGTCCTGGAAAAAAAAAAAACTCTTCCCCAATGAAGTTTAAAATATATATATATATATATTTTTTTTAATTTAATGTTGGGTATTATGTGAGTGTGATGGGTTTTGTTGTTTTTTTAATGGCCACAAATTCCTCCCTACTACCCCCATTTAGAGGTGGAGCATATGTCTTCTCCCACTGAGTCGGGTAAGACTTGTGGCTGCTTTGACCAACAGAGCACAGTGGAAGGGGTCTCCATGGCTAGGTCAGAAAAAGCCATACAGGGTCTGCCTGTTCTCTTGAGATGCTTGCTCTGGGAGACATCAGCTCCCATGGAAAAAAGTCTGACTAACCTAAGCTCACCAAGATTGAGAATCCACATATAGACGCCCCAGGTAACAAACCCCAGCTAAGGTCCCAGCAGACAGTTAACAAACTGCCAGCCACACGAGTGAGCCAGCTTGGGCATCTAGCCAAGTAAAGCCTTCAGATGACAAACACCTGACTGCAGCTCACAAAGAGCCTCCCAGCTGAGCCCTTTCCAGATTCCTGGCCCACAAAATCCTGAGCAAAATAAAATGGTTTATACCATGACATGTTAGGGTAGTTTGTTATGCTGCAACAGCCACTAGAACAGTGAACAATAGTAAATGGTAGCAAGTATTTGTATTAATGTAAATCACATAAGCTCTAGGATCGGGTCTCCTGCTTTCCAAGGTGTGAACACCCAGGGGTATCACAGCTCAGAATCCCCTGGCTACGTTTCCCTCTCTTCAGACCCTACTTTCTTTCAATTCTCGGCTAGGTTTCCTGTCTAACTTCTAGATCAAGAAAGCCTGGATAAACTTCAGATAAACACTTTAAAATTATTTCCTGGAAGCTCACCAAACCGAACATGTGAATCCTCCCCAGTCTGCACAATTGAAAACAAGTTATATAATTTCTGTTTCGGGGCGGAAAGGGCTGTGCAAGACAGAGAACATTGGAGCTGTTGCCTGCCGTCTGGAATCACACTTTAAATAAATAGGCAAACTGAACAGCACTGAAATGATGAATAATGAAATGGTAGAAATAGAAATTAAAGAGCAAAGGGGGACTACAGCAGCTATTTCTGTCTCTCACTTAGAATTCCTAATGGCTTAGGTTAGATGTTTATTTCTAAGGGAGTGGATTATTTTTAATGTCTTTGAGCATAATGCCTCCGTGACATCCATTATTTCCAAATGCCTGCAATGTACTTCTCAGATCTAAATGTCACTGAAGGACTGAGGAACAGCTTGAGGTTCACACGGCATGTGTGTGTTTTTCCTTCAGGTATTTAAAATGTTCCATCGGCTATCTCAATTATTTACGTAATTCATTCTCTGATGAGGAACTTATTTTCTGTAGAGACTGGAATCATTTTAAGTTCTACTTTTTTTTCCTCCTTTCTGCTTTCTTCACTGGTCAACACTCTCCAGTCCATCCATTTAGGATGAGATCATCTGGGATGGCATTAGAATTTTCCCAAAGATGGAAAATAAATAGAGATCAGATTTGAACTGTACAAATATTATATTCATGGCTGTGTCTTCTCCTACTTCATATTCTCAGGATGTCTTGCAGCATGTTGAAGAAACATTTGCAGATGTGTAAGTATTTTTAAAACATTCAGGGTTCTGAAATCTTTATGGCAATCACTATTCTTTTAAAATTCATGTGACTATCTAGAAATTAGATTGTTGGTGCTGTGGTGTTTTGAGCCCCAAACCTGACTCATTACACTTAGGGATGTTATAAAGGTGCAGATGCCTGGATTTTCCCTCAGAAAAATGGAATCAGGGTCTCTGGGAGAGCAGTTCAAGAATTCATGTGTATATTAGAATCTTCCAGGTGAAGCCACCCAGCTTCAATAGTCTCAGCCCAACCGCACCCACAACCTGCTACAAAACACCAAGAGGAAGGAGCTGTAAGCCACAGGCAACATGTGAGTAATTGGAGTAAGGTTCACTCAGAATCATCCCAGGCCTGGATAGGACTAAACAGACCTTCCTTCCACTTATTCATTTAGCAAACAAACATCTTTTAAGGATTGAGTATGAATGAATTATAAGATGGCAGGGAACAGAAAACGATGACTTATTCTCTACCATAAAGAAACTCAGAATCTACTCATTCATTCATTCACCAAATATTTATTGAGCACCTGCTATGTGCCAGGTACTGTTCTAGACACTGGTGATACAATGCTGAACAGACACTGCCCTGTCCTTGTGGGATGTGGTATTTAGCACAATCTACATTTCTTTTTTAGGAAGGTAAATAGGTAACATATGAGCTTGACTTTAACAATTGCATTAGGCTGTTCATTAGGCAGAAGCAGTACGGCACTTGCATGAACCTGAGAGTGAGTGTCTCCTTAAATTCTGCACCCTGGAAACCTCACTTGTCTCAGCCTAGGCCCAATCATGAGGTTCATAGATATCCTAGATAGGATCACAGCATGTGCAAAGGCAAGAAGATGCTAACGATTAGTCAGAAAATGATGAGTGATCTAGTGTGGCTTAAGTATAGAATACACAGGGCAGAGGAAGTGGCTGGAGAGTTTGTTGTGAATGAGATGAGACTCCAGCTGCAATCTACAGACAGTTGGTGAAGTTCCTTGCATGCCAAATGTTTCTTCTCTGTATGATAATTACATTACCCATTTAATGCCTTAGAAAGGTCAGTCTGATGGCAATGTAAAAATGAGAGTGAAGGTAGAAGACTTGGAGAGCAGAAAATAAAGTAGAAATTACAGTAGTGTCTGAAAAAAAGGTAATAAACATTTGAATTCAAGCAATTGCCTAAATGGACAGGAAGTCTTGGCATTCAAGGCTATAGAGATGCAGACAAGAGAGGAAAATTCCAAGGCCACCCAAGATGAAGAGTCTAACTACACCCTGCAGTGGAAGGGTAAATGAGAAATAAAGAGAACAAAGTAAACTTGTTTGTTTCATCCTTAGCACTGCCTGAAGGGGAAAAAAAAATTTTTTTTTTAATTCACTACCACAGATCAGCTCTCACATAGGTTTGTGGTCCAAATTCATGCTGACTACATGATACACACACACACACACACACACACACACACACACACACACACACACCCCTCAAGTACAGAATTTAATTTAAAGTTAGGTCTGGGTTAGCAATATGCCAAGGCAAATGGCAGAAGCAAATACAAATCCTCTTTGGAGAAACATCATCATCTCAGGCCTCAAAAATTCTCATAGATGAAGCTCCAAGGACAACAAACAGCTCACAGAATACATGTACAGAACAGAGAAATAATGGGCCATGAGTGGAGAGCCAGGAAAAACAATAGACCATATAGTCAATCCCACAAATACTTGTGATATTGGAACTGTACGGTATGAAATAAAAATTACAATGTTTTACGTGTTTAAGGAAAAAGACAACTATGAAAATATGAGCCAGAATGCATCCCACTGAGGCAAAGAGATAGAAATATAAACTACAGATTTTAAGGCATAGAGAATCATATAAGAGGGTCCAACTTGTGTTCAGTTGGAGTTCCAGGAGAATTAATAGAGAGAATGAAGAGGAGGCACTACTCAAGGAAACCACAGCTGAGAATGTTCCAGAATTGGGGAAAGATAGCAATCCTCACATCAAGGTGGGTCTTTTTAGAAATTTTCCCTGAGACAGATCAGTGAAGTTTCAGAACACCAAAGAAAAAGAAAAGATCATAAAAAGGGAGAAAAAAGATCACCTCCACATAAATGGCAAAGAAACTTCTTTCAAGAACAAGAAAGAATTAAAATCAATTTCTTGAACAGAATGAGTTTACCATCAATAGACCTTTGATAAAGAAAATTTTAAAGGATGTACTTCAGACCTAAGTAAACATATTCCTAATAAAAGATCTGAGATTCAAGAAAGATAGTGGCCAAAGATATTAATAAATATATGATGAAATCTAAACAAATATTAACTGTTTAAAATAATAATAATGAATAATGGGGAGGAAGGCAGAATAGAATAAAATACTAAAAAACAGTAACATAATATGAGAGAGAGTGATCATAATTATAATATTCTATGGTCAATGTATTATTAGGAAAGAAGGAAAAATATGCATAAACTTTAGGTTTTGTTAATAGGCATGTTAAAATATAAACACTATCCACCAAACTAATAAACATAAAACATAGTGTGGACAAAACAGGGGTCACTAAACCTGACAAGCCCAGGGGAGGCCAGCATGGCAGGCCCTACAAACTCAGAGACTGAAATTAACCACATAGGATGGCTTGAACATTAGAATTCCTAACCAAAAGTGGGCCATGGTGGGTAGTTACATCCTTGGCTTGTAGCTTCCTTGACAAAGGTCAATCTTTCCCTTAAGTGAGCCCGTCTATTGTCTTTTTGCATTAAGATAATATATCTTTGAAATGTCAGAGTACTCTCCTTTTTCCAGACCCCTCAGGCACACCTACTACACCAAAGCACAAGACTATACAAGACCTCATTGTTATCTTGTTCCCACAGACCATCTCTATGAGCTGTAAATGTTAATTACTAACCGTCCTGTACCCACCAATGTAAAAGCTGTAAGTGTCTCTCCATTTTACTTTTTATCCAATCCCAGAGATTTCCCCACTTTGCTTTCTCCCATCCCCTTAATCTATCACCAATAGATTTAATGTAACCCTCCGTACGTCTCCTCCTTTTACTCTAATGTATAAAATAAGAGGCAAAACTGCCATTCTCCAGAGTATTTTCTTAATCCACTGAGGTTTTGCTTCCCAGCAACTGTCGTCAGTTTGGCTCAAATAAACTCATTAAAGTTCTCTACAGGTTTGGACGTTTCTAACATCAACCACAGGGTTTCTAAATATGGGGGGGAGAGCGGAGGGAGAGATAAAATGAGGAAAGTGAAATGTATATACTTTTTCCACTTTTGTATCCATATATGAAATATATGGGACAAAATATCTCTCTCTTCCAGATAGATAGATAGATAGATAGATAGATAGATAGGGAGAGAGAGAGAGAGAATCCAGCAGATTTTGTGTTTTATTTAAGAAATCTTTCCAGATGTATACATATATATGCTAAATACATAGGAAAATTTTGATAATCTTTACTACATAAAAATTAGGAATTTCTGTGCTTGGGATTTGCATTGCTTCCCTCCAAATCCTCCATAGCATTAAGGACAATGTCCCCACACACTATAAATGTCTCTAATGCTTTCCAAGGCTGGCTTCTCAAGCAGCATGGACATTCCACTTCTTAAGTTACTGCTCTCTAACTCTTATCTTCAGTCTCTATTTCCAATGACATCTTTCCAGCCTTGAGATATTCCTCCTCCATTACAAGACAACCTTCCCTTGACCTTGGACCCCTCAACTACTGATTTTGTTTTTCCTGAAAAAGTGGTTTAGGAGCACGGTCTCCATGTTTATTTCTCCACTCCCTGAAGCCTGGCATCTGCAAACCTTCATAATGAAATGAAGTCATGCAATTTAATTCCAATTATTCATTCTGTGCCAACTGTGTGCCCAGATTCTGGTCATTATAGTGTTTGTTATTTTCGAGACACGATATTTAAACATTGAAAAAGAACTGTAGAAAAATAGAAAACAAAGATAATCCTAACAACTTCTACTATAAATTTAGTGCTGGGCCGGCCGAGTGGCACAAGGGTTAGGAGCTGGCTTGGGACGCCAGAGGGCCCCGGTTCGGATCCCACATATGAGGGCCAGTGACACTGCCCTCCACAGCTGAGATGCTGAACAACAGCTCAACCTGGAGCTGGGCTGCCGGGAGTCGCCGGCGATGGTGTAGGCTGCAGCCCCTGTGGCAGTGGGTTGCCATGGGCTACCGTGTGTAGCCAGCAGCCAGCGTGAGCGGCTAGCAGCCACAGTGAGCGGCCATCCAGAGGCTGGCGACTGATCTGCCTCGCCCGGGAAGAGCGCAATGATGGTGCCAACTTGGGCCAGTGAAGCGACGCCCTCCACAGCTAAACTGAAGACCAAAACAACAGCGACTTGTCTGTTCCACTTCCCCCAATTCCCCAATAAAAATCTAAAAAAAAATAAAATAATAAATTTAGTGCTAACTCTGTACCAGGCATCATACAAGGAGCTTGACTTTTATTCATTTTGATCCTTAAAACAAGGCTTCAAGGTCACCATTATTATCCCCTTATTGCAAAGGAGTAAACCTAGGCTCAAGGAAGTTAAGCAAACCCCTTAGGATCACACAGTTAGTAAATGGCAGAATCAGCATTTGAACCCAAGTTTGGTCATTCCAATGTCCACACATGGACCACTATACCTTGGAGCTCAAAGTAAAGCACTCAAAATGGTCCTGCAGGCTGGAAATGCTTTGCATGGCAAGGAATTGATGGACTCAATGCTGCCCAGGATTCCTGAGGAAAATTTAAAAGGGCCTAGGAGTACTTCCTCATCTCTGAATGCTGTCGGGTTTATTAAAAGTTCATTAAGCCCAATATTCCTAATGTAAAAGTTACTAGAGATTCTAGCATGATGGATTCTGAGGTCAATATTAAGGTAATAGATCCAAATGAAAGTCTTACGCAAAAAAACATTAAATGCTAATCCATCCACCAATAAGAAGGCTTTGCTCTAAGGAATAGTTTGCAAATATTTTCCATCAATCCCCACAGGTATCTAATTCAATTGTAAAAATGTACTTCAGACAAAGTTTAAAACAACAAAAATCAGCTTCTTAAGTATCAACTGTCCAAACAATACTCAGTTTACATTTTCTTGATTCATAATACATCATTCAATCTGTTTAACTTCTACGAAATAAAGCTCAACAAAATAATTACTATAAAAACAACATTACAAATTCTAACCAGACCAAAATGAACTCACTCAAGGTTCAAAATGCGTTTTTCTATTCCTTGTCTAACTCAAGTTGAAATCAATTTTCTCTCCTCTCCTCTGTTTCCCTCTTTTATTAACTCATCACGATCTCTCCTAAATTACTGATTCATTTTCTTCCGAGTATATCTCATCAACATTTTAGAATATCATTCTAGCTTGAGGTCACAAGCCAGAAATACAGTACAGTCTACGGCAGCTTAATTTAGATGGATCAAATAGTGCAACAATAAAACCTACATCAAGTGTTTCATCTCATATAAGCACAGTGCTTATCTGACAAAGCGGGCGCCAATGAATGACAGCAAGATTAACCTGTACACACACATGGGCAGGGGTCTTATTGATTTGGTTTCTGGCAGATATGTGCTCGAGTCTCGGATGGTGGGGCAGGGATGGAGGCTGTGGATAGTATGTTGGGATTAAGAAAGGAGAGAGGCAGCAACCGAAATATCACCCTACTCCTGGAAAGAGAGGAAAGCCCTAACTAGTGTATATCAGTGTGGGGGGAAAGGTTAGAGAAGTGGAAGTATTTTCTTTCCCATTTTCTGACATTTGAAGGAGATTATTGCTTTGAATAAAGTGGGGAACCTAAGGTATTTATGACTTTGATGATAGTAGATGATAATAGCACAGAACCTGCCATGGTAAGCAAGTGGAAACTAAGTGCTTTCCATGCATCATCTTATTGAACCACCCTGAAAAGTGCATATTAATATGCCCATGGCATAGCCCCAGAAAGATGTGCTGCTCCTCGGGTGGGAACACCGTCTGCTAGATCGCAGGTGGACTTGTTTGTGCCATGGCCCTTTTGGCAATCTTGTGATATCTACAAACACCCTCTTTGAGTTATGCTTTTAAATGCACAAAATAAAGGAAACCAATTGTACTAAATCACAGTTCTATCCATAGACTCCATGAAACATGTAAAGAGTTCCTGTTAGTCTTTGGGATGGTTCCACACCAAGCATGTTTCTAGAACCAGAAAGGCCATTTACTACATAGACCCCTTGGCGCTGTAAACAAGCATTGAGGAAAATGGCTGTGTGAGAGAAAAAGAGAAAAAGAAAGGGAACTCCACAAGTTGAGAAGCTAGAGTGGTGTTACCGACACACATTTGACATCCCAGGGAGCAAGACAAGGCAGGTAGAATGCCTGCTGTGAGCCTTGTCACTAGGTGGCATTGTGTTCTCCCTCCCATGGCTAAAGGTCTGCGTAGGGCATCAATTCACCAACAGTCAAGGATGGGGTCACACCAGGCTCTAGATGAGCAGGCACCAGGGACGGACTGGATGAAATTCATTCCAGGTCATCAGGGTATAAACTATAAAGAAGGCACAAGGGCCACCAGAGTATCCCTATTTCAGCAGCAACAACCAACCAAAACTCTTACTCATCAGGCAACACCAGCAGGACTGACATCTGCACTTGAGAACTATTCCCAGGGTTTTCTTAAGGAACTGCAGGAAGAGAGGCTTATATCAGTCAGGCTCCCAGCAGGAAACTGATAGCACCTCAAATGGGATAATAAAGGAGAATTTAATCAAGGCACTATTTATAAAGATGGAGGTAGGTTTAAGGAAAACCAAGAAAGGTTAAGTAGCCTAGATCAGCTGGGGACATCTATCTTTCCCACCCCTAAAGGGGCAAAAGAGGAAAGCAGTTATCAGAATCCAGAGAGGACCGAAAAAAATACCCTGACCTCACTCACCTCTACCCTGCAAATCTCCCAGATGCTTCCCCTTGGCTGAACCCAACCAAAGCCGCAGGTCCACACAGATCAGCCTCGCAGGGCAGAGCAAAGAGGAGAAGAATGAAGAGTCGATCTAGAAAGGCAAACAGAAACTGGCCAAGGATGCTTTTCACAGAGAGAGGGGAAAAGTGCTCCAAGGCATTTAACTTGTAAAATAATTTTGACCTCATAGTAAAACATGAAACAACAAAATCAACAGGGGATACCAGTTACATCCTTTTTTCAGATAATGAAGCTAAGTCTCAGGGAGGGAAAGTAACTTAGTAAAAACTAATAAAAAATAATTAACAAAATGAGATTCAAACTACTGCTTTACAACAGAGCCCACTCTTTTAGCCACTCTAATATATTGCCTCCAGTTACATTTTATAAGTGGAATTCTCAGCCTGCAAAAGGACTTGGATATAACCCATTCTCATCTCACTGGCTCAACATAATTTTTTCTAAAGCTATAAAATATGGACATTTTCATGTAAAACCCTCTAGGAGAGAATCAGAAACTTTCATACAAGGACAAGCAGTAGAAAAAGTGGTCTATGTTTGGAAATAGTCAACCCAAAATAAGAAATATATTAATGTTTGAAAGGGTAAAGTCTGGGCCGGCCGAGTGGCGCGATGGTTAAGAACTCGCTTGGGATGCCAGAGGGCCCCGGTTCGGATCCCACATATGAGGGCCAGTGACACTGCCCTCTACAGCTAAGATGCTGAACAACAGCTCAACCTGGAGCTGGGCTGCCATGAGTCGCCGGCGACGGCGTGGGCTGCAGTCCCTGTGGCAGTGGGTTGCCATGGGCTACCATATGTTGCCAGCAGCCAGCGTGAGCAGCCAGCGTGAGCGGCCAGCAGCCGCAGTGAGCGGCCGTCCAGAAGCCGGCGACTGATCTGCCTCACCAGGGAAGAGCGCAATGATGGTGCCAACTTGGGCCAGTGAAGCAGCGTCCTCCACAACTAGTTTGAAGAACAAAAACGACAGCAACTTGTCTGTTCCCCTTCCCCCAATTCCCCATCACTGTTCCCATCCCCCCCAATTACCCAATAAAAATCTTTAAAAAAAAAAAAAAAAAGAAAGGGTAAAGTCACTTGTCTCAGTCCGGGCAAAACTTCAGTTTTCAGAAATCTGTGAAGATTAAAATGAGGCCTCAGAAGAAGCCAACAGTACTGATTGTATGAAAGCTTAGAAGACAAGGCTGATTGGGCAACATTCCATTCTGCAGACTTTATAGTCAGTGACTAGAGGGGAAAACGAAGCGCTCTTGTCTTTCCTTAGTGACTTTTGAAAAGGAATGCATTCAGTATCTACTGGACAACAAGGGAAAAGCCTAGTTTAAAAAGCATTAAGTACTTTGTTCACTAGATTAACAACTGTTTATTCTGTTCTCAAACGTTTCCTGTTCTCAAAATCCAACAAAGGCTAATGAATGCCCAATTCCTTTTCACACTCATAGCAAGTCTCTCCATGCACTCTACATTTCCATACACAGATATTTCAAGGCAAAGTCAGACCTTTTTAAATTCTGCAGTAGGGAGGATCCTCTGTAGAAAGGTATTCAGGCAACACAGCCTGACAAAAAAGCACCTCAGCTCATCTGAGCCAGATCTGAAGAGTGGGATAACCTCTTCTATACCATCTTGGTTTCATTAGAAACCAAGCACAGGGAACCATGCCAAAAATAGAAAAAGAGGAACAATGTGAGACCAAAAACTAAAAACAGAAAACCAAAGTCACCTGTCACTTGTTTGCCTAAACTAAGTTTCAAATTTCCTTTCTCAGAAAAGGAAAAGAAAAAAATAGCTTTGCACTTTGCAGCAACATAGAACATGTCTTTAAAGCCGTTAGAAACAGGCCAGGGTCTAATCCAGGCCTTGCCACTTAGTCCTAGCATGGGTCATTGAGCAAATTTCATCTCTCTAGAGCCTCAGTTTCTCCAGCTATAAAATGGGGTCACAATTCCCAGGTAACAGGGTGATTGTGAGAGCTACATCAGATATCTTGCCTTTTTTTTAAAACCAACCCAAAAGCTTTACAAATGGAGCCCCATTTCCTCTAAGTTCAACTTTGCCAAAGTCAAGCTCTATGAATGCCACTGAAAACTTACTTGAGAGGCAGTCTAGGAACACCCATGGGAAAAATTAAGATATCGGCACCAAAAATACAGACCTTCCATCATATTACAAATGCTTCTTTAGAGTTGAAGAAGGAAACAAAGTTAGTCTCTTTGTTCTATAGGCTTTTAAAATACAGATTACCACTTAACCATGCCATACTTATCTGTCTATATTCCTCTTAGGCTGCACATTCCTGGAGGGCAAGGACTTTATCTTTTACTTCTGTAATCCCAAAGTACAACACAGGAGTTGGCACATCCATAATGCTCCATAAGTATTTACTGACTGCATAGACAGATGGCTGGACAATAAGTTATGGCCTGCCTGTCTCTGTCACAGTGCCGTTTTGAGGATCAAATGAGATAACATATGTGGAAGTGCTTTGGAAATTACAATGTTTCACAAGAGCTCAGTGAACTGTCTTGGTTCTCTCCATCCAGAAGAAGAGAATGCAAGTGTTTTTCAAGGCAGGAAAAGCCTGATAGCCTGACCTTAAGGGAAAAATGTAAAATTTAAAACATAACTGTATAACTTATTACTGCCCACCAATGTACAGATTTCACTACTAGTCAAAATTTTAAGCATCTAAGAGGCAAAAGTGACCATGCACAAAATTTCAGAGCACAAACTAGGAAAACATATACAATATATGTGGCAGCAAAGGGGCAATACATAGAAAGCTCTCACAAATCAACACGGAAAAAATTAATGTTACACTCCAATAAAATAAGAGCAAAGGATATGAACAAACATTTCTCAGTGAAAGACATGCAAATCAATGTTATAAACACATTTGAAAAGATGTTTCGCCTTTAAAAATGGAAACTAAAATTGCATTACCTTTTTTATTTTCATATTTCCCAGCTTCATTTGTTTATTGAGAGATACTTGACATATAACATTGTGTAAGCTTAAGGTATACAATGTGATGATTTGATACACATATATATTATAAAATGTTTCCCACACATCCTTCACCTCACATAATTACCTTTTTTTTGTTGTTGTTATGGTAAGAACATTAAAGGTCTGTTATCAGGGCTGGCCAAGTGACGCATTGGTTAGGAGTTGGCTTAGGATGCCAGCTCTGAGCAGCAGGGCCCCAGTTCGAATCTCACATGAGGGCCAGTAATGATGTGCCCTCTACAGCTAAGATGGTGAACAACAGCTCAACCTGGAGCTGGGCTGCCATAAGTCACCGGCGACAGCGTAGGCTGCAGTGGGGCTGGCCGGCAGCTGGCGTGCGCTTTTGTGAGCTGCCATGAGTGGCCATCCAATGGCTGGAGAGCGACCGCCTCACCCAGGAAGAGCGCAATGGTAATACCAACATGGGCCAGTGAAGCGACATCCTCCACAACTAGACTGAAGAACAAAAGGACAGCAATTTGTCTGTTCCCCTTCCCCGATATCACAACACTGTTGTCCTCCCCCAATTCCCTAATAAAAAAAATTTTTTTTTAAAAAGGCTCTTATCGTAGCAACTTTCAGACACACAATCCAGTATTGTTAACTATAGTGCCCATGCTGTACCTTAGATCCCTGGAATTTATTCTTCTTAACTGAAAATGTATTCCCTTTGCCCACATCTCCCATTTCCCCAACCCCTTAGCCTCTAGCAACGATCATTGCACCCTGTTTCTATTACTTCAATGGTTTTAGATTCAATATACGAGATCATACAATATTTGTCATTCTCTGTCTGTCTTATTTCACTTAGCATAATGCCCTCAAGGTCCATCCATGTGTCATAAATAGTAAGATTTCTTTCTTTTTATGGCTGGATAATATTCCATTGTATATATACCACATTTTCTTTATCCATTCATCCATTGAAGGACATTTAGTTTATTTTCATGTCTTGGCTATTGTGAAGAATATTGCAATAAATATGGAAGTGCAGATATCTCTTCCAGACACTAATTTTTTTTTCCAGACGCTAATTTTATTTCCTTTGGATATATATATCTAGAAGTGAGATTGCTAGATCATATGTAGTTCTATTTTTCATTTAATTTTTTGAGGAACCTCCATACAGTTTTCCATAGTGTCTGCACCAATTACATTACCACCAACAGGGGTCCCTTTTCTCCACATCCTCACCTGAATTTATCATCTCTTGTATTTTTTATAATAACCATTCTATCAGGTGTGAGGTGAGATCTCATTGTGGCTTTGATTTGCATTTCTCTGATGATTAATGATACTGAGTACCTGTTCATAGACTTGCTGGCCATTTGTATATCTTCTTTGGAAAAATGTCTATTAAAGTCTTCTGTGCATTTATTACTTGGATTGTTTGGGGGTTTTTGCAATTGAGTTATATATGAGTTCCTTATATACTTTGGATATTAAACCCTTATCAGATATTTGGTTTGCAAATATTTTCCCCATTCAGTAGGTTGTCTTTTCATTTTGTCGACTTTTTTTCTTTTGTTGTGCATAAGTTTTTTAGTTTAATATAATCCAACTTGTTGGTTTTTGCTTTTGTTGCCTGTACTTTTTTGGTGTCAAATACAAAAAAAAAAGGTTGTATATTTTCATATGTTTTCATGTTATTAATTTGCATCCTTTCATTTAAGCTTGAAAAACTCCTTTCAGCATTTCTTGTAAAGCAGGCCTAGTGGTGAACTCTCTCAGTTTTTGAGAAAGTCTTTATCTCTCCTTCATTTCTGAATGACAGCTTTGCTGGGTATTCTTGGTTGGCTTTTTTTTTTTTCTTTCAATATATCATCCCACTCTCTACTGGCCTGCAAGGCTTCTGCTGAGAAATAGCCTTATGGGGGTTCTCTTTTATGAGAGATTGTTTTTCTCTTGGTGCTTTTAAAATTCTCTTTGTCTTTAATTTTTTATTGTAATGTGTCTTGGCAAAGATCATTTTGGATTGAAATTATGATGTAATCTATTAACTTCATGAACTATCTCTAGTCATAGACCACTGGGGTCCACAGCATCAAAACTGCATGGTCCTTGGCAAGAGCTGCAGGGAGCGAGGGGGTGGGGGTCTGCAGTGGCTGCAAAGGCTGCTGGGGGGCTCAGTGGCACTTCCAGGACCCATAACTAGGACCAGAGCAGGCAGCAGTGGTGACCAGAGCCAGCGGTGTGCATACACTTGTCTGTGAAGGCCAGGAATAGGTACCTGTGTGGTAGCAGGGGCCAGTTACAGACACACACATAAAGGTGAGGGCCAACGTCAGCATCAGGGGCCAGGGCCAACTTCAGGCACACTGGCAGCTGCAGGTGAGCCCAGTGGTGCAGGTCAGTGACTGGAGAAAGAGCCAAATCTAGGTCCGCAGCACCTGTGGGGGCCTTGGCTTTTGGTAGTGCTCTTCTGTGGCTGCAGGATCTCACCATGGGTGCACACACAGCAGTGGAGCCTGGTGACAAAAGCCAGTCTAGCAGCATACAAGTACATAGCTGGAGGGGTTAACTCCAAGCATTTGACCTGGGACAGAAGTCAGCTGCCGAGGTCTAGGCTGGTGCCTTGCACTAACGCAGCCAGAGGCCTGGGCTGGCTGCTGGTATGGATCTTGGACACCAACAGCAATGGAGAGTAGGGGGAGGGGCAGAGGAAGACAGAGGTGGCTGAGGTCTACAAAATACCTGTGGGAAGAACAATGAAACCTACAGGGGGTCCATGGTGGCTGTGTTGACTATTGGTTTCTTCAATGGTAGAAGCTACTGGGGTCCTCTGCAGAGCAGGGCACAGTTGCTCCAGCTACATGGTTGATACTGGTAGCTCCTACCCTTCTTCCTTGTTCCTGCCATCTCTCTACATCTCATCTTTGCTGGTCTCTGGGTGAGGAGAAACCAAAGTTGGACCTTCATGCATACCCCAGAAGGGTGAAAGCTGGTCTCTCACTCTATTCTCCCTTCCCCTGGGAGGGGAATTCTTTCTAGTTGGGAAGTTCCCTTGTGACACTCAGCAGTGCTGGCCTTGGGAATGGGATATTGCAGGCAAAATGGAGTTGCTTTTCCTTCCTTTTTGGTGTGGTTTTCCTCTGTTTTTTGGTTTTCTGGGGGGTTTTTTTGGTTTGTTTGTTTTTTTGGTCCACTGTGTTTCCTAAGTGGACTCCTGCACTCTCCCAGAGCTGTTTTTGTTCATGGATAACTGTCTAATTGTTGATCATAATTTTGTGGGGATGCAGACTGAGGTCTCCTATTTCACCATCTTGGTGACATCCTGCATTACCTTTTTTAGTGATCACATTCACAGGCTTATATCACACCTTTTAAAGCTTATAATAAACCAAATGCTCTAGAAGTTTTTTCATAAATTACTACCAAACTTCCTTTTCTCCATTCTATGCTGAGGTGATTGCTCTTTTAAAGCTAAATTCCAACTCCTACATTTATTTCTTTACACTCAAATTTCAAAGTGATCTTAATAGGTCTGAGTTCTAGGTCTGAAATGAACAATCAAAATTTCCTATCTGTCATGCCAGCTTTCAATTCCATGTTATATTTTTATCCCAAATCATTTTTCTTAAAGATGAACATCTCACGAACAAAGACAGGAAGCAGATGCAATCAGTTTAAATGAGGAAACCCCCACACATTTCATGCACGGGAGAGGGCTTCTGTGAAGGTGGGAGCTGCCCCAGGAATGCCCAAACTTGGAGGTGGCATAAAAAGAATGATGAGCAAAGAGAGTGGGGGTAGGGGGAGGATTGGGGGAGTAACTGACCACATGCCTGGTAAGGTTAACAGGTAAGGCAGCCAGGTAGTTCACCCCACACCACCTGTGCTAAGCAGAGTGAGCAGAGGGGTGGATGTTTGGATGAAAGAGACCACACAGTGAGTGTCTGGAGTCACTAGAGAGACCCAGAAGTCACATGGAATCTCACCATGTACTTGCATTCCACCAGCATCACCTCTTACCTCTCCATTAGAGGCAGTATGACATAAAACAGGAAATCTCAAATACCCAGATGAGTACAGAAGCGGTAATGTTCTAATATTTGTTAAAAGCTACAGCAGGAAAAAGAGGCACTAAACTCAACAAACAGAAATAACACCCAAGGAAACAAAGGTAATGGAACGAAGAAGTAGAAACTTTAGAAAAAGTATTGTGAAAAGAACCAATTAGAGATCTTGGAAAACCATAAAAATAAAATAAACAACACAATGGATAAAACTGAGGAGCAATTAATACGCCAGGAAATTCTCTCAGAATGTAGCCCAAATTTTCAAAGGAATTTAAAATGTGAAAGAAAGCTTGGTGTAATATCTGTTGTATGCTATTGGTAAGAAATGAGTCATGGGTTAGTTAACCAGCCCAGATTCAAGAAAGGGGACTGACTATACAAGACTGGGAGGTGTGACTTATTGAGACCACCATTGTAACAGACAACCACACATCTACCTTCCATACTCTTCCGTCACTCTGTATGTTCTTCTATTATCATCTTTCACATAATGTTATAATTTGTCAGTTTCTTCTAGCCAATGAGTTTCATGAGGGCAAGAACTATCTCACTCATCTTCCAAATCTATAGTGGCTCAGTGTCTAGCATATAGCAGGTGCTTACTAAAAGTTTATGGAATTAAATTACACCTGCACCTGTTGCAGTCATCCAGAGTACATAGAGTCAAGGTACCTGCCTCTAAAGATAGTTCTGGACCAAGGGCTGGCCAAGTGGCTCAGTTGGTTAAGAGCTTGCTCAAGAGTTTGAGCTTCTGAGCAACAGCGGTTCAATTCCCGGCCCAAGCTGAGAAGCCACTGAGCTGCCAACAGGTGGCAGGATGGCTCAGCTTAAAAAAAAGATAGTTCTGGACCATCTTGGCTGTAGTTTTCAATTAAATTAAATAATTGTTCTCAACATAAAAGGAGCCTCCAAAAGAACTGATGGAGAACATGTTACCTCTAAGACATGAGGGGCAAGGGGACAGGGAAAACATAATGAATTCAACAAAAGCCTTTTATATACCTCACTCAGAAATCTACAAATAAAGTAAACAAAACATAATTAATAATGTGGCAGATTTAAATAACATAACCATCAAACTTGCCTCCCCAGGAAGCAGAGTCTGAGATGGAGTTTAGAAGGCAGGTGTACCTTAGGGAGAACCTTTGGGATTGACAGCTATGGAAGGGTTTGGAGAGGGAGAAGTTAAGGCCAAGATGCAGGCCCAATGACAGCCTTGGGCAATCCCACGGCGAACTGTGGAACTAAGATGGCCCATCAGGGCTGTCCCAGGTGAAGTTGACATGACCAGGCCCTATGTCTCCCTTCTATCCATCATGGATGTGGGCCACCAGAGAAGGGCATGCCCTTGAGCTGAGTCAATCCATGAAGGGAATGGCAGTTGAAGACTGTCTGGCAACAGCAGACGAGAAGGGGATGTGGATGGCCCATCATAGAGTGAAAGACAGGTTTTGACTGAAAGTCTGCACAAGGGATGGTTAGATCTCAGGGTCCTACCTCTCCCTGAGCCCTTCAGGGGAAGGATGGTCTACCCTCTGGAGAAATGTACCGGGAAGGCTCCAGACTCTGGAAGACCAGAAATAATGGAAAGTTGGAGTGAGGTTCTGCGTTAAAAGTGGTAGGTTTAGTGGAAGTCTGCCTCCTGAATGATGAGCGCTCCTCCTAGCTCCCTTTCCCAGGCAAGCTCCCAGAACTCCCACAGCTAAGGGAGAGAAGCCGAAAGCAAGGGATAGAAAGATTTTTCTCAGGAGAAACTGAACAGCCCCAGAGAAAAGACATACAGATACTAAAATCTCAGACTCTCCCGAAAAGCTCTCCCATCCACTCTACAATGGAAGCCACCAATAAAAAAGTCCAACCCGTGCACCCAGGTCTCCCAATCAGTGCTTCACTGTTCATTCTAACAGACCCCTGCCTCAGCAGCACCAGGCATTTAAAGAAAGCCTCGAACACAAAATACAGAAAGTAAAGCAAACAACGAGAAAAAAGAACTGGAAGAAACTGAACTACACAGGACATTAAAAGAAGCACCCACAAAACCTTAAAATGAATACACACGGAGTCATAAGAGACATTGTCATGTCCCTGAACCAAAGGCAGGAGGCTCTTTCTTAAAAGCAACAAGGAACAAGAACGAGGAGGAGCCCCTGGAAACTAAAACTATGACGGTCACAACCGAAAATTCGACAGGAAAGTTAGAAGAGTAAACCAAGCAGACCTCCCAGGTGACGAATAAAAGGAAAGGAAAGGAAACAAGCAAAGAGGATAGAAAAGAGTAAGAGAATTAGAGGTTCAATCTATGAGGTTCACTACCCAAATATATGCATTCCAGAAATGAAGACTGGAAAAAAAATTTAAAAAAACAGGAGAAAGAAATTTAAAAAGGAGAAGAAGTCAGATAGAAAGAAAGAGGAGAAGAAGAAAACTTCCAGAACTGGAACATATGAATCTTTGGGTAGAAAACCGTCATTTATAACCCAGAAAAAAAATAAATGAAAAAAGATACACACTGCAATACATCATGGCGGAATTTGAGAACACCAGGAATAAAGAAAAAAATCATAAAAGCTTCCAGAAAGTAATGGGGGGGGGGGGGGAATAGTCATGGCAGAGGAAGGTGCAGAAGCTAGGGAACGGGACCCAACAGGAAAGAGAGGAGTGAAAACTCCCAGGATGAAAAGAAGTCCCAGGAACACAAAGCCCAGATGTGAGCAGAAAGACGAAGGGCTCCAGGAGGCAGGTTTAGGGAGGAAAGGGGGGTATATTCATGCGTTATCTGCTGGAGGGTGTGGGGTAGGTTAGCAATAGTACAAAGAAAATTAAGCAAAATAAATGGATGCAATTAACAACTCTGAAAAAAAATAAAACGAAAGGAATTGCAACCTTAGTGCAGGACTTGATTTATTAACAGTAAACCATGTACATATGTAAACAATATTTACACAGGCATAATCATGTAAACACTAAATAGTACTATTGGGTTGTCGGAAAAGTCATGACGCATTTTTGCAACAAAAAACATAGAAAAAAGTACGTCATGACTTTTCTGACAACCCAATATAACCCAAAACACTGAAGAGGCTTTGTTGGAAGAACGAGAAAAGAAAAGTAGTAGGAAGACAGGATGGGATGGTTTTAATTAGCTCCTAGAGCTAAATGCTTATCTACCATAAAAGAAAATCAGTAAATCAATAAATTAGTGTCAAAAACTGACTGCTCAAGAGACAAATGAATCAAGATAGCATTTAGGAATCTGCATGAACAGAAAGGGGCTCCCTTCTAGGGATAGGATCAGAGAGCTCCAGAGAAAAGACATACAGATACTAAAATCTCAAGTTATCCCAGCGAAAAAACCAGTTCACCCAATCACCCTACAGTAGGGGCCACCAATCAACAAGCCCGACCAACCCATAGGGAATTGTTATTTAAGTCTTTGTGTCCTATTTGACCTTTTTAACTTTGGTAATGAAATAAATTTAATGTTTAATAATGAATAAAGAAAGGGTTCTTTATAAGGAAAAAAGGCACCACTGCTCCAGTTTAAAGCAAGGGCCTAGAGGGTAGCATCAATTCAACCAACTACGAAGTTCTTTTTCTAGGCTGGCTTAAAAATCAATACCTTCCCTTTTAAAGAAAGGACATCCTCAGATTAATTAATGGCTGTGCTGGCACACGCTTGCATTCAAGTGGTTCCTTCAGATTCAGTCTTAAATTAATTAGTGATACTCTCTATTGCATTTGAATGTCACGTGTCTCATCTCTCACAATTATTTAGCTTGCCTTCTCTGGACAAAAATTTACTCTTTGGCTCTCAATATACTTGTACAAATTTACTTCCTTCCAACAAGAGGAAAGGAAGCCCTCTATCAGCTCATGAGAAGCCTCAAGGTAAAGACGTCATCTATCAAAATCACACTTTGATTAACAGGAAGCTGACAGGCTGGAATCAGCAAGTCACTTGTTTTTCTGTGCTCCACTTTTCAGAAAAAACCTCACAGCATATCACACACATCCATAATATATACAAGAAGAATTGATATTAGAGAGAGAATCATAGAAGTCCAGACTTAGGACAAATCCTAAGGTTAGTGTCTGTATCAGACACCTCTCATGGCCCAACTCACATCGTTCAGCCCTACCTTTCATTTCAGATCTTCGTGGATAACTCACCTCATCCTGAGAGTGCCTGGCCTCAAGCAACTGCTGAGACATCTCCAACATTCCAGACTCAAAAGGTTTCATCAAGCACTCGCACGTGGGGATCGTTATTAACTCCCAGGCAAGCCCTAACTAATAAGATACAGGAGCCAATGGGGACAGGAGTCGATCCTTAGGTAGACTATTCTGCAAGATGCTCCAGGCAGAACCAAGTCCCAGTTTCCTTCAGTGTTGACCTCATTAATGTGCCCTTTGCTTTCTTCCCTTTGCTTTCCCTGGCCCCTCACCTCTGTTCTTTGGCAGTGCCTCCCAAACAAACTACCTGCATCAAGTCTTCATCTCAGGTTAAGTAGCTTTAGAGATTATACCAGCTAAGAGCTAGGAAGATCAAATGTCCCAGTTTGCCTGGGACTGAGGGATTTCCAGGATATGGATTTTTTAGTGCTAAAACTGGGAAATTCCCCAGCAAACACTATTAGCCTCACTATATCAGGCAATGTCTGCCATGCTAAGATTGGCTCTTCCTATCCCCACTATTATTAAATATTATGTAGATGAAGATGGTCACCAATTTAATAAGAAGAAATATAAAATGTATAAATAGTGGAAATAAAGAATCAATGCCTAGAAATCTAGCAAACACTCTGGAAAGCAACCTAGAAAATTGAAACATAGCAACTAAAAAAAATATGAAAATAATAGAATTCATTAATTTAGCCAGTTAAAAGAATAATATTTAAAAACAAGCACTTTTTTATTTACCAGCAATAAGTAGTTAGAAATTTTAATTTTTAAAAATT
Source organism: Hipposideros armiger (assembly GCF_001890085.2). NCBI lineage: Eukaryota > Metazoa > Chordata > Mammalia > Chiroptera > Hipposideridae > Hipposideros > Hipposideros armiger. Next base: position 1,038,207 of record NW_017731595.1, read on the forward strand.
CTATTCATTATAGATACAAATACTATAAAATCCCTAAGAATACACTTGGGAAAAAATGAAGAAATGTATGAGATTTAAATGAATAAAACGAAAAAAATTTACTCTAGAATATAAAAGGTGGCCTGAATTAAGGGAGAGACATTTCATGCCTCTGGATGTGAAGGCTCACAATTATAAAGATGTTATTTCCTTCCCAAATTAATCCATAAATTCTCAGTACAAGCCCACCCAAAGTCCCAATATGATTCCTTAATGAAATCTGACAGGTATGTCATTGGTGCACTAATAGACAAAGAGAGAGAGAGAAATGAAAGAGAACAGAAAATTTTAAGAGATTCATTATGGGTCAGAATACATTCAGATAAACTTGTCGGGGTGATCATTTCATAAGATATATATATATATATATATATATATATATATATATATATATATATATACACACACACACACACACACACACACACACAGAGAGAGAGCGCGTCATTATGTTGCACACCTGAAACTAATATAATAATGTATGTCAACTGTAATTAAAAAAATTTTTTTAATATATTTAAAAAACAAAAAAGAAATTTTTAAAACTCTCACTGATACTTTGGCAGATATGAAAAAATTTCTTGGTTGCTTATTATACATCTAGAAGCTGCTCAAATATTCCATATATATTCTGTTATTCAATCCTTAGTAAAATATTATGATCCCCATTTTACAGATATGGAAACTGAGGTTCAAAAGACTAAGCTATTTGATTGAGATCGTATACTGTAATTGGAAGACCCTTGTGTGATCTAGAAATGTCTATCCATTAAGTGTTCTTTTTTTTTTTTTTTTTAAGATTTTATTGGGGAATTGGGGGATGGGAACAGCGTTAGGGAATCAGAGAAGGGGAACAGACAAGTTGCTGTCCCCTTGTTCTTCAGTCTAGTTGTGGAGGACGTCGCTTCACTGGCCCATGTTGGTATTATCATTGCGCTCTTCCCGGGAGAGGCAGTTGCTCGCCGGCCATTGGACAGCTGCTCATGGTGGCTCCTGGTCGCTCACGCTGGCTGCCAGCCACTCACGGTAGCTTACGGCAGCCCACTGCAGCCTGCGCCGTTGCCGGTGACTCACGGCAGCCCAGCTCCAGGCTGAGCTGTTGTTCAGCATCTTAGCTGTGGAGGGCAGTGTCACTGGCCCTGGTATGTGGGATCCGAACCGGGGCCCTCTGGCGTCCCAAGCCAGCTCTTAACCAATGCGCCACTCGGCCGGCCCTAAGTGTTCTTTTTACTTCTCAGTTTGATGGCATTGCAATCGACTGAAGAAAAAATCAAAAAGAAGAAGAAAGAAGGGGAAAAATGAATTTAGAAGTTCAACTAATTCTTTGAGAAGCAGACAGACTGCTAGAAGGTATCCTAATCAGACTTCTAGGAAAAACTAATCATCATCAATGGAATAAAAAATACTATAACATCAAAAAAAAAGAATACATTCAGATAAAAATTGATTTAAAACCAATAGGGAAATGAACGCTTATTCAAAGAATGGTTTGGGGATAATTGGGTACTTGTTCAGAAAACATTTAAGTTGGATCACTATACAACACAAATACTTATAAAGATCTAGATATAAGCAACAAAAGGAAGAGACCTTTTCTGTCCTCAAAAAGCTAACAGATGAGAAAACAAATATTAAATCAAAGAACCACACAGATACATAAAAATTAGTAGTGTGGCAAGGCCTACAAAAAAGTGCTCCTTTCTACTGTGAAATTTCAAAAGAGTATAGATTGGTTTAGGAAAACCAGGAAAGATTTCCCTAAAGAGGAACTGCTTGAACTGAGTCCTGAGATCTCAGAGGAGAATAAGGATTTGCTCCACTAAGAGTTGGAAAGCCACCTGCCTTACAAAAGACATAACTGTACAAGGTTTGTGGAGGTGAGCCAGTATGGCTGGAACTTAGAGAAGAGGAGGAATCAGGATGCGAAATGAACCTAGACATGGAGGCAAAAGCCAGGTGATGCAAGGCCTTGGAGGTCACATTAAAGATTCCCGTGCCTATCCTAAAAGCAATGGTAATCCACTGAGAGTTTCAGCCAGGGGAGTGACAAGAGGAGATTATACTTTTGAAAAGATCAACTCTGGCTGCAATGTAGAGAAATGAAGAGGCTGACAGGCTATCCAGGGTCAGGGCATAACAGAATATGGGCAGTAGCAGCAGTCCATACGAAAGATATTAATAGCTTGGACTAGTTGATGGTAGCGATGAAAATAGAAAGAGATGGACTGATTAAAGACATTTAAGAGGTAAAATGTACATGTGTTGATGGTGGGTTGGATACTGAGAGTGACGGAAAAGGAGGTATAGAGAATGGGTGGAAGGTTCTACCATTCACTGAGATAAAGAGCACAGGACCAGTTTGGCACTGGGGAAACCACAAATTCAGGTTTGGACATGTACAGTTTGAGGCATCTTGAAATATACAACTGTAGCTCTCAAGTAGGCCATGTAGAACCTTACAGAAAATACCCACATTTCACTCTTTCAGCAGAACAGGAAATAGAGCGATATTCACTTCTTTAACAAATAAACCACACAGCCTTACTGACTTAACCCAACTGAAGTTGAGTTCTCACTCACGGAGCAATCCGAAGGAGACTGTGAGCCACTCTCATCCATGTGCTATCCAAGGACTCAGGTTTTTTTCTTCCTGTGGCCTGTTCCTTCCCTAGGGCCTCTGAGGCCTCTGCATTCAGACAAAGGAGGAAAGAGAAAGTGGAAACTGCACACCTGAACCGCCTTAGCCAGAGAGTGACACACATCACGCATTACACATCACATCTCACCGTGTTCCATTGGTGAGAATAGGGTCCTGGTTGAGCGGCTGCTTCCCAGTGTAGTGTGGCCAGACAAAATACTAGACACCTAGTTAAACTTGAATTTCAGGGGGAAGAAAAAAGAATCATTTTCTAGTAAAAGCGTGTCCCAAATATTGTGTCTGAAATTCAAATTTAACTGGGAGTCTTGTTTTTTGTGGTTGTGTGTTTGTTACGTTCTCTTTCTTGCTAAATCTGGCAGCCCTATCAATACACTTTGATGGACAGTTAGTCACTTCTGACACAGGATACAAATGACTTAGAGCAGACTTCCCCCATATTTCCTGTGCAGGTCGGGGTGGGGGAGGGGGTTGGGTAAAGTAACTTGTTCTTTAGTTCAAAGGACCAGGAAAGAGGAAACTTAGAAGAAGAGGATGAATGAGGAGCACTCTTGACAGACCTTAAAGTCAAAAAACACAATTTCATGTAATTTTTCCATTTAGTCAGTGAGCATTTGTTGAGCACTACTATGTTCTCAGTGCCATGCTAGGAGCTGAAGATACCGAGTTATTGCAATTCATGTCCTAAGAAGCTCACAGTCCTGGGGTAACTGGGGACGGGGAGGGGGCAATAAAAAAGCAAATGAAGAAGTACTTAAGTCATACCAGTGGAAATCCAAAAAGTTTCCCAGGGAGATGGTGGCTGAACTGAGCCTCAGAAACGGGGCAAGTAGGAATCCACCAAGTGAAAGTGTGCAGATTGTTATACCAGGTCTGACAATTAAGTTCCCCAACTTGTTGCAACAATCTTACTAACCTTTTTTGATATCAAAGGGATTCTTCATTATGAATTTGTACCAACTGGACAAAGAGTTAACCAAATTTACTATTTGGAAGTGCTGAAAAGGCTGTGTGAAAAAGTTAGATGACCTGAACTTTTCGCCAACAATTCATGGCTCTTGCATCACGACAATGCACCAGCTCACACGTCTGTGCGGGAGTTTTAGCCAGTAAACAAATAACTGTATTGGAACACCCTCCCTACTCACCTGATCTGGCCCCCAGTGACTTCTTTCTTTACCCAAAGATGAAGGAAATATCAAAAGGAAGACATTTTGAGGACATTCAGGACATCAAGAGTAATACGATGACAGCTCTAATGGCCATTCCAGAAAAAGAGTTCCAAAACTGCTGTGAAGGGTGGACTAGGCGCTGACATCAGTGCATAGCTTCCTGAGAGGAGCACTTCGAAGGTGACCATAGTGATATTCAGCAATGAGGTATGTAGCACTTTTTCTAGGATGAGTTCGCGAACTTAATTGTCTGACCTCGTGTCCACCCATGGAGTAATAAGTAGTATAAGACATACCCTCCCACTGAACACAACTAGAAAACTGGACAAAATATATGAAACAATTGACAGCAGGCAAAGCAGGACTGTAATCTCTGAGAGAAGGGAAATAAACAAGGTGAGCCTTTCCCCTAAGATTGTGCTGGTTTTCTGCCTAGAGGAAATTTCTGGACTTTGGCACAGGGAAAGGCACCCAGACAGAAACTTGTTGAGTTGAGGAGACAAGTATAGGTGCTTGGGGAGGCTGAGGTAGCTGAAATTTATGGGGCCAGGTACCAGAGAAGTGGGAGCTATGCAGAGAAAATTTTCCAGAAATCTGAAGAGATCTCCTCAAGTCTTTGACTGAATAATAATCTACACACACTTAGGTAAAGCTCCAAAGAGACAAAAGAGGACAACTGTCAGGTAGCTATTAGCTAAACAATTCCCAGAATGCATTCAGGGCTGAAAGATGTTTTGAGCTCCCCTCAGTCAGAGTGGAGAGGACTCATTGAGTACAAGGCCATTCAGAGTGACCCCAAAACGGTCACGCCTTAGTAGTAAAGTAAAGGCTACTCTAGACCAGACCTAACAAAGCTTAAAAACAAGCCTAGCAAGGATCAGGCTGATCTGCAAGTAAGTTTACTGTCTATCAAAACAAAATTCAACATTCTGTTTAGACAGCAAAATCCAAACACCCAATGAAATGTCATTTATAATGTCAAAATCTAATTTTAAAATTAGTAGACATGCAAAGAAGCAGGAAAATGTGACTCACATCCAGGAGCAAAATTAGTCAAAAGAAACAGACTCAGAAATAACAAAGATAATGGGATTACCAAGTGAAGGTATGTGGAAAATTGATGGAATTCCAAACCAAGAGAGTATTGGAATACACAGGGCTTCTGGACAACTCACCTGGAGCGTGTCCAGTTCCTTTTGGTTACACTGGTGAGAAGAGGTTATTCAGGACAGATACCCACTGTCATCCGAACGGCTGGGTGACATGGGGCAAATGTAGTGGTAGGCTCCATCCTGAGAAATCTAGAAGAGTCACAAGGGTCTTGTTGACCAACAAACCGAATGGCTGCCTTCTTCCCACTAAAGTACTTCAAAGTCCCTGGGACAAGCCCGAATCTGAGTGTCTGTGCCCTAGTCATAGCTTTCTCACTTATTTCTAAAATGAACTTGGATAAAATACTTGCATTGTTAAGGAAAAGATGGGGAGTTCAGCTGTAATGAGCACCTATTATGTGCCAGACACTATCCTGGGTGCTCTGACCTACATCATTTCACTTAATCCTTATATTAGCCCTGATGGACAGGGACTTAATCTCCTTAGAAATAGAAAAACACTTAGGTTCAGAAATTAAGGAGTTTGCTTGTGGTCAGTCATATAAGGGTCAGAGGAACCAAAATCTGTGAAAATTCAGTAAATCAAACTGTGACGAATGTTTTGAAGTCGTCTTCCGTAGTGCAGTCTTTGCAGTCAAGCCCCCACCTGGGCCCAAATTCCAGTTCAGCTGCTTGCTAGCTGTTTGCCTTTGGAAAGTTCCCCAGCTCTTCAAGACTCAGGATCTACATATGTTGAGTGGGAAGAGTACGTCATTCTTTACTCTTTACTCATCTGGTCTTACATCTCTTTACTCATAAAGTCACGGGGAAGATTAAGTGAGAAGATTGAGAACCCAGAATAGAACCAGGTGTTCAATAAATATCTGCACACTCGGTCCTCCTCCTCCTCTGTTAATTATCTGATCTGACCGCACGTCATAGTAGTACAGTGAATATCAAAGTCATAACTAAATCAAATGGAAAATTTTTTAAGCAAATGTGTAAGTCAGTGGTTCTCAAAGTGAGGTCCCTGGACAAGGAGCATCACCATCAGCTGAAATGTGTTAGAAATGCCTATCTTGACCCCACCCCAGGTCAACTGAATGAGAAACTCCAGGTGTGGGGCTCAGCCATCTGTGTTTAAGGAGCCTTCAGGTGATACTGATACACGCTAAAGTTTCAGACCCACACGTAAAATAGTGTTTCCATTGCATTAATTTAATTCAAGTAGCGCGTAGACTGTGGTTAGATCCTAATAACCAATCTCACAATTGCTTGTCCTTTTGTTTTATGGATTATTTTCACATTAATCATTGCGCTGATTAAACCTCTCTAACAGGAAAGAGTAAACCAAGTGGAATGATGTTGCATTAAAAACCTTCCAAAAGATTCTCTATGCTATTGTTTTGAAACAAAAAGATAAATGTAGAAAAGCTCTTTTTGTTTCACTATTCAAAATCATCTTTATTTAATTGTTTAACCCTTCTTCCTTCCCCTCCCCCCAACCTCCACTCCAAGGAGTTCTTTTAAAAAGCCATTTTAATGGCCAAATAGAAGACGTGAAGATTAAATTAGGAGCATCTTCCCTAATCCTAATAAGTTAACACACATGGCGCTTCAAAAATCCAACCAATTCCACAGTGAATACTTTTTTCTTTTAGTTTAGCTATTCCTGCCCCCAATCCCTTTAACTAAAACTTAGTTCCTAATTAACCTGTTCTGTTTTCCTAACTCGAAAATTTGGAAAAGAATGAAGCAATTTTGATCCAGAAATCAGGCACTTGTTCTTAGGTGCAAAACTCTGTGTGTTGAAGACCTCAAACTACTGAAAGCTACAAAACAAGAACTGGATGTGGGCTGGGCAGCTGAACCAAATTACTCAGGAAATTTGGCATCTAAAGTAAATGGCACATCTGAATACTTAGAATGCTTCTCAATTATATTTCAGTAGTTCTCATTTTTTCCAGTTGCTACAATACCCATCCACATCCCTCTCCAAAAGCTGTACCCCTCCATCCTTGCTTGCAGATGATTTCAATTGTTTTCTATTTTCTTAATCTTCTCTTTTATCTCCGCTGTTTGTCTTTCCTTCCTCATTTCATGATTTTCTTTTTTTTACTTACAAGGCGCTCACACAGCGTCTGATGCTTCAGCAAATGCAGGGAATTTTCTTCCTGTCCTTGACGCGACAGCTTGTCTTTCCCCTCAAGTGTCTTTGTCGCAATGCCTGATAAACTGTTTATTTTTCCTAACAGCTTTCCTTTTTTGCCTGAAAAACAAACATTAACCAAAAAAGTCCTTGTTTTGCTCAATTGTTGCTGTCTTTGCGATCCCTGGTGCTAGAGCGCCCCCTGCTGAGTAAATGAGAATTAGCTGATCATACGGCCTTCGATTTGACCCAAAATAAAAGAACTGGATTTGGTTGGCCATTTTCTCATTCCTAGGTATAGAGTCAACTGGTGTAATATTTATTCTTGATATAGTCCCTCCCCTAACTATCTTTCAGAAGTCACTGTACATTATTTAATAATACAATAAAAACCACAGGACAATAAAATTGTATTTTTACCACCATCTACGAAATACTGAGCAAAATGCCCCACATAGAACAGATGCTCAATCAATACTTATAAATAGTAGATAATATTGTGTGAAGGCATTTATAAAACTGTATTTTAATTGTTTATTCCTTTCTCTCAATAACTGTAAAGCTCTTTGAAGGAAAAAGAAAAAAATGTATATTATTTCACCATTGGACCCTAGCACTTAGCTAGGTTTGCATAAATAGGTTTTCAAAATATATTTGAAGAATTAATACCGATAATATGATTCTAAATATATAATAGTCATCATTTTTGGCACCTATAATGTGCTGAGGACTGTTCTAAGTATTCAATAAACATTTTCTCTAGTCCTTAAAACCTGCCCATTTTACAGATGTGAAAACAAGCTCAGTGAGGTTAAACATCTTGCCCAGGATCATGAACCCAGGAATCATCCAAATCTGTCTGCGTCTGAAGCCCATGTCCTTCCTACTCTACCAGCGATTCTTCATAAACCTGAAGCCAAGACTAGAATTAGAAAATATTCCCTTTAGAGAACCTGGGCAACTCTCCAGCCCCCATCACACACATACATCTACCTTCCCGCCCAATAAATATAGCAACACACCCACACACACGTTTACAAACACAGAATTGCCAACAAGTGCAGTGGGGCCTTTCTCTGAACCTGCTGTTGATATGGAACCTGTAACTTCACATGGCCGTCTATTTCCCCCATTACAAAGCGCCCAGATGATTCCAAAGGATTTTCTTATAATAAATTGGGTTTGGTATAGTTTTCATAGCTTTTATCTGTAATTCCCAATTCTTCTGAGACACTCCAAGGTTTAATTACTTTTCCACATGGGAGCCCTTCAAATGTAGGAAATGTGTTACCATATCCCCCTAAACATTCAAAATAGTGCTCATCCCCCCAAAATATAAACCAGAAAATCTGATTTTGTGTGTAACTTGTTATGAACTGAATGTTTGTGTCCCCCCCACCACAATTCATATGTTGAACCCATGACTCCCAATGTGGTGGTATTTGGAGGTGGGGCCTTTGGGAGGTAAGTAGGTTCACATGAGGTCTTATGGGTGGGTCCTTATGAGATCAGTGCCCTTATAAGGAGAGATCAAAGAGTGCGCACTATCTCTCCCTCTCTCCCTCTCTCCCTCTCTCATTGTGTCCCCTCCCCACCATGTGAGAATACAGCCAGAAAGCATCATCTGTAAGCCAGGAAGAGGGGTTCTCACCAGAACTTGACCACACAGGCACACCGATCTCAGACTTCCCAGCCTCCAGAACCATGAGAAATAAATTTCTGTTGTTCAAGCCATTTAGTCTGTGACGTTTTGTTATAAAGTGTTCTGACTCTACATGGCACCTTTATATCTTGCCATAGTCCATAGTACACTCTATACTCTACAGACTTTAGAGTACTTACATTTTCAAGTGAGCTAACTGGATGTCCTTATTCCATAGCTGGGATACTGAAGCCCATATATATGTTCTTCACAAAGGCAAATGCCACAACAGTTTTTGTAAAAAGCTCCTCATCAACTGCTGACTTGCCATCTCAACTAACTCAGAATCCTCATTTTCACTGCTTCTCTGTTACTCCGACACATTCGTAACACCTGGTTTCTCACAAACCGACATTTTCAACAGTAGCCTGGAACATTTGTCTGCTAGTGGCCCATATACAAGGTGAAAAATGCAAGCACTGACAGG
>NW_017731595.1:1048972-1054159 GCF_001890085.2 Hipposideros armiger
AAGTTGCTGTCCTTTTGTTCTTCAGTCTAGTTGTGGAGGACGTTGCTTCACTGGCCCAAGTTGGCACCATCATTGCGCTCTTCCCAGGTGAGGCAGATTGGTCACCGGCCTCTGGACGGCCGCTCACAGCGGCTCTTGGCAGCTCACACTGGCTGCCAGCCACTCACGCTGGCTGCCAGCCACACACGGTAGCTTATGGCAACCCACTGCAGCAGGGACTGCACCCTATGCCATCACCAGCAACTCACGGGCAGCCCAGCTCCAGGTCGAGCTGTTGTTCATCATCTTAGCTGTAAAGGGCAGTGTCACTGGCCCTCATGTGGGATCCGAACCGGGGCCCTGCTGCTCAGAGCTCTTAACCAACGCGCCATTCGGCCGGCCCAAGTCTAGACACTTTAGAACCTGTAATGAAGATTTATCTATCTGCAGTCTCTGACTTGATCACTTCTCAGTTAAATCTTTTTTAGGACCATTTTAACAGTCAATTTCTGAAGCCCAGCAGTACAGTGTCTATGACTCATGCAGAATCAGAGAAAACCATCAGAGTGACCATTTTTCATCTCAATATTTTTATTCTCATTGACATAAGCATAGATTTATTATCAACTTCTACAAGATGCAGGTAATAAATCAACCTTAGGGGTCTGAACTAGAAATAGATAAATATGACAGGAGTTTGGGTTCGTCTAGTATCAGGAATGGTTTGGAGTTTTAAAATTCTTTTTAACTAATATTATACATTTAAAAAAACCAAAACATATTTTCTTAAGGCTTTTCTCCTTCATTTCTAATCTCAAGCGTATTATCAATGCATTACGCTGTACAACACTGGCGTTCTCTTTGTAGGAGTTATTTCAAGGCTCAAATGATTTTGAGGCTAACATTTTAGAGAGCTTTTTTCTCCCAGCCCCTCACCGAGTCCCAGAATTTGTCAACCATACTCTTGACTAGAACACCAGGTTCTTAAAAGTTTTTGTCCAAATTTAATATTCACGTGATGGAAAGATTTCTCGATTAGTGAAATAGGTCCTTCATGTCTCTTCTTTGCCCTCTATTGTACCATACTGGACAAAAAAAAAAATGAAATGGTTTCTTTATGAAGCGGCAATTGGTACAATCTTGCAACCCTCTCAGCAAAACCCTGGAGGATTCCATAGTGAGGAAAGAAAAGGCACAGTGTGAGTGCAAGGTGCTACCAGGGTCCTCACAAAGCCTTTTTCAAAACATCATCTCCCATTATTACAGTATCCCCAGAACGCAGGTGGGGATTGTTAACGGCACAGCTGGAAAAACCTGCTAATGTGAGCTCAGGCTAGTATCTTCACTTCCCTGCCTTGCATTGCCTCCTCTGAAAAATGATAGGCTACGCTTCCCCTGGCACTTCCTCAATATCACCAGGTTCCTGGATAAGTTACTATTATTGCATAACAAAGCACTCCAAACTTAAAAGTGTAAAACAACAATCGTATTTTGCTCACAGATTCTGTGGGTCAGGAATTCAGGCAGAGCTTGACTGGGCAGTTCTCACTGGGGGTCATTCAAGAAGATGCAGTCAGATATTGGCTGAGGCTGCAGATTATCTGAAGATTCAACAGAACGAGACGGTGAGATGGTTCTCTCACATAGCTGGCAGCTGACACTAACCATTGGTGGGGAGCTCAGCTAGGGCTGTTGACCAGGGAGCCTACACATGGCAGTCTCAGGGTAGTTGGAATTCTTACACAGCAGATCAAAGCTCCAAATGCAAGTGTCCCAGCAGCCAAGGTGGAAGTTGCTTGGCTTTTTACAATCTAACCTTGGAAGTCACATAGATCACTTTTATCATATTCTATTGGTCAAAGCAGTCACAAGCCTGCCCAGATTCAAGGGAAAGAAACCACGAGCCACTAATGGGGAGTGTGTCAAGAATTTGCAGATGAGACTTTAAAACCACCACTGTAACCATGGGTGCTCCCACAGACGTCTGTTACTTAACTGGAAGTCACCCACTGAGGCCGACACTCTTGCTGCCTCAACCCATGTCTGAGCTCAGCTACAACTGCAGGGGACAGACAGTTCCTATGATTGCTGACAATGTCCCATCTCAGGGGCCCAGGCCTCACTGTTTCTCAGACTAAGTGCTTTCTCTGGTATGTGGGAAGTAGCTCAGCCCTCAGGGACAACCCTCAACCAATAACAGGCTGAGACAGTAGATAAATACCCGACTTCCATGTCCCTTGGCAGGACAATTCTGAGCATATTCAGGTGGTCCCCAACATGACTGAGCCCCAGTTGGCCTTAGTGGTAGCCAGCTCATTAGCACACCTTGAATTTGCTTTCCTCCCCTCCCTCTGTAGTGCTCCCTCCCTCACTTCTGCTTCCTGGCATCACTTCCCAGCACCCAACTCCAGTCCCTGAGTCTGCTTTTGGGAGAACCCAAACTAAAGTACCCAGTACATGTGTCTTGGTGAGAGAAAAGCCTGAGAATAGTTGCAACAGATCATCTCTAAGGTCCTTTCCCAGTCTAAATCCTTGTTACTGTTACCCATATCATAAAGGTGGTTAACTGAGAAGGTCTGGGATTACCCTGAAATCTCAAAAAAGTCTTAGGGTAAAAAGCCAAAATCGCCCCCAAGTCAGAGTAGACAACCAACGTTTCATTGGTAGATCCCACCTTCCAAGTGAAATAAAGCACTTCTTACACCAAAAACAGAGGTTCCCTCCTTTAAGCAGCCATAAAAATCAATACTAAATGAAGGTCTTAAGTCTGAATAAAAAATTGAGACTGAAAAAATAACTATATCCCGGTAAAATCTAAACTTTCATAGCCAGCAAACTTCAGGCAATTGCAATTTCTGCAGTTAAGGGTGGGCTTTATTTTCTTGATGGGTTTTGTTTTATTCTTTAGCTTCTCAACTGTGCCCCCTGGAAGTATCCTGCAATCCAGGCTCACCCGTTATGCTCTGAAATGAGTTTACCAGAAGAATCAGCCGTCCCTTGGCCCTCAAGATCTTTTATAATTAGCTTTGTAACATAATGCACTCAGTGGCTATGGGCAAAGCTCAGAGGAGTGAGAAAATCCATTTAGACCAGTTGCCAGAAGTTCCAGTGTTTTCTCAAGCATGGCCAGATAATTCAATTTCTTGGCATAACCAAGAATGGGTGCTCAGGTCTGCCAGGCCTTTCTGGCTCCCCTCAAGTTGGAAATGTCTCAAGAACTAGTGTTCTGTTTCTCTGGAGCCATCTCTTGATGTCCCATCTGAATGAAAGAAGTGTGATCACAGAAACGACAAAAGTTGATCACTTGTCAAACCTTGGGTTGGAGGGGGAGTTAAGTACATATATGCCGGCCATCCCCAAAGCTTCTTAAGGTCCCACAGTATGTTCCCAACAAAGGTAACAAAACTTCATGGCAACATCGTGGTTTTCTTGGAAGAACTCCAGAGACCAAATTATACAATTTCTCACACTGGGCTATTCAGGGGCCTGTTCAACACAGAAACCACCAGAGAGGAGTGAAGGGAAAAGAGGCTGGAGCAGGATGTCTGCTCTAATTCCATATTCGCTTTGCTCTGCTCTGTTTTATAACAACATCAGCTCTATAGCATAAAACCAAATGTGGTTTCTGTGTCTTTAAGGCTCAGGCGGCTTGGGCAATGGGTAGGTTGCCATGGCAACTTGTAATTCTACTGTCTACTAAATTGAAAAGCAACAATAGAAAACTCCTAGCAAATAAAGTGTGCTACCTCTCAGTGACAATTATCTGTTTATTACCGTATGGCTTTGAGTGCTTAAAAATACAAACATCTCGAATCCTCTGCTAAGTTTGAATGAAGCAGAACTAGTTCTTTTTTTTTTTTTCCTTTCAAAAAGTCTCAGACAGAAAAGAAGAAAACACACAAACAAGTTTCTGAGAGGATTTAGATGCCAAGTCTCTCTTATGGCCGCAGAAGAATGCCCCCACTATCCACACACACTGCACAAATGAAGCCAGCAGGATTATGCAATGCAGAAATCTATAGCAACACGCAGTAGTAAGACTTTAGCCAATACTGTGTCCTACATCAGACTTCCTTGAAAAAAATCCTAGAACCACACTAAGCTTTGAGATGTATGCTTTGCACACATACAAAAAGTTTTTTTTAATTATCACCCCAATAAAACATCAAAAAGCACCTCCATCGGGCTGGCCGAATGGCGCGATGGTTGAGAACTGGCTTGGGACGCCAGAGGGCCCCGGTTTGGATCCCACATATGAGGGCCAGTAACACTGCCCTCCACAGCTAAGATGCTGAACAACAGCTNAAAAAAAAAAAAAGTAGAGTCTTTTTCTTCACTTCTGGGTTGCCCTGAGATATTCTTTGACAGAAGTGATATTGCACAAGGTCAGAACTTATGCCTCAAGAAGCCTTGCATGCTTCTGTGTTTGCTCTTGGAACCCTGAGCTGCCATGTGAATGAGCCCAAACTAGCCTGCTGAAGTCCAAGTGATCGCATGGAGAAAGGTCCCAGTCATCTGAGCCATCCAAGTTGAACCCATTATAAGCCAGTCAACCCAGCCAGACTACCACCTGACCAGAGATATGTGAGCCCAGCCAAGATCAACCAAGTCCAGCCTAGACCATATCTTCCCAGCTGAGTTCAGCCCAAACTGAAGAGTGACCTCCAGAATCATAAGCTAAACAGCTATGATGCTATAGGAAGCTGCAATATCTCCTACAGTGTATCGTAGCCATAAACAATTAACGTGGATCTAATCAAGTCTTTAGATCTAATTTCCAGTTTACAGGAAATACATGGGAGAGAGGAACAAGCTAATTTCCGTTTTTGAATAAGGCAGGTATACATAAATAAACACACATATGCACATTCTACACACACACCAATTTACACTCTTACTTTTTAGTGTTTTAAGTTACAGAATACCATGAGGACTTTTGGTGGATGTTTCCCCAGCACTACTTAACTGTACCTAAAACCTAAGTTAGTCTAAAAAAAAATTTAAAAATAAAAAAAATCAAACCAGTGTTCCAGCACTGTTTAAGTATTCTGTAAACACAAGATGTGAAGTTGCATTTCAGGGATCCTGAAGAATGTTGAAGTCTAGTCTAGCCACTTTATTTATTTTTTTCCAAAGATTTTATTGGGGAATTGGGGGAGGGGAACAGCGGCTGTTTGTCTTTCCTTCCTCATTTCATGATTTTCTTTT
>NW_017731595.1:1059015-1129671 GCF_001890085.2 Hipposideros armiger
CAGTGAAGCAACGTCCTCCACAACTAGACTGAAGAACAAAACGACAGCAACTTGTCTGTTCCCCTTCCCCCGATTCCCCAGCACTGTTCCCATCCCCCCAATTCCCCAATAAAAAAAAATCTTTAAAAAAAAAAAGCACCTCCATCAATAGTCAATCAATTTAAGTAATTTATTGAAAGTCTATTGGGTACTTTGTAAGACACTAGAGCTATAAAAGCAAGGAAGACCCAGTGTCTAACGTCTATAAGCTCACAATTGGGGGGTGGGGGAAAAGACAGACACATAAATTATATGACCAGGCTTCCCAAGTGTTATGGACTAAATTTTGACCCCCAAAAATCTGTATGCTTAAGTCCTAACCTCCAGTACCTCAAAATATAACTATATTTGGAGATAGGGTCTTTAAAGCTTTAAAGGGGTAATTAAATTACAACAAGGTCATTTAGCGTGAGTTCTAATCCAGTTTGACTGGTGTCCTTATAAGAAGAGGACATTTGGACACAGACGTGTACAGAGATAATGTGAAGACAGACACAGGGAGAAGACAGCCAGCTACAAGCCAAGCAGAGAGGCCGGGAACAGATCCTTCCCTCACAGCTGTCAACCCTAAGAAACAATATACCTACCAAGAAAGTGGTTAACTGGGCCCAAATTCATAACCAGAGTATAGAAGCCATTGTTTACAGAGCCTCACATGCACCCCGCATCTCAGTGACACAGACAGAGCTGCCAAGCCTCCCGCACTTTGTTCCTGCCTTCTGAGCTGACCCTTATAAAGAAGCTTCTGGTATTGTATTTCAATCAATGAATCCCCATTCAATCGAAGCTGCACAGCTATATCCTCATCTGCATCTTTTAAAAAAAAAAATTTTATTGGGGAATTGGGGGAGGGGAACAGATAAGTTGCTGTACTTTTGTTCTTCAGTCTAGTTGTGGAGGATGTCGCTTCACTGGCCCATGTTGGTATGATCATTGCGCTCTTCCTGGGTGAGGCAGTCGCTCGCTGGCTATTGAATAGCGGCTGACGGCAACTCATGGCAGCCCAGCTCCAGGTTGAGCTGTTGTTCACCCATCTTAGCTGTAGAGGGCGCAGTGTCATTGGCCCTCATGTGGGATCTGACCCGGGCCCCTGATGCTCAGAGCTGGCGTCCCAAGACAACTCCTAACCAAAGCACCACTCGGATGACCCATCATCTGCATCTTTATTGACCCATCAGAGCAGCTCCATAACGACCAATTAGGACAGTGCAATTTGCACCAAACTGTGCAAATTTGCAGTCCTCATCTGCATGAAATGAGACCAATCAGAAACCAGGGGCAGGTTATTTTCTCAATATAAGCCAGACACCCTTTTGTGTTCATGGAGCACACTCTTGCTTTTTTACCCAAGACTGCTTATCCCAGGTTTGCAAACTGTTTCACTTGAGCTGTTTCACTCAAGGCTGTTTCACTTGAATAAAGTTTCTCCCATCACCGCACCCCAAATGGTTGTCATTGGATTGGGGGCAGTGACCTTTTGTTGACATGGCCCTCAGAAGGAACCAACCTTGCCAACTTTGATCTCAGACCTCTAGCCTTCAGAACTGTGAGAAATAAATTTCTGTTGGTTGCTACCCGGTCTGTAGTACTTTGTTACAGCAGCCCTAGCAAACTAAAACACCAAGCTATATTCTTTTAAGAAGTGGTTCTCAATCTTTTAGCTGCATCAGAGTCACGGGGAGAACACATTAAAACAGGGATGATTGGGTCCCATCCCCAGAGTCTCTGATCTAGGAGGTCTGGGTCAAACTCTAGAATGTGCATTTCTAACAAGTTCTCAGTTGATGATGCTCGTCTGGGCACTACCCCTTGAGAATCACTGTTCTAAAAGGTACAAATTAAGATACAAGCTGCATCAAGTCCAGGCAGACTCAAGTCAAGGGGCCCCTTGCTCCCTCCTTCCTGAATCTAAAGTGGAAAACATTCCAACCTGAGCTTCACACCCAAGTACAGTCACAGAGGATGAGCTGCCCACAGGTGCTTGCCCCACAGAAGACCGCAATGACAAAAGCTGCCTCTTGCAGAGATCCCAAACGTTAAGACCGAATAACCCTGTCTGCTACTAAAACATGGCCAGTGAATGAGCCCTGGGTTCTGACGCAGGGTAACAGCAATCCTCCCCTCACCAAGAAGTTAGTTAGGCAGGCAGATGAGGGATGGAAATGTTCTCTCCCATCCAGTCAGAGGCAGATGATGGCAGAGAGGGGTCAGAAGTATTTCCCTCGCTTGTCCTCCCAAAACCCAGGCTACTGGGTCCCTGCTCTGAAGTCACACTTTAGACGTCGCAAGTCTGGCCCTCCCCTGGCTGTGCTCCTCTCCTCAGTTCAAGTCTCCCCAGAACCCATATTCTCCACCCCACCCCCCACTTCTAGTTCCAGATACCTGAACTCCCTGCCCAAATGGCCCTGGGCCTGCTGCCAGGGCCTGCACAAGCCTGTCTTTGGCCCTCCCTCAGCAGGATCACACTGTCAGTGTGCACAACACTAAGCCCTAGGGATGGTACAGAACATGGCGGTTATTGGGAGAAGGGATGAACCAAGCTTGGCCCTAAGATCTGGGGTGTCCGCAAGTATGTGTGAGCAGTTCGGGAGTGCACTGGTACTTGGGGTGAAAGGAGCCCTAATCTGTAGCATTTACTGGTTTCCATGGTATCAATACTCCTACCATGGCTGATTTCAAGATACCAATGTGAAGTCAACTGGCTCACAGAATCCCCGAAAAGAAATAGCCTCTCACGCTATGGGACAAAGGCAGGAGTGGGACAAGAACAAAGGCAGGCTGGTGGCCTCCATGTGTAGTCTTGCCCTGGCCCTGCATATATGAGAGGTAAGCCAATATAATCACTCCTTGTATCAAGCAGGACGTTGCTCTGGTCACCACTGATGGTGGCTATGAACACGGAGATCACAAAGGAGGCCCCTTCCTCCCTCACAGTATTCCATGCAGAAGACAATATTCTTGGTTGCCTACCCAATAGCCATTCTCCAACCCCTTGCTCTTTCTGGGAGAGCCTGCTCTCTACAGCGGCTGAAAACTGCTATATACTTCCTTTCCAGGTTCCCTTGCAGCATGAGACCCAATCTGGCCAATGGGAGTTGAGAGGTGAAGGCTGATGGGGCCTCTTAGGAAAGGTTTCCCCCTAATAAATAAGAGGAAGGACTCTCTTCTTCTCTGGACATTGTGCTTCTGCTGTGATGCCTATGGTGGTGCCATCTTGCCACCATGAGAGAAAACATTACAAACATACACAAGAAGACAAAAAAAGATCAGAAATTCCTGGGGGTTTTTTTAATTAATTAATTTTGGTAAAATACACACAGCGTAAAATTTACCACCTTAACTATTTCTAAGCCTACAGTTACTTCAGTAGTGTTCAATACAATCACACTTGTACATCTAATTTCCAGGACTTTTATCACCTTGCAAAACTGAAACTCTGAAACACTCCTCTAGGCATTTCATGTAAGTGGAATACAGTATTTGTCCTTTTGTGACTTATTTCACTTAGCATAGGGTTCATCCATGTGTAACACGTATCAGAATTTCCTTCCTTTTTAAGGCTAAATAATATTCCATTGTGTACCACATGTTGTGTATCCATTCATCCATCAGTGGACACTTGTGTTGCTTCCACCATATGGCTACTGTGAATAATGCTGCTATAATGTGGATGTATCAATCTCTTCAAGGCCCTGCCTTCAATTCTTCTGGGTATGTACCCAGATGTGGAATTGTTGGATAATATGGTAATTCTATTTTAAAATTTTTAAGGAACCGCCATACTGTTTTCCACAGAAGCTGGGCCACTTTACTTTTCTACCAATAGTGCACAATGGTTCCAATTTTTCCACGTCCTTACCAACACTTGTTATTTTCTTTTTTGTTTTGTGTTTTTGATAACAGCCAATCTAATGGGTGTGAGGTGAGCTCCTGGGTTCTTGATGGCATTTGGAGCCACGAACCAGCCTGGAATTGCCCTGCCTCCAGAGGTCTTATGCAGGAAATAAGTAACAAATACCCTCAATGTTAAACTCCCTTTTAGATAGGTCTTAAACATTTTCTAACTGATGCACTGCTCTTTCTGTAAGACCCCTAACCGAAAAGATTGGTTCTCTTCATGATTTAATTCTGTGTCTCATGCTTTCCATTATACAGTTTCCTGCACTCAGAACCTATCACACATTCTACCCCCGAGTCAAGTCTCACACAAAGAAGTGTTCATAACAGCTTTATCCATAATAACCAAAAAAAAAAAAAAGGGAAACAGCCCAGATATCCACCTATACAATAAACCATGATACATCCATACAATGGAATACTATTTACAAATAAAAAGGAACAAAACTACTGATACATAAAAGTCATGGATGAATCTCAAAAATAATATGCTGAGTAAAGGCACAGTATACGAAAGTACATACTGCAATGATTCCTTGTATATGAAGTTCTAAAATAGGTTAATTAAATTATGGTGGAAAAATCAGAACAATAATTATTGTCTCCATAGGGGTGGGGATTGCTTGGAAAGGACCATGAGACGTTTTTCTGAGGTGTTGGTAATGTTCTATATCTCATTTGGGTTTAAGGTTACACAGGGAGACTGCATTTGTCAAAATCAAGTGACAAATGCACCCGAAAGTTTTTTAAACTTACCTGTCTATAAATTTTACATCAAAAGAACAAAGTATAAATTAGTATTCAAGTCTAGTAAATTATATGCAAGCTGAAGTTTAACAGGGCAGTTTACTGATAACTGAAACTTTGACATTTTAGTTAAATTTATTGGGGTGACAATGGTTAGTAAAATTACATAGGCTTCAAGTGTACAATTCTGTAATACATCATCTATATAGCCCATTGTGTGCTCACCACCCAGAGTTAGTTCTCCTTCCATCAGCATATATTTGACCCCCTTTACCCTCTTCTACCATCCCCTCCCCCCTAAAAAATGTGTTTTTTAAAAAACCAAGATGGGTTGATGGATGGAAGAATGGATAGATATGTAATAAACAAGTACAATAAAATGTTAATGGTAAGATATCAGTGGGAAGATGTCTGTATGTTCACTATAAAATTATTTTGACTTTGTCAGCTAAGAGTATTGAAAGTTTTGGTTGTATATGATAAACATTTTCCTGACTTCCTTGAGGATTAGAGTAAAATTTTAAAAATTTAGGGGAAGAGATGAAAAAATATTACACTCTTTTACACTTCTACCAAAAATTTTTGTTAGGATCAAAAACTGGAAAAGTGCTGCTGTGCTGGAAACTACACATAGGTGTTGCAACATTGACTGCATACCGTAAACTGTATTTTACATCCCTGTGACTATTTTGTTAACAACCAATTTGTAGTTCTTAATCCCTTCACCTTTTTCATCCAGCCCCCGAACACCTCCCCTCTGGCAACCATTAGTTTGTTCTCTGTATCTATGAATCTGTTTTGATTGTTCGCTTATTTTGTTCTTTATATTCCACACATAAGTGAGATCAACAAAACAAAAAGACAGCCTATTAAATGGGAGAAGATACTTGCCTATAATGCGTTGGTAAGGGGTTAAAATCTAAAATTTATCAAGATCACAGTCAGTCTTAACTGTCAGTACAGTTCCCAGCTGAGGACCTAAGCCAGGAACCACACCGCCTTATGTGGCGTAAGTCTCCTCACTCAGTCCTGAGGTGCTGTCAAGGCCCAAGCCACGCAGGCTGACCACACGGAGAGGCTTCTCCAAGGCCTGTGCTCAGTTTCCCACCTCACTCGCCCCTACCCTCCCCCAGGGACTCCTCCTCTCTTCTACTTACGGCACTTCAGAAAAAAAAATAATTCCTAATGTCTGTATAGGGCTTTACAAGTTTGTGAAGAGTTTCTTAATACATCTCATTTAGTCTTGCAACCACTTTAAGTAGTTTATTCTTTTTTTTACAGATGAGAGAATTTCATGTAGGAGTTAGGGTCTAACATTACACTCCTGTTATGTATTGAATCCTTGAGTAAGAACTGCCCCTTATGAGACAATATAAATTGGTAACTACAATATGGCCTCAGGGATAGAAAAGACAGTCTGGGGAATATAATCAATAATGTTGTAAATATATTTTAGGGGGCCAGATGGTCTCATGTCTTGTTAGGGAGACCACTTCATAGACGGTGTAGAGGCCTGACCACCGCACTGTATTTCTGAAGCTGATGTTGAATAATATTGTATGTCAACTATAATTATATATACATATAGTCACGGGATGTGGAGTAGAGAGTGGGAATGGAGTCAATGGAATTGTAATAGATAAGCATGATATCGGGGGTGGGAGGGCAGTAGATGGGGGGAGGGGGGTTGTTTCTGTGCAAAGGGTGAAAAGGAAAACCATTGCATTGTTCTGTTCACCTGAAACTAACAATAAAAAAAGTAAAAATAAAAGAAGAGGTGCCCCTTTAACCCATTCCCAAACAATTTCATGAGGATTAGCTCCACATATGTACAGATCGAAGTAGACTTAACTAAAAACGACTCTGCCAAGGAGACCCCAAGCCCAGTGCTCCTCTATGATGCACAACAGTTGAGAGCCGACTGGGGCCCATACACCTGGGTTTGTAGCCCAAGCCTCCACTCAGTAGCTATGTGACCATGAGTAAGTTACTTACACTCTCTGCGCCTAAGCTTCCTTTATCTAGCAAACAGAATTAGGGTTAAGTAATAGTAGTGTGCTGGTAAACGTTTAGCTCTCTGGAGAGGAAAATGGTCTGTCTGTATGTATGTGTGTATGTACATATTTATTATTTTTACTGAAAGGATATACAGTATACAATTTATAAAATAGCTATACTCTTTACTATAAATTACACTATATAACCAATTAGTTCTCACAGAATTCCTTTAACTTTGTCAAAGCTGCAATTGACAAAAAAGGATAGTTCTGACATGAATGTTAATTGATATTTTAAGTATAATAAAAAAACAAAAATGAAACAATAAAAGCTATGTCAGAACTTGGCTTATCAGTGATGTCAGTAACTGCTGAATCAGGTAATAGTTTTCAAATACTGGACTTCAATTTTCTGTGCTATTCACAATGTTTAACAGCTATAGACATGAAACACTTTTAAGTTTAGTGTGTATTGTTTTCCCTCACTTTCTTAAACCAAGACAATCAACAAAAGAAGGAATTAAGCCCCAATCCATAGCATTTGCAGCTTTCCATGGTACAAATAATCCCACCACGGCCAATTTTGAGCCACCAATGTGCCATCACTTAGCAGGGAGCTGGCAAGAGAGGGGCAGGAACGTGCCATTATGAAATATTTCCACCATACACATAAAATAAAGGTACTAAACCTCAAAAGCATAAATAACCGTAAAATGTAAAATAATTAGGAAGCAATGAGTTTTGAGTATGTTTTCAAATAGAATTGTAAGCTTAAGTAATTTTTAATAATGGTTGTGTTTCTAATAACCAGCTCCCTGAATTCCTGGAGATGTTAACAATCCAACCTCATGAGCCCTTAGAAGCGGGATCTGGCACACCACGGCTAGGACAGCAGTTGCTGGTAATGACTAGTCAAGATGCTGTAATTGGAGGCCACCTTCTCCACGAACGCACCACTTCCAAAACACTGTGGATTAGTAGCCTGGATTTTCATGGAACCTCATTTTGCATTACAAAAATAATCATCCTGAGATAGAGATGTTCAGTAAGTGTAAGTAGTGAATAACTACACCATCAGTTTATTCCTCAAAAATATTGTCAGATAAAACAGCTTAGAAAAAGAACAGCCATTATAAGAAGCAAACAGGTGATCAAGAAAGAATGAAACTATAGGTGCTTTCCACCTTGGAAACTACCTTACTTGGGTTTAACTGAACAGGAAATGGAACGGCTATTGTAGGGGGGAAAATAGATAAAAATTTACAAGCAAAGCAACAAAGCAATAGGGGGGAAAACTTCTGGGGTTAAGGATAAGGAGAGTTCAGAGAAAAAAACAATAGAAAAGAAAAAACAGAAGACAAAAAAGGTAACTCGGAAACTTTAGAAGATCATATTCAATTCTATGGACACTAGTAAGAAAATGGAGGAAAAAAATTTAGGAACACCATATTCACTGCAGGTATTTTGTATTTGAGGGTTTTTTTTTTAAACACTGTTCTTACCCTCTTCAGCAATTAATATTAAAATGTAAGGGGAATGCTAATTTTGAGAGCCTGGGCAAAAACGAAAAAAGCATACACTGGAAAAAAAGATCCTCCAAAACAAATCAAAACAAAAAATAAATCAAACCATTACTATAAAGGACTTTACTAAGAACTATTTCCCCATCCCATTTGCCAGAAGTCAACAAGAGCATCTAGTACTTTGTGTTCATGTCAAACATCGGATCAAAGAATCCTAATGCCCCTCCACCAAAAAAAAACAAAAATGAAGAACAGTAACTCCAGAGTTCAAATTCAAGAGAAGGTGGCAACTGAAAGAGGTGATGGTGGCAAAAACCCTATGAATAGGTTTTTGTCTTCTCTTCTTCCTAGGGATGCGAGAATGCTCATTAGGATCTGTAATTAGAGATCAACCATGTGAGCCCCTCACCGTTATGTGGGAATGTGCCCCATTGAAAGCATTCTGGAGATCTGAGCTTCCTCCAAGGCGGCCCTTATGGTTCCTACACCCATTCGATCCAAAGGTGTTCTAAGTGGACCTGATTACCTGGTGTCTGAAAATCACCCCCGAGCAACCGATTTTCACATTGTGAAGAGCAACTCTGACATGGTTACTAGGACACAAGCCATAGTTCTTCCTCAACTTTTAGACAGACTAAGAATTAAGAAAAGCAATGTAACGAATTTTAACAGCCCGAGTGTAAAAACTAAAACCAGATCTGTGAATTAGCTGTTTTACTCACATGCAGCATTTCGAAAATTCAGAAGGAATTTAATCTATTGTTTGCCATCAACCATATATTTAGAGCTCAATGTTTCCTATTATACTGTGCAAAACCAGTGCAAAATACAATGTAAATTTGTACAATCCACAGGATATGACCAACATCCTGATCAAAACCCAAAGTGGGTTACAAGTTATTTTCTCCTGAAAGCACCCTTTCCAAGAAGCCCCAAGAAGTGCTCAATACAGAAAAAAAGTGGGGGTTACTTGGTGGAGGAAGTTTGGGAAAAACTGCATCCAGCTCAGCCCTTCCTTAAATGGTTCACAATTCACATTCGCTCATCAGACAACAGGACTGACATAAAGACGTCTCAGCAACTTTGTTCACCCCAGCATTCCCAAATGTATTTAATCAATCAATATCCACAGAAAAATGGCTTTTCCTGGTCCAGGAAACAACAGCAGGGAATGCTGATTTAAGTAACTGCCTTAACTTTGGCAGCATGGCCACAAGTACTAGGAAAGGGAAAATGTGTGTGTGTGGGGGGGGGTTGTGTGTTTTTTTTTTTGGGGGGGGGGTCTTGCTGAGGCACCTTATCCCATTCATGGCCAAGGCTGATTCTTGACTAGATCAAGTACCCCCTTCCTCTCTCATCATCTCCTTCCCAGAAAGACGACTTTTATCAAATACAGTGAAGCAGTATCCGCTGTCATTACAGAAAACAGCAACAACCCTTGCTGCAATCTCTATACTCTAAAACCTTCTTTCATAAAAAGCTCTGCATATAGACATTCCTCTATGCTGAATTACAGATGTACATAAGAGATCCTGTTATGCTCAGGGGAAAGTGATAAGTTAAATTATAAACAGTCTTACAGAACGTCGAGACAGAGGTACTAAAAACCACACTTGGTTAGAAATATTTATTATCCCCTCCCCCCATGTACAGATTACTTTTCAGAAACATGAAGGTATTATCCATGTCCTCATCAATACCAGTTTGTAGAAAATAAATTTAATTCATATCTTGTCAACCATATAGTTCCATATTTTTTAAAAAACAGCCATTTTATTTTTCCAAGTTAGTTCAAGAATATCTTCAAGTTTTGTTTCAGATCAAATCAAGACAATCTTTGTTTACAAGTCATTTCCTGACAGAGCCCCTCCCCCCAACCCCTAAAAAAAATTCTATATCCTAAGTGATAAACTCTTCTTGTACATTCAGCAAACTTTATATTGGAAAAGAGAAAGAATAATTGATAGTTACTTACTCTCGTGCACAGTAATAAATCTAGCTGAGCTTCTACACCTTGCTTTGCAATGATGTTTACATAAAATAAATCATATCTCATCAAGTTACAAATGTAGATACAACAGCTATACACATAACCCACTGAAATTTCCTTCTAGGTTTTTAATCTGTAATTAAACCATCACCACATGGAAAAGCTTCATCGCAAGAAGATGTTTCCCCTTTCCCTCAGCTATTTCTCTCTAAAAGCTTGAATCCTCTATCAGATCGTGTAGAGATACATTAAAAGCACAGGAAAAAAAAGTCGTAGCTTGCTGACATAATGCCCTTAAGTTTGCTGACATAATGCCCATATTTTAACTTTACAATGTAAAATCAGAGTTAAAGCATCACTTAATACAGTACATTATTAATTAATCAACAGGGTCCCACCCACTCAGAAGTTTCCTAAACTGGGTGTCTCCTCCACATAGAGTACATTTAAAACCAATGACTCAATCAAAGAATGTGCTTGTAATAGGCTGCTGGTTTAATTTTAGAAGTTTCAATATTGGGCTATTTTCAAATATAGAAATGCTATGAGTGGCATATGAACTATTAATTTTGTTTCCCATTACCCTACAGGAAGAATTCATTCAAATAAAAGTTTACAAGACAAAATGCAAATCTATATATCTATACATAGATGTATACGTGTACATATTGAACCTAAGTAAGGTTTTATAAGCAATACTAACATACTTCTGGTTATACATTCCTAAAGACTTAGTAATTGTTTTAAAGATACATGTTATAAAGAGGCTTATGCAAAAGGCAAAAATTAAGAATCAACATGATCTTTGAGGCTTTTAGCATTACTTCAAAAAGCTGTTTCTATCCCCCATAGAAGAAAAGTATGCATTTATCTTAGGAAAAAAAAAAATTACAAAAAGATAATCCTATCATGTCAAGAATTCACAAAAACTATATTGTATATCCCATAAAAGTCACACCTATTTAAGGTAAATCACAATTATGGTTTATATTGTATTACAGATGTCACCATCACCTTTCCTCTTTAATAATGAGAGGGTTTAACTTTGATTTTCACTTACTTAACTAGTGCCACAGAAATTCAAGTCCCCGTAGCAACAAGTTAAACAAGATTACGAAATAAGGCATTCTGCTCAAATGTCATTAAAGTAACAGGCTGAGTACAGTAAAACGGGCTCTTTTCACTTTTGCAATTTTATATAATCCAAAAATTACACAGAAGGCAATCTTTACCAAAAACAAAAAACAAAAAAAAAACAATTAATTGCTATTTCCTAGGGAAACAGAAAAACATACATAAAATCCTCAACTTTGGCTATTTCTCCTACTGCCATAAACAGAGGTTTATCTTATCTATTTAATAAAGCCCAATATTAAAAATGTGGATGAAATGTCTTTGATAATACCATTTCTAAACCTGTAGGTCACACACTAAATGATTTTCCAAATTATAGATTAAATCTAATGTGACAAAATCCCTGTAGTGTCATTTAGGAATAAAAAAATTAAAAAAAGTGGATTCAGAACACACTTGCACGCGTTTTCTCTCTCTCTCTCTCTCTCTCTCTCTCTCTCTCTCTCTCTCGCTCGCTCTCGCTCTCTCTCTCTCTCTCTCACACACACACACACACACACACACGTAAGCGCGCACCAACATACTAAACGATTTTCTTAAACGCTGGTTCTCCAGAAAGAATAAAAATATTTGTCATCAAGCTGCAGCATGTGTGTAAAGGGCAGCAATGCAACTTTTTTTAGTACAAGGTAAGAATTTGAATGAACTTTCAAACAACTAGTACCTTGAACCAAAAATGAGCTCTAAAATACATTATTTTTTTGAAATTTGGACTCGACTGCCTGTTGCACTTTTACATTAAGTGTTGCTTAAACAAAAATAGAGCATAAATCCAATATTGTACTGTCTAAACATTTAAAGCAATGATTATGTCATCAACAGGTAAAATGCACCTAATTTGTGTCTTCTGACACCTCTTGTTTTAAGTTTATTGTATGATAAAGTTCTTCACAGTTTAAAATATTGTGAAGAAATATATTTATGTATAACTATATTCACATACATATTATGTACACATACTATGCATCTGATGTACCCATAAACTTTGAATATGTGTGCCAGGACAACACCCCACACATATGCAGGAACCCTGAAGAATAGATTGGTGTGGACTGTGAAATGATTTCTCAGAAATGCTTACAAGTAAGAAAAGATTATTACAATGAATAATTATAACAACAAAAACTTTACCTTATTTACATAGTGCCTATCTCCCAAGAGGTAAATATGCTTTATAGACATTTTTTTAGTATCTCTGTGAGGTGGGGCATTGGGAACACTATCCCTTCTCATTTTCCACAACCAATTAATCTGCCCAGGATCATACACATGAACAGCGGCAGAGTGAAATCCAGACATGGAACTCTCCTCACTTACCAAGTCTTCAATTACCAGATCAAATAGTCTTGTGGTGAAATCAAGTTTCCTTCATACAATAGAACTTCTACCACAAAAGATTAATCTTTAAGTCCTTATATGCTTGTGATTGTGCGTTATATCTATACCACAGGGAGATCAAAAATGGTTTTTGGTTTTGGCAGATGAAAAAGTCTAACATTCAGTGTAACTATAATTCAGTGTAACTTCTCCAGTTTAAGTGCAACACAGCTGACTGGTCTATCAAGGAAAGGCGGTCAATGACTAATCATGGCTGAAGAAATCTCAATCCAAACAGCTACTGCACGATTACAGAGAGGGCCTACAATCCTGTATTGTCTTAAAGGTCTTTTCTATGTCCACATATTGTATACACATATAAATAAGCATTTTAGCACAAAATGTACAGTTAGCATAATTAGTTCATATTTAAATAAACAAAGGCCTTAGGGGTGAACTTTAAAGGCCAAGAGCTCCTCAGAGTGCATGTTGTTTAAAGATCGAAGATCTGGCAACTTTAGAAGAAGTTTTGTAAAAATAGAGGCCTCGTTTGGATGATTTTTCATTATTAAGGTCCTTAGTGCACGGATGAGGGTTTCCTGCAAAGCCTCCACAGAGTTGACGTTTTCTATTCCAGATCGATCTAACGGAGAGTAAGAAATAGGGAAATATGAAGGAGAGGACATAGGATTAATATTAAATATAAATATAATTCTTGTTCATCAATGTCAGTGAATTCAAAACAAGGTTTTATACATTGGAACAAAGACAATAGATAATTGACAAAGTTTTAGAAATCCCAATGGCAAATTTTTGCAGCTCTTTACCACATTATAAAGATACATAGCACATAGTACACTTGATAAATCAAAATTCTTTAGTGCATAGGTATTTTTATTAACAAAAAATCTAGAGGTTCTCACTTTTTAAATTAAATACCATCTGCTAATTTCAACTGCTTCTAATTGGCAAGTAAGTATTGCAGTTTAGAAATATATTTTTACCTCATATAGAATATATCTACATTTACGTATGTTACCATGTGTAGCAGGTAGCCTCTAAAATAGCCTCCAGTGATCCCCTCAGCCCGGCATCCATGACCTTACGTATCCGCCTCCCCTTCGAGTGCTAGACCAACTGACTCACTAATAATGAACAAATTATTAGATTACAAAAAAAAAAAACCCTATAGCTTCCATCTTAGGCACTCACTCACTCACAAAGCCAGATGCCATGCTGTAAGCTGCCCTATGGAGTAGACCACCTGCTAAGGAAATGAGGGTGGTCTCCAGCCAACAGCCAGCAAGGAACTGAACCACTCAGTCCAACAACTTGCAAGAAACTAAATCCTGCCGACAACCGCATAAATAAGTCTGGAAGGAGATCCCTAGGAGAGCCTTCTTATTAGACCATAGCCCTGCCCACGGCTTGACCACAGCCTCCTAAGAAACCTTGAGCCAGGGGCACACATCTAAGCCACACCCATATTTCTAACCCTCAGAAACTGTGAGAAATAAATGTATGCACTTTTAAGCCACTGAGTTTCAGGGTAATTTGTTAGGCAGTGACAGGTATCTAATATACTATGTAACTTTAATACCTAGTTATATTAACCTGCATTCATTTTCATTTAACATACGGTGTTTATTAAGCGCATCATACAGATGTTAGTAAATTAGTGATTAACCAGCAATAAAAGAAAGTATCTTAAAATAAGCGAAACCTAGGTTGTTTGCCCATTGAGTTTTTTCATCAGCAAGGGCTATTTCTTCCCTTTACAATAGGAGGCAGTAGAGTGCAAGAAATATTCAATGGCTCCCACCAAATATGGGAAGTTGTATAAGAAAAAGAATGCTACAAGGAGGCAAGATTCTCTGGCCATTTACACCCTTTTTTTTCATTTTTTTACAAGGAGATTGAGGGAGTCTTCCATTGTAACTGGTAGCTGAAAAACTCCACTTGCAATGCAAATTCTTAGAACAAGGACTAAAATTTAATAGTAAAGGGGAAAAGTTTGATTAACTCTAACTGCAGAAAAATGATGAAAATAGGTCGATCTTACATTTAATAAATTTGGATTATTATTACAACTATATGCTAATTCTTATGGAAAAAGAAAATAAATGAATGTTGACTAACTGGTTGGGGGGGTCATAATTTTTCAGGCAAAATTGTTAAATGGACAAAAGACCTCTTTTCTTGACATTTGACTTTGGTCACACAATCTTAAGTCATCTTTGCAAAATTAATTAAAGCCTTCAATAATGCTTCTAACAGTCTCTCTTGCCTTTCATATTCAAGTAACTGTTTTCTTTTAACATGCTTGCAATTTTTAATTCATTCACCACATACTTATTGAATGTAGGTGGTTACTGTGATAGGTGTTAAGGAATTAGCAGAGAACATAGCAAACCAAAATTCCTTCCTTTAGGGAGCTCATATTTTGGCAGAAAATAATTGGTTGGCATCGTATCATCAGTAATTTATAATACCAACAACTATGAAAGAATAACAGTGATCCCCACAAACAAGTCATCTAGATGGGCAAAGAAAGAAACAAACAATAAGTGGAGAAGGACATCTGAGTTAGAACTATTATTATTAGTGGTTGGTCGTCCAGAGAATATTTTGTGTTTGGACAACCTATGCTTCTTTATACAACTCAGAACTTAAGGGAAATGGACACCTATACCTAAAAATGTAAACTGTTAATTTTTCTAAAACCAGGGTTTCATGATTTCAAGACCAAAGAATGTAACTACAAATCTAGCTAGACTGTTATCTTGAAATTGTAACAATAGAATACACAAACTGAACTGAAAATTCATCTTATAAATGATGCACTGAATGCTACACTATACAGGTTAAGTCATGATACATCTTCTGCTTCTATAACTGGCTCTTCATCCCTCTCCCAAGCCTGTATCCTCACCAAATCTCTTTATGAATATTCACTGCCTACAGGATGGCAGTTAAACTCCTTCAATAAATACTTTAATGAGGACAACTAAACCCATGTCTAGATGAGCCTTAGTCTCACACTTACATGCCAGTCCCTAATCTTCAATGGAAAGTGACTACCACCATTTCACACAATCTGAAAAAGAATTTACCTTCCGGGTATAATTCCCCTATTCTCCACGGTATCAAGATTCTTCCAGTGTCCCAGGAAAATTGAGGAAGTCTTCCAGGAAAAATCATGCTTGAGATTTCTCTCTCTCTTAAGCAGCTAGAGCTGTTCTGTTACAAGCAATATGATGGAAAGGCTTTGAAACTAGACTAATACAAATTCAAATGCCTATTCAGCTAATTATTAAAAATGTGACTCTGGGCAAATTATTTAACCCCTCTCTGTTCCTCAAATTCCTTGCCTGTAAAGTGACGATAACATGCTCTAGCTCACATCACAGGTCTGTTTTGAGGATAAAATTACATAATGAGATCCAGGAAATTAACTAGCCTTTCTTCTGACAACAACTAAAACAAAACAAAAACCAGAAGGCAACTATAGAGTCCAAGAAAAACAAAAAGCTATTTTAAACATGAAACAAACTGCAATGCTGCTGAAGTCTAAGCAATTAGCAGAGACTATAAATGAAGAATCCATTTGTTATCTGATACTTGGAACATTCCCTTTGGGTGGCACAAGTTTGGGAACACTATGAGTACTACTTACATAATCATAATACTGTAAATACTGATTTTTTTACTTTTCAATTTTTAGAATCGATTCATTAATAAAGCATGGAAAATAATCACAGCTATAAAACAGAATGTGAATGTTCTAATTCTTGAGAATAGAAAAGAAATGGTAGAGCAAAAGAAGCCAGGCTATGGAGAAAGGAGGCTACTTACAGTCCCCCGTATAATGAGAAGATGCTCTATCTAAGCTATCTGAGAGACTACGTTAAAGTGAAGGATCAAAGAATGTGAGCATATTAAAATTATCAAAACCAATACAGTAACTGAAAAAATAAAACATAAAAATGGAGGGAAAACTAACAGGATACTTTTATTTATCCATTATATCTACTAAAATAAAAAGTGCTAATACCTGAGCACAGTATTTAGAGCTGGGTGGGCAACCATCAGAACAAAAAAAAGAAGATGGTGAGAAATCTAGTTCTCTGAAGAATAGGCCGGAAGTAGAAGAAGGAAAGAGAGAATTTTCTTTGAATACGCTTCTGTAGTTTCTGGACTAAACACTGCTTTAAAAATAACAGAGTCCTTTTTAAGTGGTAAAGATTTAAATTCGACATGAACACTAGCATATATTTAAGTGAAAACAACATATTTTTAAATACATGGAATTGTGCACATATATATGTGTGGCTTGTATATCTTCATATATAAACGTAACAAAAATTAGAATGCATATACTCTTTTATAATGTGTTTTCCACTTAGTATGTCAAACATTTCTTACACACCATATATCAATAAGCAGGCAAATGGATAAACGGATGGAGAGGTGAATGGATAGAGAGAGACCCCTAATGTTAACAGTGATGCTTTTTGGTAGTGATATTATCATCTTAATATTTTCTAATTTTTCAAAGAACCCATATTATTCCTATGTTTGGGAAACAAGGCTTTTTCAAAAGATTAAAACAAGAAAAAAATCATGTTCCTGGTGGAGAATACAAATGAAGTTACATAGCAGAGTTCCTAGCACAGAGCTCCCCTCCAACTCTCTAGCCTTCATCGCTTCCTCTGAACTAATACCTCTGGGACATAGTCCCTTCCTTCTCCAGCTCCGCCTCTGCCACAGCACATTTCCCAAGAGTTCATTCCACTACCTCAAACCTAAAGTTATTTCAACAGCCTCTCAACCTTGCTTCTCCGGCTCTAACGACTCACCTGTCTAAAAGGCTGGACCAATGGTAAAGCAACACTTTGTTAATGCCTAGTCATCCACTTAAGAAGTGGCACTGACTTTCTACTGCCCCGTGTTTCAGCTACAACTTCTCTGCTCAGTTCCCACAGCTGTCATTCCATAACCTGGTGCTGCCCTAACTCGCAAGCCTTCTGTACGCCGCCTCCTTGGTGTACGCATCAGGCTCTGGCCCCTTCCTCTACCCCACCTCGTGTGCTCCCACAAGGGTCCATCATTTTTTTCTAGGAAAACCTGATAATCCATCCTTCAAATTCCAGCTCCAGGCCCATCTTCCCCACAGAGCCTTCTCAGGCGACTTTATCTCCTTCCCATCACTCCTATTTACCTCAGTCAGAACCATAGTTTAGTATATAAAGTTTTTTGTTAGTTGTCTCTCCAAAAAGAACATAAAATACTTGAAGAGCAAGCTTGTGTCTTAATGCTTGTTCTGTCTCCCCCTGAGCACCTAGCACACAAAGCATATTCATCAGATAAGGCAATTAACAAGTATGGATTACCTTTAGTTTCACAGTAATAAATTTATTAATCTGATGTCAACTCAAACCATTACTAATCAATCACTCATCAAGAGACTCTGCGATATGGTAAAGTATAAGAGGCATTACAAGGTACCTGAGAGAACAGGTATGCCTTACTGACACGTCCTCCCACACTATTCCCTTATCATAAGTGCATTTTCAGCTCCCCAGGGAGAGCTGATCAGAAACGGTAGCCAAATTATGCTTCCAATGGCCTAAGTCTTTATACCACTGACGTACAGGCCCTTTTCGATATACAAAGTACTTACTCTCTTTAAGCTACTGATTTATATATAGTTCAGTCACATAATCCAGGGCCAGACCTTACACTTCCCCAGTACCTAGCACATTTACACAGCGGGAAGCTAATGGGAAGCTTGAAGTATGTCCTGTCGAAATACTATAAGGTTCTCAACAAATGTTTTCAAATAAAGTCAGAGATACCTACAAGTGGCTGGCACTTACTTACATGTCCCCAGGAAAGTCACTGGATCTTAATTTCTAATTTGTTATTGGAAATAATCTCTGCCTTAATAGTCTAAATTAACATACTATTGGTCAGAAATAACTGATATAAATGCAAGGTGGTAGGGAAATTGAGAAACACCATCAATGACTCTCATAAATAAACATTAAATGTTAGGATCCCAAAATCTTGGTCATTCAATGTAACTGAACCTATGCCAGGCTCACATGGTACAATCCCTACCTTTCTAAGGATGAGAAAACCGAGACCCAAAAGGATAAAATTACTTACAGCCGAGTCACACATAAAATGCAGTGGCAAAGCTGGGTGAAAGCCTGCAACTCGCAATTCACCCACTGCTGTAACAAACCACACTGCTACTTTCAACTTCTTCAAGTAACCCACATAGTATTTTAATTAAAGCTTAGATTGATATTAGAACCACCTACCTGGAGATACACAATGTTCCAAAAATTAAATCCATAAAATAATGATTTAGACTCATAAAAAATTATTAACAAGCGCTAAAGACTAAGAGTGGTAAATATGAGGCCCAGATCTAAACATCATTTTATTACTACATAGCACTTTTGACTTTTACTGTCAAGATAATAAAGAAATGAGTTATGTAAAAATAACAGATTAACATAGTTTACCATCTTCCTTAAGGCCTTCTTGCCTCCAGATAGCTTGCTGGAACCTAATTCACTGCCCCCTTCTCCCCAGTTGGTCACTATATTCTGGCTGTGGCACAATTTGGAAGCAGCTGGCTTACCTGCAGATACCAGGACAACTGCTGTAAACAAACTCATCTCTTCATCACTAAGTTGAAGGGCATTCAGCTTCTCACTAAACTCAAACATAGAGTTTAGCAGATCCCCTGCTCCCATTGAGTGTAAATCATCCACACTATACTTCTTTCCACTTAAAAACGTGACCGTACGCTCCTTTGCATCAAATAATGATGCAAATCGTACCATTAAAACCTGGAAAAAGAAAAAGACTTCAGTGTTCTGGAGAAGTTCAATAGCAATGCTAAGAAATAACTCAGTATGCAAGTCAGTTAAGAAACATTCCACATATAAACAAAAGCTGTAAAGGAAAAACTGAGTTTATTTTCACCCGGAATCATTTCCTTAAGGCAAATTCGCTACCAAAGCAATATTTCAAGAAGAACATCATAAACTTCTAGCCATCAGTGGCAGAATACATAAATCCTGTGATACTCTGAAACTCTCTTAATAAAGATTCTGAAATGCAAACACAAAATTAAAGCAAGCAATAATGCCAAGAAATGTGAAACTGGGCCTTGGCCAAAGGCGTTATAGCAACTCTTTAAAAAGCTACCAAGTGTAGCACATTGTCTCTATGCTCCAGTAAAAAGAGCAATATTTCAATGCAGTAACACTTAGAAACATCAAAACACCAAATGTAGCCAAGGCAAACGCAGCAGATGAACTCTAATTAGACTATTTCAAGAAACCATAACCCAGAGACAATACACACAAAACAACTATTACAGTAAAAGTGTTCTAGACACCAAGTTATAATTGAAATCCAAACCAAACCAGTCAACAACTGCTTACCTACAGCACTCCCTCCACTATACTAAATGGTGACATCTGTCATATATTTGTCTCCTATCAGTGGAACACTGAACAAAACACGTTCCCTTTGCAATACTCCCAAGCAAAGACAATCCGAAAGAGGGCAAGCCTTCTATGAAGATGGTGCTAGCTCTAGAACACCGCAATCCCAAGACAAAACACAAGGCAGAAAAAACCCAAGTCGTGGAGTCTGGGATTTGTGTTCCAGCCCTACTGTGTTATAAATTTACTGGCAATCCAAGAAAAGTCTCTTCACACCTCTGGGCCATAGTTACCTAACCTCAAAAATGGGTGAACTGAACTTAATCACTGACATGGCTTTAAATCTTAAGTCTAATGATGTTTTCCTTTAAACTGAAAATCCTAACCTATAGGTGTTACTTTTGAATTATTCCATGGCTATTTCATTTATGAATACATATGGCTTCTCTGTTCTAGTCCAGGCACACCAGAAATCATAACCTAAGGCACAAATTTATGTGCGATCTGCACTGGCACATGTGCGAACAGGAGGGAGGAAAAAGGAAATGAGACAGGGGAGTCAACATTAGCAATATTTACTGAGCTGTCCTTGCAAAGGACAACTGAGCTCAGTCTTGTGGGGCCAATCAGGGAGAAATGAAAATACATCCCCCACTGATCACAGATTTGGCCCACCAGACATCAACTTCCCACCAACCACCCCGCGTTGCAGAATAGTGTATAAGTGAGCTCCTAGGAAGCCCAAAGCTTCTCATACCTCAGCAGCAACAGGGCAGCCCTGGAGCAGACAGGTGAGAGGCACCTAAGGACACACAAGGAGAGGCACTGTCCGTGTCCTACTAAAGCTGGCAACACTGGCTGCCCCAGGCCCAGGCAGAAGGCATCACAGCAAGAGATGCTGGTGCCGAAAAGGGAGCCATGGATTCTAGAGTGAAGTGAGGCCAAGAAAACCTGAGGGGCACATAAGAGACGTGTGATACATCCCCAAAATAGTCTACATTCTCCTACAAGACAAAACCGTGTTCTAGTAACCCTTCATGCTCTGACATAGTCACCACCAGGATAGGCGTTGAACGGGTGTCTACCCCTGAAAGCAACACTGGCACCCGGAGCGCGTATGCTGGGCATGCAGAGTATTTATATTTCAAGTCCTAACTCAGTCTGCATGTACCTCATCTCTACCCACGATCCTGACATGGCCATCCTTTTGTTGGTCGTTTCAGCCTCTGGACTATAAATATTCGTGTAGAAAAGAATGAAGTTGTGCATGAAAATAAAATACCATATGCCCTTCATTCACATTCAGGATAAACAAAACCTACCTCAAAAGTCCCAGCCTTTAAAAGGTTGACCTGGTCATGCTGAGAGAGGTCTCTGAATCCAGGAATACGCTTTGCAAATTCCACAACTTCTTTCACTGCTGGGGTGAAGCTCATTGAAAATTCTTCCCAGATTTCATGCCCTGATTTGTGAGGATCCACATACGGAGACTTACTCATTGGACAAACCTAGTGTGCACAAAACAAAACAAAAACTCAATTGTGAGAGGTGGTAAAGAAATGTCAAAAGTGGCATCTCTGAATCACCGGAAACACCACCATAAAAAATAATGCTCAGGCACTACTGATAATAGCACTTTCTCTTTTGCTACTAGCCTTTTGACAGAAAGCCTCACAGCAACCTAATTTAAATAGCAATTAACTTGTTATCCTGACAAAGGCAGCCTAAGCAAAACAGATCCATAACAAGCTATTTTAAAAATCCATTGCACAGGTTTAAGAGTTTACTTTGTAACA
This sequence comes from Hipposideros armiger, assembly GCF_001890085.2. Lineage (NCBI taxonomy): Eukaryota > Metazoa > Chordata > Mammalia > Chiroptera > Hipposideridae > Hipposideros > Hipposideros armiger. The sequence continues at coordinate 1,080,925 of NW_017731595.1, forward strand.
CTGCTGCCACCTTAGGCTGGTTTTAGGCTTTCAAACAAATTCATACATATTTACTTCATTCGCAACCGTATTAGTAGTTATGGCAGATACTAAAATTACCATTTCTTAGGTGCGAAAATGAGACTCTTAACAGGTTTAGTGATTTATCCAAATACAGCTAGAAGTCACAGGCCTAGAACTCAAGCCCACATTCAGTTAATATTTCAAAACTCACTTTTTTCTAAATGGGCACAATTACAATGTTGTAATTTCAGAGGAAAAAATAGTGAGATGCCTCACTTTTTTAAAATGGTCCTACCCATTTATTTCATAAACACTGAACTCCACTTGTTTAATCAGGAAACAATTTCTAGAGATACAAGGTATACCTTCTAAATGAGGAATGGGAAGGAAAATAGTAGGAAGCAGGAAGGTATAAAAACACTAAAAAGATTACAGAACATGCACTGTAAACTCTATTAGCAAAATCAGCCTTAAAATTTTCACTTAATTCATAGAGGAGATCCAGGAATGGAATGATTCTATAACTATGAAGAATATCACAAAATTAGAACCTAAATTCTTACAGATTCTTCTCTCCTTAAGGGAGCCACTAAGTCTAATAATATATAAGGTCACCTTTCAGATCCATGACATCAAATACTTGCAAGTGACCAAAAAAATCTAACGTAAGGATTTGGATACAGTCAACTATTTTAAAAAGACAATTTTAATTACGTGGCTGTAGAAAATACTAAGCACTATCAAAGGACCTCATGATTTAAACTGGAAATGTAGCAGTACTGATGCTTTTGGTGAAATTTTGGCTGAGTATAAATGCTGTACTTTCATGTAGACTGGTTTCTTTGATGAAAAAAAGAAAACTTGAGTGATATGAATAACATAACTCATCTCACAGGATGAAATCCTTAGAAGCTAGCCTATTAAAATATTCCTAAATTCTCACACAATAAAACATCCATGTTTTATATCCAAAGGCCTTTTTGCATTATAATAGTTAAAGAAAACTCCTTCCATAGAAACCAAAGAATTACTGACTGTGGCAAGCTAAAAGGTCAGCCCTAAGAGAAAATCCCAAAGCTAGTAAGGTACTGATTAATCAGAACGCTTAAATTTTGTAAGGGGTTTCTGAGAATTAAAGGACCAATTCTGCATGGTCCCTATTTTACATAAAATCCTAACCCCAAGCATAGCATCAATCAAATCACATGCTTGTACCTACCTCTGTGTGAAATTAGGTCATTCGACAAATGATGTTTATTAAGTATTTGACCTAAAATATTGCACAAAACTGATTCTGTTAACCCCTTAGGTTTTCTGACACCCCCTCGTCCACCCTTGAAGTTGGTATATCCCCTACATAAAAGAAAAACTTCAAAGCATTCCGTGATACAAGGTGAGCAAAAAAAATTTGATTTCACTATACCAGATGCATTCTCCCTCCATTGTTGCACAGGTAACTATTCTTGTTCTCATTCTGAGAAAATCCATCTATCGAAACTCTATCACATACTCTTTGAGTATAAGCATTGGAGAAGTTCATACAATGTCCATTTGCAATGCAAATGGCATGCCCATTTGGGTAATGCAGTATGTTCCTCCCTTTGTACTGTCCATTGAGATTCTGCTGGCTTTCATCACAAGGAAAATGGCTGCTAAGCCCACTGCCACAATGGTCATGAGTTAAATTATACTGCTCCATGTTCTTGGGAATCCGTTCTCTCTGGGGCTGCATGCTCTCTGCTGAGTTTTCTCGCTGCTCTTGATTATACATAAAGGTATCCTTGTGGGCTCTGGTCACCATGCCAATCACTTCTTCTTTTGCAAAGTCAGAAGAGGGAGGAGAAGAGCTTTTGATGTTTTCTTGCTCCAGCTGGGGCTTGGGTCGCAGCTGTTCCTGGGCTGGTAAGGCTGTCTGTTCGTGATGTTCTACTAATGTGTCATTCTGTAAGTGACCACTGAACTGGCTGTTCATCATGGTCTTCATCGCACTTTGCATTTCAATTAGCATCCTCTGTTTTTCACGCTTAGGAATACGACCAAACCGAACAGCTATTGAAGAAAAAGATATTTAACATCTATATTCTAAAGAAGACCTATTTATACAAAAGAATAACACAAAATGATCTCTAACAGCCATGGTTTCTACGCATACAAGTAAAGAGTATCTAAATGTCTCTGGCCCAAATTATGCTAAACTTACTTACAGGTTGTTTTTGATGTACTACAGGAAGTGGGGGAGGAGGGAATTTTCCATTTTTCTACCAAAACAAAGCTAAGGAGATGATCTATCTCTTGGGTATTTTATAAGCAAAATCTAAAGAGACACAACATTCACTAATAAAAATGACAGCCTGAAGCAGACCAGCAGAATGACTACACAGCACCTTAACAAGAACAGCACACTCTTGTTAAAGGTAGTGTTCTTAAGAAGGTGCATAAGATTCAGATACCCACACCCCCACACCCATTCACGTTAACAGAACCTGGTAGGTACCACCACTCCCTTAACATCTGACCTTTGTCAATTCATTTCCGTAACCTTATTCTCAAGACCCAACATTAAATGATCTGCTCTTTCCTTTACCGGCTTCTTCAAAAAGAAAAGCTAAAAAAAAAAAAAAAGAAAGAAAGAAAGAAAGAAAGAAAAGAAAAAACCCACGCTCAACAGAAATGCAGTTATTGAAAAATAAACTTGCTGGATTTTAATTAAAATCAATGCATAAAAATGAAATCATTTGGCATCCATTATTTTAGAGGCTAGTCTTAGATTATGTCTGTCTCCAACATTCCTATCCCTCAGGGAAAGAAAAAAATCACCTTCTTTCCAGTCTTTTTATATAGAGGTAATAAAAGTTCAATATAGCCACCCAGCAAGAAAGCCTTATTAATCTAGCTATATCGCCGACATTATCAGACAAGCAATTCCATCGGGTTTCGCTCTACCTCTACTGCTGCTCCTTCATAAATGACTGCCGTTTTCATTCATGTGGGGCAATTACAATATCCATCAACTTTGGATTTCTATTTATAGTGCTCTAGAAAATTTTCAGGCAATTAAAAATTCAAAACACCCATCACTGAAATCTGTTATTCAAGAAGCTCCTTATTGCAATACTGTATTTCTATGTCAGTAAGATATTAGTTAGAGCAGCGGTTCTCAACCTGTGGGTCACGACCCCTTTGGGAGTCGAACGACCCTTTCACAGGGGTCGCCGGGTACTCGTATGTGGGTGTATCTGCATGTGGGCCTGAGACGGATAGAGGAGCTGTGTCTCGGTTCCTAAGACCATCGAAAATATGTATTTTCCAATGGTCTTATGCGACCCCTGTGAAAGGTTGAGAACCGCTGAGTTAGTGTAACCTAAGGGATTGCTTAAATGACCCTTCCCTAGAAAAATATGAGGTTCATTCTTAGTAATTCTTAATGAGCCCTACTAAACTAACCCCTCTGAAAACCCCTTACTCCTCTGTCATGTCACTTAGAACAAAATGAGACTATCCAAAAATGATTTCCCTAAGCAGAGCAGAAGAGTCAAATCTTCCAGTGATGTCATCCACAGATAATACTAACCGTCCCGCAAATTACTTACAACTTTTTTTTTCCATGGGAATGGATCACACCAGAATTGAGCAACCTCCTCCACTCCAGCCCCTAATGTTTCTTTCAATTTTGCATCTTTTGATGTACTCAGAATCTGTCCCTAAAACACATTATCATCTCAGGGCTGAGAAAGTGATAGAGATAATTCATATAAGGAGAAATGGGTTCATCAGGAGTGCTAAGAAATTACGGAGAAGGAGCCACAGATTCCTGTATCAAGAAAAACGAAATCCTTTTTATGAAGGGAAAAAAAAAAGCTTTCAAATTGTATAGGGGAAAAAGTGGGTCTTTTTACAAAAAGCAACAAAAAAAGAAGTGAGCCAAAAGCTGTTTCTGGGGTGATGCTGCTCAAATTTGACTTTAATGAATTTGGCATCCTGCAAGGCATCAAAATGTGTTCTCTAAAATCTGCTTCACCCTAAGCACGAGAGGGCCATTGATAACTGGTTTATTGCTCTGGTTTATGCTGAGGAATAAAAGCCAAGCTCCATATGCTTTAAGAAAGAACGCTCTTTAAACTGGGAACATACCATCTCTCGACATTCCAACAGACAAACACTTTTTGAAGCGACACTGCTGACATCTGTTCCTATTCATTCTCATTATAGAACAGTTTTCATTCTTCAGGCACTTCTTGTACTGGATGTTTTGCTGAATGCTTCTCCGAAAGAAACCCTAAGAACAAAGGAAGACATACCCATTCATTTAAAAACATCCAGACAACTCCTCGTAAGCACCCAACCCCCACGCCTAACTATCCAATATGTTACTAGCTACACCTGGGAAATCATTTTGGCTTAGAACAGAGAGAAATATAACCTTGACACATAGACTTTAACTGCATCCTTACCAGTATCAGTAAGCACCTACACCTACTAGCCAAACAAAACTCTTCCGCTGCTTCCCTCGGAGAGCCTTGGTGCTCGCTGAAGAGCCCTCGTGCTACACTTGACTCCGTTCCCAGCCCCTGCCTGCAGCCACATTTTCCAGCTCACACTTTAATCACATACAAATTCCAAAACTCTTGAAATATGACTGATTTTTAAAGAGCTGACAGAAAAATGTGTTCCATAGCTATAATTCCCTCACTAGAACTAAGGATCGCATTAGTAGAGCCTGGTCTTTCCTGGATCATTACCTGCTGACACCAGCAAGGCCTACTTATATGTGCCAGATGTTCCTGGCTGCTTGTCAGCCACAGGTAAATGTCACACCACACACCCACGGGCCAACTAATGATCCAAGAAGAGACAGTTCCCAACTAGATGGCTACACACAGCTGCCTTCACTACACAATTTAAGTACATGCTCTATGATAGGTATTTAAAGATCTCCAGCTTAATAGTTCCGAGGAGAACAGAAAAGTCAAGAACACAAATCCCAAATTATTTTAAACTGCCGTTTCCTTGAATATCATAACTAACCACACATTTCATGAATCTATATTAGTAATTGTGAGATACAACATTTTTATACTTTATTGATGCAATACTATACTTGGACACTACAATATCTGAGCCAGACACACCTTTAAGAGGGTATAGAACAATTACCTTATTTCCCCATGTATAAGATGCACCCTTTTTCAAAAAAGTTGGGATCTAAAAACTGGGTGCATCTTATACAGTGGTTGTAGTTTTTTTACTTGCATTTCCCACTGAGGACGAGGCAATATATGAAGACTGATTCATCATCAGACACAGATGAGGACAAGCTAATGGTTGGGAGTTTTGACAGTGATGAGGAGTTGTATGAATTTTATGATGAATAAAACTTGAGTTCGGGCCAGCCGAGTGGCGCACTGGTTAACAGCTGGCTTGGAACACCAGAGGGCCCCAGTTCGGATCCCACATATGAGGGCCAGTGACACTGTCCTCTACAGCTAAGATGCTGAACAACAGCTCAACCTGGAGCTGGGCTGCCATGAGTCACCGGCGACGGTGCAGGCTGCAGCCCCTGCTGCAGAGGGTTGCCATAAACGACATGTGTGGCCAGCAGCCAGCGTGAGCAGCCAGCAGCCGCCATGAGCGGCCATCCAGAAGCCGGCGACTGATCTGCCTCGCCCGGGGAGAGCGCAATGATGGTGCCAATAATTTGGGCCAGTGAAGCAACGTCCTCTACAACTAGACTGAAGAACAAAATGACAGCAACTTGTCTGTTCCCCTTCCCCAATTCCCCAGCGCTGTTCCCATCCCCCAATTCCCCAATAAAAATCTTTAAAAAAAAACAAAAAACTTGAGTTCAATAACTTTATGTAATATGTTATTTTTTTTTCAAATTTCAGGCCCCAAAATTAAGGTGCGTCTAATACATGGGAGCGTCTTATACATGGGAAATACGGTATGTGTATCTATCAAGAATACATAATTAGGCTCATTTTGCTTATACTTTGGTTTCTCTAGCTATAAAGTCAGAATGAAGACTGCTCTACAATTACTTCACATTTTTGAGGAAAAAAGACAAAAGTGTTTGTAGAATGTTTTAAATGGTGGGAAAAGAGCTACATCTATATAAAATACTGACTAGTCTTGTTAAGTGACCCAGCCATTAAGAGCTCCCAAAGTCACAATTCACTGAGAGCTACCCTAGAAAATATTTCCTTTTTCATCATGTATATTCATTATCTTGTTCGCCCACCATATCCTGCCAAACTGGATTCCTGCTTCTGGTCTTCAGTCAGAGAACAGCACGAGTACGTGTCTTGATCATGTTCATTTTGATACTCAGGAAAAATGTGCCAGATTTAAAGAGAGGGAGAGAGTCTCTGGAAGTAAGTAGGAGGTACAGACGATCTTACCTGGAATTATCTGATGGGCACGCTTAAGAAACATTCAACTAAACTTACAAATATAATGAGCTTTCCCAAGCACTCAATTTATACTCAAGTTTCTTTTACTCACTTGGCATTACTTCCAAAGATACCACATTTTTATAAGTATCTAGGAATTATTCCCAACTCCTAGTGTCTGACATGTCAGAATGTCACCATACCTGATGAGACCTGTTCAAAGTCTGCTTTGTCAGTTTTGTTCCCTGCTGTTTCCCACCCACCTAGAACAGCACCTGACACGTTAATAAGCATTTGTATACTTGGATGAGTGAGACAGCAAATTTATTTTTATCAAAATATTAAAGAAAAAAGAAATACGTTGAATTAAAAATATATTTTTCAAAACAAGTTAAGTTCATACACTATATAAAATGCTTAAGACTTTAAGAGGAGCAGCTGACTTCTCTTCTCCTCCCAGGTAATCCACTGTGGAAGCTGGCAAACCTAACCAATTTCTTAAATCCCAGAATCCCAGTAGTTTAAAGAAAACAAAAGCATGCTTTACCTTACAGCCTTCACAAGCATGAACTCCATAGTGGAATCCCGATGCCACATCCCCACAGACTTTACACAGCAGAACCATGCCACTGAATTCTAAGGCACAAAGAGACACAAAAGTCAAACGATAGAAGAAAACCATCAACATTTCTTTCCAATTCGTATTTTTTGTTCAACTTGTTAAGTACTTTAAAAAGATACAAGGGCCGCCCAGTGGCTCAGGAGTGCGAGCTCTGAGCAACAGGGATGCTAGTTCGATTCTCGGCCTGAGCTGAGCTGCCAACAATTGGAAGATGGCTCAGCCATAAAAAAAAAAAAAAAAATACATACACATCTACTTTCATCATATAGAAGAAAAATCTTTATACTAAATTAACAAATCAAAAGACATTAAGTTTTCCTTTAAACACTGTTTGTGGACTGTCAAAAATAGAAAGCTGGTTCTTGTCCTTTCCGGGTGATTTTAAACATACCTTGAAATTTTATAAATCTAAAACCAGGTATGCAACCAGAACTAAGAAAACAATTCTCCTAGATAAGAATTAAGAAGTGAGGCAGAGGGGCAGCCAGTTAGCCCAGGTGGTTAGAGCGCAGGCTCATAACGCCAATGTTGCCAGTTCAATTCCACCATGGGCAAAGGAAATGCACCCTCCACAACTAGATTTAAACAACTATTTGACTTGGAGCTGATGGGTCCTGGAAAAACACACTGTTCCCGAATAAAATTTCTAAAAAAAAAAAAAAAGTGAGGCAGAGAAGCTGATCAACAAAAGGTGCAAACTGCATCTCCATAGGCTGTTCAAGAAACCTACGGGCACTAGCTAGGTCCTCTTCCTTCCTGGCCCTCCCCTATACCTGTCCATCTTACCTCCACACTCACTCAGGGGTCCAAATTCCACTACTCATCGGGTTAACCCAATCCTGCTTTACTTCCTAATCCCAAATGTCCCTAGCTTCAACTTCATGAAAGCAAATCCCTTCCCACAATACGTATTCTGTTCTAGAAACAGATTCAACACTACGAGTCCAGGAGAAAGATAACTATGAAAACGTGGCAAAGGGGGTACCCTAGAGGAAACAAGGCAAGGCACAGCACATAACCACCTATCTCGCTCTGTGGCAAGAATCAGTTATGAGGCTGTAACTTTTAAAATCATCACTTATTTCTTACCTATCTACTTGAACTATGATTACCCAGCAAGGAGTGAAAATATAATGGTGTCCCACATGAAAAGTTGACAAAGTGAACCCCACCTACAATTAATGGCACCAACCTTTAGAAAACTAACTTACTTGTCACTCCACTGTGACTCTTTGTCATCCCAGGTGCACTGGCTTTGCTTGTTTTCATTGAACAATCTATTCGATCATTCTTCAGGATGCCTTCAATATTGGAGAGATCACCATTTTTGGGATTACCATTGTTATCTGAATTAGAGCTATTTGGAGAAGATGGAACAGAAGAGAAGGAGGACTGGAAACTGTTCTCAGAACCCTCACTGTTACAAGAGGCAGGGCTGGAGGCCGAGCTGGAAGAACTGATGTAGGCAATCACACCTCCTAGAAAAGAAGGGGAAATCAGATAATTAGATACAAGGTAATACATACTTTCTTTTTTTAAATAATGCTACCTAATATTTAAAATTAGAACCAACTTTTAACTATGGCAACTGGGCATACAGGAGAAAGAGGCCTTCCTGTTAAGTGTGTCCGGGGAGAAAGGCCAGAGAGGGTGGGCAGGACGACAGCACAGGTTAGATCTCAGCAGTGTTTCTGCATGTGGCCTCTGCAGGCTAGGGGAAGGCTGGTGCTGGTCAGACCTGCTGGCTGGGGGAGTAGAAGCTAACCTGGTGGTGTCACTGACTTATGTGGGGTAGAGTAGGATTCACTAAGGTAAAAGAACTGTGGGCTGGAGTCTCAGGAGGGGGTGGTGACAGGGCTTTGACTCTTAGGACATAAAGGGTCATCAGGCCCTGTCATCTGCTCCCCTCCCAGCTCTCCAGCCGAGGCTGTGCCTGTGGCCAGGGCTGGTGGAGTCCTTACAGCAGGGCAGGCAGCAGGCAGGGAAGGTTCAGGGAGGGTGGCGGTCAGTCCCGGGGTCAGTGTCATCTTCTCAGAGGCCCAGGCCTAGGCACAAACGAAAGTATCACTCAAGTTCTCCATATGGGCTTGAAGGCAGATGGCCCGCACTCCCAGCTCTGCCTCCTTCTCTTGGTGTCGGGGGTCTCAAAGCAGAGTGGTCAACCATCAAACTTCCTTTTTCCTTTCTTGCATCCGCTGAGGGCTCTCAGCACGGTCTCCTTGGTACAGGGGTCCGGGCACTCCTGGCTGGGTGCACACCTGTATAAGCTCACTCTGCACTGAGGGGCAATTTTGATAGTCACCAGGCTCCAGATCTGTCAGGGATTGTGAGCACTCCAAAACCACCACTTCATGAAACTCCTGATTGCTGGAAAAATCCAGCCCCATAAAGTACTGAGGGGCGGCCTGCTGGGAAAGCGCCTCAAAGCCTCGGGCACCATGGCCCTCCCGGACTGTGGTGTAACACCAGCCAGGTGGTATGGTGGGCAGGGGTCGGATCCGTACCCAGCTCTTCTGGTGGATGTGGGTGACTTGGCCCTGATTCCAGATCCGCTGGCTACGGGCGGGCTTGGGTCATGGGTACCTGCGCATCTGGGCGGAGGGGTGCAGGGCAGCCATGACCATTCTCAGGTAGCTGCCCACGATGACTGAGTGGCAGGGTCAGGGCCTGAGGCGGTGGGGGGATTAGGCTCCCAGACGGTCTTGATATTTGCCAACGCGAAGTGAGCAGGGCTAGGGTGACAGCTGCCACAGGGGGCACAAAGACAACAAGTGGGGTGTCAGCACATTGGAGCCCTCCTGCCACGTGGTCCTGCACGCACCAGGCTAGAGCCCAAGTACACCGGACACTCACCCGACGCCCCCTGCTCTCTAGCATCCCAGTGCGGGTCCCAGGCCCTTGGCTCTGGGCAGAGGGGCATAGGAGTGCCTGGCTTGTGGAACTGCAATGTCAGCTTTGTAGCCCTGACCGATCTCCAGCTATTTCACAGCAGGTTGGACTTCTTGAGTTCATATCCAGGCAGCCTAGGCAACACTCCCTCCTAAAGAAAAGCCCTCATACACACCCCAAAATTCCCTGGGGCAGCTGTTTTCCCATCAAGTGCACATAACCATAAAGGAAGTGCAGTCATCTGGTTGGTAACTCCCATAGAAGAGGGCTGCGGAAGGGAGCGAAGGGTGAAGAGCGATGCCCTACCAGCCTCCCAAACCCTGGGGCGACATGCTGGGACAAAGACAATACTTGCGAACAGCTGTCCTGGCTCCCAACCCGGGGGCGCAGGGGTGTGTGAGGAACTGGCCAGCGCCACTCCACTCTGCCGCCTGCCCTTGCAGGAGCGTTTTCCCAAGAGAACGAAGCTTGCAGCTGACTCCAGTCCCGGAATGGGGCTTGCAAGCTTGATAATACATACTTTCTATTTTTGCAAATCTGAACAGTAAAGTCACTAACTTTAGAAATTGGTTACTAATTAAATGTCTGCTTATCCCAAAATGAAAAATAACTTATTTCCTGCTATTCTTCCTGCTTCCACAAGTTCAAATCCCATATAATTCCCACTGATTTAAAAAGTGAGAAGGCTCTTACTGGCTTAGTTATTCTGAGCACATACAGATCCAAACCTAAAGCTTTCCGGTTTGCAATCTTTTCCTAAAAGAAATGGAAAACCTTCCTGTGTGGCTGTATAGCTTAGAGTAAAGAAATTGTTTTGGCCGTGAAGAAATACCGTTCTAGTCCTCTCTTTGCCTCTTCGTTATACCTTTATATGACACAATCCCAAAAACAATGAGTTCATCACCTGCCTCCCCCACTGCTTGGCTAAAACACAGGTTAATCAAGAACTCATGTTTACATTTGGGTTAAAGTAATTTATCTCAAAATGATAAACCTTCCATAGCTGTTGCTCCTAGAAGCTTTCTGTTTTGATGCTCCCAGAAGACCTCTATGACTATCCACTAAACCCGTTTCACACTCTCCTACTTCTGCTCTTGGACTTGCAGACATACTTAACTCTAAGCAGCTCTTAAGGAATCCAGACTCGTTACTTGTTCTTATGACTCACAATTTATGGTAAATGTTAAAGAGGCTGGAAGGAAGAATACAGGCTATCAAAGAATAACATTAAGGCTGAAGTTAATGCCTTCTTCACAGAGCTACTCTCAAAAAACTATTCACAACGTCATCAATATAACCACAACCCCTCTGAAAACTGGCCTTGACCTCTTAGAGACTGTAAACCTCTCAGGTTAAGAAACAGCATTTAAAATTATTCCCAGGGTATAATTACACTCTTCCCTCAAAGAGATAAAATGTTGCAAGAGTAACCTCATGGCCAAATGTATTATTTTTCCAAATCCCAGGCCAAACAAGTTACTTTCATCTTCTCTGCCAAGGTCTATTGTGGTTTCTTTCCCTCTTCCATCATCATCAAACATTTATTAGCTTTTTCAGTGTGTATCAGATACAATGGTTAATTATCTCTCTTCCATCACTGTCCTGAGCTCTTATTTAAACCTACTGTTTACTTGTTTCCACCTATTTCTCAACTAGACCTTAAGTACCTAGGTGCAAAGCATGTCTCTTACATCCTTTACAGGTAATAAACCTACCATAAGTATCTTAAGACCCACTTCACTGCCTTTGTGAAGCCCACATCTAATAACAAGGACAAATCCCAAACACTATAAAACATTACTAGGAAGTCACAAGTAAAACAGGACATTTCTGACAACAATCTAGATAACTACACTGAGCAGTAGGTGGAGAATGAACATTCCCAAAGTAGTAACTGCAATTGAAGCATTCTCTCCGAAATAAAACTTTCTCTGCTAAAGGGAAATGACTCCCCAATCTTTCTTTAGAAAAGAGCCACATTTTATAAGTCATTTAAAACACCAATACACACAGAGACATACATACACTCAGCAAAATGCTGAGGCCAAAACAATTCCAAAAAACAGAGAGACATTTCCATTTACAGAGAAGAAAAAAACAAGCTGAGGAATTTTAGTCTTTTTGTCACTTTCAGTCTGTCATGTTGAAATTAGGTACCAGACATGTATTTAAGTACCAATTATATATATATATATATATAGGCTAGAAAGCCCGAGAAGTAAAGCACAGCCACAACTCTCAGGGAGTTTGATTACAATCCAGAAGTTAAAATGGGTGCCTGCTAGGCCAAGAAAAACACAACAGTATTCATCATACACAAATTTCATATGCATAAATGCATTTGAGTTTTAAGTAACACGGACAATTCCATTCACTTTTCCATTCATCAAGCATATGCCTGGCATCAGTCCTGAGGTTGGAGGTGTGAATCTGTTTTTTCTATAGTTTGACCCACTTCCCAAGTGCTTAGCATGTGCTTATCACCTGCTCAGAATGAAGCCAGGGCTCTGTGACTCATATTTGACCTGCAGTGTGGGCCCTACCTAAAAACCAGTCACTCTCAAAGTGTGGTCCCTGGACCAGGGGCTTCAGCACCACCTGGACCTCTGTTAGAAATGCAAGTTCTCAGGCCTCACTCCAGATCTACTGAGTCAGAAACTTTTATCACCCTCTTGGTGATTCTGACACACAGTAAAGTTTGAGAACCGCTACCACAAAGCCATTTCATCTGTGCTCAGTGGAAGAAAAAGCGATTAAGGTTAGTGGTAATAATAGAAATTTCATCTACCACTGATTTTAAAACCTAAAAGCTTCTAAGTCTTCAAACACAAGTAGAGAAAGCTTCCTAACTTTGAGTTTATTCTCATCATCCAGAGAGATTAGGTATAATACATATCAGACACACCTGGTACTTTTCCAAAATACACATTTCCAAGGCCCCGGCCAGAAGAGTGAAGGTACCCCCAGGAATAGGAATTTTTTTACAAGTTCCCGGGGTTATTCCTTACACAATGAAGTTTAAGAATGTAGCCATCAGTGAATGGCTACAATCAAGCACAAATTGGCCCATAGTCTTAAAGGTTGATGGTTTCATTGATACAACTGCCTGAATACCTTTAATATGCTGTGACTTCAATGGGAAACAATTTTAACCTGGAAGCTATCCAATGTCATGTTAACAGATAAAAACCATGATGCCATCTGTTTTTATAAAACTTTAGAGATCTAAAATTCACGGGCCGGCCGAGTGGCGCATTGGTTAAGAGCTGGCCTGGGATGCCAGAGGGCCCCGGTTCAGATCCCACATGTGAGGGCCAGTGACACTGCCCTCCACAGCTAAGATGCTGAACAACAGCTCAACCTGGAGCTGGGCTGCTGTGAGTCGCCGATGACAACATAGTCTGCAGCCCCTGCTGCAGTGGGTTGCCATGGGCTACCGTGTGTAGCCAGCAGCCAGCGTGAGCAGCCAGCAGCCGCCATGAGCAGCCATCCAGAAGCCGGCGACTGATCTGCCTCGCCCGGGAAGAGTGCAATGATGGTGCCAACTTGGGCCAGTGAAGCAACGTCCTCCACAACTAGACTGAAGAACAAAACGACAGCAACTTGTCTGTTCCCCTTCCCCCAATTCCCCAGTGCTGTTCCAATTCCCCAATAAAAATCTTTAAAAAAAAAAATTTTTTTAATAAATAAATAAAATTCACATTAGAAATTTCAGGTGTTAGCAAACTGCTACTTTTGTCACACGTTTCTCCACTCAGAATTGGATACAAAGGGAAATATTATCCTTCGTCCTGAATTAACTCCCAAAGGAAGATCTCACAGCTATTTGTCTTTTCTCAAATACAAGGTTAGGTAGCAAATTCACTTCCTAAGATCTCAAGAGGATAAAAGACGAAAAAATGATGGTGTTCCTTAGAAGACTTTTCAAGGGCCAGGATCTACGTAAGCCATTTACGTTCACGAGGTCTTCAGACTACCTCAACTTAAAAAAAACTTTTAGAAATCCAGCTATCACGATGGCTTAAGAACTACTGTAGTTAAAAGCACTGACGGGGCAATGGAAGGTATCGTTATTACTCACACACACCCACCTTCCTTTGCAAAAGCTCCAAAATCAAACCTAACAAAGATTACTGGGCTATCATCAATCCAATTAAGATCCTATTCCTATCTTTAAGGAGTTCAACAATCATTTACAAGAATTTGTGCCAGCACGATGGAATCAAAGATGACCCATTTAGTAGCAGCTACATTCTCCTAGCAAGACCTTCTACACTGATTTGTCTTAGCATCTACTCTTGCTACCAAACACCAATCTACTGACCTGATGATTAGCAACCCAAATGGGTTAAATTTTAATTTCCTAGAAGGTCCAGAGTACATCTAGTAGCTCCTCAACCCAGTGAAGAAAGGAAAGTGAAAACTACAAAACACCAAGTACCTAGCCAATGTCAAGAATGTAACACAATTTCACACATTTCATCCTCACAAGAACCCTGTGAATTAATTGACACTATCCCATTTTACAGATGAGGAACTCGAAGCTCAGAGACGCTAAGTGATACAGCTACTAAGTGGCAGGGCCAGGGCTGAAAAGTCAAGGCTATCTCATTCCAGAGGTCAGACTATTATGTCTTACTGAGAAGACCTGGGCAAGCAAGTCACTTTCAATTTCTCTAAACCTGAGTCATCTTCTATAAAATGGGAGTGTCTGTCAGAGTTATTACAAGATTAAAACGAAATGGTATTCATAAAAAGGGATTATGAAAGTGCTTTTTCCACGCACAGTTATTGATGATAAAGCAAGAAAGGTAAAAATCCCCAGAGCCAGCAAGTCCCAGCACCTCCAGAGCAGGCAGAAGGCACTTGTTAGATACCTCAAGCTAAAATTAGCTGAGGCAGAGTCTTCTCTATTTTTAGTTGAAAAGGACTCTGGAGTTCGGCCAGATTCCCAGGCTAGGGCTTACCCAGTGGTCAACTTCAGACAAGCCAGAAGTCAATATCCAATTTTGTCCTACCGGGAAGCACTTACTGTCCCTGCATACATTAGGGCTTTCTTCCCCCAGTCCTAGGCTTGCCTATCATCAAAATCCTCCCACTCCCACTGCTCACCAGCCTAGAAAGCATGCTTGAATTCAAGTCATGGCTGTAAGCTTTTGCCTTGTGACTTAAGAGCAAAACATTTTACCACCCAGAAGCTTTAGATTTCTCATTTTAAAAGGTTACTGAGGGCCGGCCGAGTGGCTCAGTTGGTTAAGAGCTGGCTTGGGAGCGCAAGCTCTGAGCAGCAGGGTCACCGGTTCAGATCCCATATGGGGGCCGGTGATGCTGCGCCCTCTACAGCTAAGATGGTGAACAATGGCTCAACCTGGAGCTGGGCTGCTGTGAGTCACCAGCGACAGCGTACGCAGCAGCGGGGCTGCAGTAAGCTACTATGAGTGACTGGCAGCCGGCATAAGCTGCCATGAGTGACCATCCAATGGCCGGCAACCAACTGCCTCACCCGGGAAGAGCACAATGATAATACCAACATGAGCTAGTGAAACAACGTCCTCCATAACTAGATTGAAAAACAAAAGGACAGCAACTTGTCTGTTTCCCTCCCCCAATTCCCCAATAAAATCTTTGAAAAAAAAAAGGGTTATTAATAATTTCTACTCACAGGATGGTAGTGTAGAAATACTAATTGAAACACTAAACTTCCAAATATGTCCTGAGTGTCAGGGATCCAGAGAATGGCATGGTCCCTTCCCTAAAAATCTTTAGAGGCCAACTGGGGAAACAGCTGTGCTAACCACTCATTTCAGTGCCATGTGAGCAATTGTCATACCCATGATTGTGAACTGCTGAGGATCACACAAGAGCACTCACTATACAGGGCAGAGGTCAAGAAGAGTGAACACAGCCAAGGTGACCATAAGTGGGGTCTTGAAGAATATGAAAATTATTAAATGATGTACCATTAAGAGATTATTTCAGAAAATGGGGTGGCAAAAAACAAAAAGATCTTATTTTGTAAAATAGTGTTTTTGTCTCCTTGTAAATTGCTGTGGGGGGTGGGGGACAAGTGTAATCTAGTGTCTAGGGAAAAAATAGATTTACTAGCAACAAGATTTTGAAAACTGGAATGATGAAATTGGGAGGCTCTGCTGACACCTGCCCTTTCCACCAGCTCTGACCCAATACTATACCACTGCGAACCGAGTTGGTCCACACACACACATCTCCTTCACCCCAAGAAGGCAGGCCTACCAACTTGTGCACATACCTTCAAACGTAATGTAGGCTTAAGCCTGTTACAGCACAGTAGTTAGCATATGCTCTCCAAGTGGACTCTGGATTCAAAATCTGGCTCGACCACTTGCCTGTGTAAGTTACTTAACTTCACTTTACTGAGCCCCTCATCTTCAAATGGTGACGACAGCACCTTCCTTCATGGAATGAATGTGAGGTAGCAAAGTAGTAACATATGCGAAGGGCCTCACACACAGTAAATGCGCAACAGATACTGGCGATTATTATTTTGCCTTCATTATACTGGAGAAGTTCAATCAGAATAGTTCAAACAAAACTAACCCTCCCTATCCTTTTTTCTTTCCCTCAATTTCGAAGTGTCACGTGGAGTCAGCTGTTTCTCCCAGGTTCTTATTTCCACACTACCTTCTAAATCCCTTAATTCCACTGACTTCCCACTTCACTCCTCTTCCCATTATCATGCTGTTTCTCTCTCCAAGGGAAGATTTCTTTACCCTTACCTCCCTCCCTCTGTTTTCTTTCCAAGTTTGCAGAAACATAGTAGAATACAGATTGGTAAAGATATGAATGAACTAAGTGGGACTGTTTTCCTAATTTTTAAAATATGAATTACAACCATGGTTAAGTACATGCAATGGGTTAAAGAACCTGGTATACTCAATCAAAAGCTATCTGCAATAAATGCATGAGTCAAATTCTACCACTTCTATTTCACATGTATATTAGTCATAGATAGGGTAGAGACACAATATGTCTTGAATTGTAGGGCAGTTAAGATAAAATGGTCACTGGTTGAATGTGTACTGACTAATACAATGATATCAACCCCAAGGGAAGGGTCAGAGGTGTGCCACACAGCATTGAATATGGCCCAACCTTAGTCAATATTTACAACAATTTGAGGTTAAAGGGCATGCTTGTGATAGATGGCAGAAATAAATTGTTAATATACAAACTGTTAATATACTAACAGCCTGTGACAGCTTGAACATGAGACAAAAGCAACAAGAGAAAATTTAAGAACTATAACTGAAAAGTCCTACACTTCAGGTCAAACAATTATCCCCACAATTGATGAAACCTAACTTCAGAACAGTTCACATGAAAAGGTCCTATCTGATGGCAAGGTTAGTGTGAGTCAGCAAAGGAATATACCACAAAAGCTAAGCCTGCCAGAGAATTCATTTGCAGCAAAATCCAAAACTTGAAACTTGGTAACGGTCCAACCATTTCCGCAGGAGCCTGTTCACTTCTGGGTGCTACAGCCCCAAGGGCAACAAGGATAATGATAAAAAATAAAAGTGTTAAGGACCAAGGGATGAGAGCTGGAAGTGGAAGAACTGAAGTGGAGGGATGCGGTAACAGTCCCCCAAAAGAAGTTTTATAATTTATAGCTCCAAAAGGCAAGATTAAGATCAGTGATATTGTTCCAGAAAGGTTCAAACCAGAGAAAAACTTTCTAATCACCTGGGTCTCCATACATGAGGTTGCAAAGCTGGAAGAATGTATTCATGCTAAAGCCTAGGTTAGAAGAGGTTAAATCTGATGGTCTCCAAATAAGTAAAAGTTTAATTCCATCAGTTACCCAATTCTTAAAAATATTTTCAAAGGCTACGTAGGCCCATAGGTAATTAAAACAGTTAGAAAATGACTTTATTTTTACTGTTGGTGGAAAATTCACATTCGTTATCAAGGCATGGTTTTTTATAGCATATAACTTAAAAAATAAAAACTGATTTCTTCTGTAACCTCATTGGCTTCAGGTATAAAGGCCATCATTTCTTTGTGGGCAGACAAAATGGGAGAAGGGAGCGAAGAACTGTTCTGTGGCATTGCAACAGGAAATCTAAGAAGGAAGATTTCTAAAACCAAATTCCGTTGATCAATTTCAGGAGAGGTCGGAGACCTATGGGTTTAAAAAAATTAATTGAAATGAACAAAGGCCAGTCTTACATAAGGTCTCAAGAGTCGCTTAGGCAACCTGAGTCATCTGGACCACACGTGAGCTGAATGATTAGCTATGGGTGTGACCCGTTTACTGTAAGGCTCTCAGCCCAAGGGGATTTTCAGGCCGGTTTTTATGACTGAAGGTTGGTAAGCCAAATCACGTCCTAGAGAAAACCATTTTTATTTTTTGAAGCAGTGAAGCAGCATCATAACAAGGGCCGGTGTAGTTCCAGTTGCTTGGCTTTGCTCGGGATTTTAGCACTTCCGACTCCTCGGAGGGTCTCGCGTCGGGGAAGCCCCACGCCTGCCCCAAGCATCTCCTTCCGCCCGTGGCCCGCCTTGGCCCCGCACGTCTTCCCCAGCATCCGCAGGGTCTGCCGGCCCGCACTGCCCCTGCTCCGAACATCGGGGAGCCTCCCGGCAGTGCGAGCCTCTGCGGGTGCACTGCGGCATCCGCGCCCGCCCCAAGGCCGCCGGGCCGCTGGGTTCACCGCCCGCGCACGCGCCGCCTCCTCCGCAGTGTGCAACCCCGCGGGGGAGGAGGGAATCGCGGCCACGTCACAGCCCGGAGGGTTCCAAAGGGGCGGGGCCTCCCGAGAGGCTGCGGCGCTCCCCGCCATCGCGCGCGCGCGCGCCCCCGCCCCCACGTGTCCCTGCGGCCCCGGGGAATGTGGGTCACGGAGCCGAGCGGCCTCACGTGTCCCCGCCCGCCGCCGCCGCCTCAGCGCCCATTATGTAATGCCGCGTCACGCGCCCGCCCAGCCAACCGGCGCCCGCGCGCCGCCGAACGTAAACACAGCGCGCACGTGGCTCGCGCGGCCGGGCCATGTGAGGGGGGGGCCGGGCCGGCGCCGCCGGGCCGCGCTGCGGCGTTGCAGGGAACCGGTGGGGCGATCGCGGGGCGACCCGGGGAGCGACGGGAGCAGAGCCCGCGGCGGACAGGAAGCGCGCGGCAGCCCACCCCGTCGACCTCAGGGACGCCCGCCGCCCGCCCAAATGCCCCCCCAGCGGGCTCCGAGCGCCCTCTCCGCCGTCCCCGACCCGCCGCAGTCCGGCTCTTACCTGCATTCACCTCCATGGTGCCCTCGGGGAGGGGACCAAGGCCGCCCGCTTCCCGCAGAGGGGGCAGCGCCCCCTGCGCCTCAGCGCCGCGCCGCCCCGGACTGGAGGCAGCGGTGGTCGCGGGGCCCCCTCATGGGCAGGGCGGGCGGAGCGCCCGGGACCCGCGGCCGAAGCGCGGGCTGCAGTTAAGAGACAGCGGCGGCCGGCAAACGGCGCTCCTCGCGGGGTCCCTGACAACAAAAGCGGCGGCGCGGCGGCTTCCTGCAGCCAGCGCACCGCGGCGGAGAGGGCGGCTGACGGGGAGGGCAGCCGCGACCATGTGACCCGCGCACACACCCCCCCTTCCTCCGCCCGCCCCTCCGCCGGCCGCAGCAGCGACTCCGCCCCCTCCCCGCTCCCTCGTCTCCCTTCTCCTCCCCTCCCCCGCTCCCCTTCCTTTCCTCCGCTTCTCCGTTCTTTACTTCAGCCCCTTACCCCTCCTTTCCCCTATTTCGAAACCTCTCCACACATCTTCCCTTTTCCCCCCTCCCCCTCTCCCCGGCTGACCTTCCCGCCTCCGAGCACCCTCCACGCCCCCCTCCCCAGGCCTGCTCGCCCGCGCACCTAGTGACACCTCAAGTCACCTCTGATGGTTACCGAGGACCGCCCCGCGGCGCCGAGCGGACCGGCTTTTCAGGACCACGGGCTGGGCCAACTTGGCTTCGGTTAGCGCCACCCGTGACCTCCCGACAGGTCCCGCTCGCCCACCCGACAGACCTCTCACTGATGGACCCTTGCAGAGCACAGCCCGTTTTTCTTCCCTCTGCACCCCTCGGGCGATTTCGTCCAATCCTATAGCTTAAGTAGACCTGTTTTCGGAAGATTGCCGAATTTACGTTTCAGATGCCTACATCTTGACTATGACCCCTTGATGTCCTTTAGGCATCTCAAATTTAAGATGTAGACAGATGCATGCATGTGTCATAACTCAGTGAATGCACACTTAAGACGTGTGCGCGTCACCTTGTATGTAAATTTTACATCAAAAGAAAAAACGAAGCACGTGACGTGTGCTGAGGTATGCAGAGGGAAGTGCACTGATGTCTGCGATTAAAATGCATTACTAAAGTAAGACGGGCTGATGGATGGAGGCAAGGACAAATGGATAGAAGCATAGTAAGATGTTAGCTGTAGGTGTTGTATGTGGGTACTCACTGTAAAAGCATTTCCAATTTGCTGTTTGAAAATGTTCAGTATAAAATGTTGGCGGAAATGTAACATGTAAGACATTTTTACATGTGCAACACTGCTTCCCCATTCCATCTCACTCACACACATTCCTTCCCCATCTCAACCTTTACTGTTGGCAAATCTGCCAGTTCCTAAAGCCAGCAAATAAAGATTAGTTGTGTTCTCTCTCTCTCTCTGTCCCTCCCTCCCTCCCTTCCTTCCTCTCTCTTTTATATCCCCATTCAGTCCACTAACAAATCTGAGCTATTCTACCTTCATAATATGCCTTTATAGCCTGTATGCTTCTCACCATCGGCATTGCTGTTACTGTATAGACCAAACCATGATCACCTCTTGTCGGCTACTAGAATAGTTCCGTAACAGAAGGACTGCTCCTTAAAAAAAAAAAAGAAAGAAGGACCGCTTCTTGTATCCGCCTACAGTCACTTCTCCCTGAAGTCAGTGTCCTTTTTTTTTTTAATGCAAATAAGATCTGATTACTCTGCTCATATCCTCAAATACCTTCTTATGGTGCTTTGAAAAATACCTAACGCTTTACCCTGACGTGCAAAGCCCTGCACGAACCAAGGCCCTGCTTCTCTTTCCAGGGCTCTTTTCCCAACCTCTAAACACAGTTCTCTAACCACAGTGGTCCTCTTTTCTTTCCTGTTTCAGGGTTTTATCACCCTGTGTGATACTGATGAAAGAATTCCTCTAAGCTACACTCTGTTGCTTGCTTTTTAATTTTATGTACCAACCACCATCTGCTTCTGCATGGGTAAAATAAGGCCAACATGAACAGTCTAGAAGGCAGAAAAATCATAAAAGAGAATACCACTCTGAAAAGGCTACATACTATGGTTCTAACTATATGACATTCTGGAAAAGGCAAAACTGTGGCGACAGTGTAAATACCATGGGTTGCCAGGGGCTAGGGGGAGGGAGGGATGTAAAGGCAGAGCACAGAGGCTTTTTAGGGCAGTGAAACTGATCAGTGTACTACTACTGTAAATACATGTCAAATGTACAACACCAAGCATGAACCCTAATAGAAACTATGGACTTTGGATGATTATGATGGATCAATATAGGTTCATCAGTAGTAACAAACCTACCATGGTGGTGGGGGAGGCTGTGTGTGTTTATGGGGGTCCAAGGTATATGGGAACGCTATGTACTTTCTGTTCAATTTTGCTGTGAACCTAAAGCTGCTCTAAAAAAATAAAGTGTTTTAAAAAGACAGACGCACACAGAGAGAGGAGACTACCATTTAAATTTGAAAAGGAGAAGAGTGGAAGTGGAAATAAGCCATTGCAAAGGAAATAAGATCCTCTCATGCCTATGGGATAAAATCATCTGTGTCTATAAGCCTGGCGTATTTTAAAGGCCACTTCCTTTCCATAAGACTTTGTGGGTAACAATCCTAGACTATAAAGCTATAATGCAGGTTAGTTCCCAGCCACACCACTGGCCCCTGGAAGCCTGCTGGCCTCACCAGGGCCAGAGGAGGATGCTGGGAGGCATCGGGTTGGACAGCCCCCAAGTGCTGTAGTTGCGGTGGAAATTGCCTTTTGCTGCTGTCATTCTGAGAAGCCTCGTTTGTTAACCCTGTGGAGTCTATGGCTCAGTCTGTAAAAATTCTCAGACTCAGAGGATTTCTACCTATTCCACCTTCCTCATTCCGCTGAACAAAATGATAATTCTGTTGAATGAAGTGACTGTGTCTTCAAAAATCATGTGTTTAAAAATGCAAATTATTTCCTGGGAAAGTTACCTCATTAACCCTTATATTCCACGAACATCAGGAAGACCCTGGGAAAATGAACACAGGATAAGGTCAATCTCAATGTGGATAAAGGAAGAAAGAGCCTAAATATTAGTCTTCTAATCCCAAAATCAAGTAAAATAGGCCAAGTGAGGAACTGCAGTATACGAGGACCTGGCTGAAGGAGAGGTATTGGGAAAAAAAGATGGAGTTTCCTTAAAGCTAATTAAAAACATGTAGGGTCATTCCTCATTTTAAAATGTTCTAATGAATATTGCTAGCTCCCAACACCACAATAACATTCCACTTAAACTTTAGCACAGAGTGCTTTTTTGTGGGCTATTTACTGATACTTACCTATTAGAAATGAAAACAGAGAAATATTTAAAACACAAAAGTACACAGCACATGTCACAGAGAAGTGACATCATCACATGTCAACAAACAGCTTTGTCAGTTGCCTCTGCCACCACAAATTGCAATTGCTATTCGTCATGATATTTATGATGTACCTTCTTCCAGGTTCTTTTTTTCCTTCACTGTTCTGGCTGTAGTACTAGCTTCTATATCATCCTCCAATTCTGCCTTTATCAAAGTTTGCCTTTATTGTAAATCCAAAAAATTGTCTATGCTAATTTATTAACTAGAAAAATAATTTAATTACATTATAAGTAAATAATAAACATTTCAACTTAATTACCAATTACGACTTACATAGGGATCATTAGGTAAGTCATCTTCTCATTGTATGTCTTCATAAAATATTCAAATAAACACATTGCTTTATAGCTATGCATAGAAATGAGTCATTCAAACTGATTCAAACCATTGATACCAACAAGATCAGGGATGTGTTTATGTGCAATACTAGAAATGATGCACACATCCAACACACAGTACAATGCAATAATATCTTATAAGATGCAGTGGGGCCGGCTGAGTGGCTCAGTTGGTTAAGAGCTCGCTCAAGAGTTTGAGCTCTGAGCAACAGCAGTTCGAGTCAGCCTGAGCTGAGCAGCCGCTGAGCTGCCAACAGGTGGCAGGATGGCTCAGCTAAAAAAAAAAAAAAAAATTAAAAAAAAAAAGAGTCAAGTTGTGTTTAACAGAAAAATACACCGTTCCAATTTTTAAATTTAAATTATTTAAAATTAAAATTTAGTCCCTTAGTTGCACTAGCCATATTTCAAATGTCAAAAGTCACATGTGACTAGCAGTAACCACACTGGTCATTACAGATTAAGTCTTCCTTACTCTTTCTGAGTCAGCACGATAAATTATTATCCTAGGAAATTACCCATGTTGTATAAGTTTCCAAATTTATTGAAATAAAGTTGTTAATGTTATCTCTTTAATCTCTATGGGTTCTAGAGTTCCTCATCTTAATTTGGTTTATTTGTGCTTTTTCTTCTTTTTCTTAATCAGTCCTACTAGAGATGTATCTATTAGCTTTCTCAAAGGCTCAGTCTTTGGCTTTATGACTCACTACATTTGTTTTCAATTTCACTGATTTCTGCTCTTGATCTCCCTCTTTCCATTCTCTTTTAATCTGATTTTTCTAATTTCTTAATTTGGACATCTTATCAATTTTGCTTTAGTTGGCCAGAGTCAGTTTCTCTCTTAATTAAGGAAACCTCACTGATAGAACTGCTTTAACTCATTCTCAACTATTATAGGGAGTATTCCAGTTACTACTGCGGTATAACAAATCTCCCCATAACTTACAGGTTCAAAATAACAGCAATCGTTTTACTATCTCTGATGCTTTCTATGGGTCAGGAATATAGGGAGCTCCTGGCTGGGCATTTCTGACTCAGAGTTTCTTGTCATCAATGGCAATCAGACAGTAGGTGGAGCCAGAACAGCAAGGGGCTGGAGCAGCTGGAGGCTAGTCTGGCCTTTCTGTCTCTTTAGGTAGTTAGTTGTAAGGCTTCTCCACATGGACTCTACATGTGGGCTACTTAAGGCCCCCTCACAGCATGGTGACCTCAGGGCAGTCATACTGCTTACAGAGCAGGTCAGGGCTCCACTACAGGCAGGAGTTATATCACCTTTTCTGACCAAGCCTCAGAAGTCATGTAACATCAATTTTGCTACATTATTGGCTGCAAAGGAGTTAGAAGCACACTCAGCTTGGAGGGTGGGCATACAGATCTCATTTATTCATAAGAGGAGCATCAAGGTCATATTTTGAATAGCATGTGAGATAGAATATATTGTTGCGGTTACCATTGTTCAAACAGGGAACAATTTTAAAGAACAACACATATACAGTTCACCTTGACTTAAGGACCACCTTACAGTGTCATCAAAGCTTTAACTTTTTTATTCCCTTTACACAGTAGCATTTTCTAAGTGTTGGTATAAGGTTAAAGAATGCTCCAGAGAGAGGGAGTCAGTTGCAAGTGGGGTACAGAAAGGTCCTCACACCACATGATGGTTCCGCTCCACTTTTTAGTTTATTCTCTGTGCAGCTGAAAGTCAATAGAATGACATTTCAAATATAGACTCAGTCTCTTGTGTATTCTGAGTCTTTTATTGCCCAACATCAATAATGCTTTATGGCATTGGAAAGTGACTGCTCTCTCAGAGAAGAATCTAGTAAGAAAAAGGGTTAAGTCTACATGCAATGAGTGGAATCTACACAATACGACATAAAAATCCAAGACAATCCACAACAGAAATCATCTGGCCAAGATACAGAGTAGGAAAATAACTAATGCAATTTGGAAACCCTAGATAAATTTTTTAAAGTGTTCCATTGATCTAATAACATACTAAACAGAAATTTGAAAAAAGTAAGAAGGAAAATAAACAAGAATATGTGGCAGTTCCATAAATAAAATGCTCTAAGAAATGCCTGATTATCTTCAATACTCTATCACAGTTTGAAAAAAATAAATCTATAATACAACTTCCAGTGGTGGGATCGGGGAGGCAGGAAAGCAGACAAAAACATCAAATACAAAAAAAGCTAGCTCTAACAACAGGGCATGCTATCTCACCAAAGGAACAATTCATAATGCTGACTCTCACCAATTTGCCCATCTAATCTTCCTACTTATTCTTTTGAAAACTCACCTGGTTGAGAATCCCTCCTAGCGGTGGAATCTGTCCTAGTGTGACCTCCTTTAATTGACCATTCTCCTAAGTTCTCTATCTCCAATTATCACCACCACTCAGAGGGGACTTAGAGACTTGGGTGTCTCCGTTTTCAGCAATCAATTCCTCTCTTCTCATCTTCAAATTTATCAGCAACTTTCCTCAGCTGGTTAATTCTTCATGCTTCATCCCCTCATTGGGAAGGTAGCCTAGACCAGTGGTTCTCAAAGTGTGGTCACTGGATCAGCAGCAGCAGCAGCACCTGGGAACTTGATAGAAATGCAATTTCTCAGGCTCCACCTCAGACCTAATGAATCAGAAACTTTGCGTGTGGTACCAGCACAGTGTGTTTTAACAACCCCTCCTGATGATTCTGATGCACTCAAGTTTGAGAACACGGGCTTAGAAAGCCAGTAGCATCTACCACCAGAGAATTGATCAGCCCTGAATTCCAGGGGTAGAGGCTCATGTGGCGAAGTGTATAAGGCTGGTGGCTGCCTCTTTCCAGATTTTCTACTCCATGCCTCAAAATGAGCAGGATCTGTGCCTTGCAATATATATGTAATATGACAAGATGTAATGTTACAGGATAGAATTTTAAATGCAAAGAATGCATGCATGAATTCTTTGCATAAATTCAAACCCCAGACTGCCTGGGCTTCTGATCTCACTTCTTCCTTCAGGCCTGGATTTATTTCTGCCCATAAACTCTAGGAGAAACCTGCTATTCTCAGTAATTGGTAATGCTTATCACCAGTGAGTCTTTACTAATTATCTATCTATAGATTTATTTATAAACATTCTAGAAAAATAAATTTATTTCTAAGGCTTAGACCCTTCTCCTTTCTGGCTGTAGAGGAAAAATAAAATGTTTTAATAGTGGTAACAATAGGATGGTCATTTAAATCTCAGTCATTATGCACGACCATCTCTTAGCTTCTAAATTCACATAAAAATTCATTCCTCCTCCTCATCATGATGCAGTTCTATAAAAGAAAATTGGGGAAGAAATTCCTTACCACTTACATTATAACCAACAGACTGCATACTGATTTTTCTTTTTTCTTTTTTATTAGTTTTACGTGTACAAAACACTGTAATATCACCCACCCCTCACAAAGTGATAAACCCCTCCACCAATCTATTGCTCCTCTCATACTGATTTTTCATGTCTGGATTCCATTTTTTTAAAGCAATGCTTTGGGAAGTACAAAGACTTTATGAATTTTTTACTAACATAGTAAGTTTTTGGACTAGCAATGATCTTTTATGTATGGGTCTCCCCTCAGTCTTAGAAGAGAGACCAAATATCATTTCTTCAGATCAAACCTAGATGCACATTGGTCTTCTACTTCCTCACTGTTGACAGCGTCATCCTGGACCAGCAGTGTTGGCATCAACCGGGAGCCAGTAAGAAGTGCAAAATCTCAAGCCCCACCCTATGCTGAATTCAAATCTGCATGCTTACCAGGGCTCCAGGTGATTTGTATGCAAGGTGGAGTCTGAGAAGCCCAGCTCCTCTATACCAAGGAGACAGAGGCTTTGCAGCAGGAGTGTCTCTGGAGGGATGTGGTAGGCAGCCTTCTAAGATGTCTCCCAATGACCCAGGAGTGGTATTCACTCCCTTGTGTAATCTCCTTTCCTTGAGTGTGAACTGGACCTGTGAACTGCTTCTAAAAATAGAATACGGCAAGAATGATGGGATGTCACTTCTGAGATTATGTTATAAAAGGCAGACATATCTTGCTCATACTCTCTCTTTCTGGCTCTTCTCACCTGCTCACTCTGCAAGCTGCAATGCTGTGAGCTGCCCCACTGGATCCTACCAACAAGCACTTGAAAGTGGATCTTCCCCTAGTCGAGCCTTGATGTAACTTCAGCCACACCCAACACCTTAATTGCAGCCTTGGAAGGACCCTGAAACAGTGAACTCAGCTAAGCTGCATGCAGATTTCTGACCCACAGAACTGTAAGATAATACATGTTGCTTTAAGCTATTAAGTTTTAGGGTAATCTGTTACTCAGCAATAGATGACTGACACAAGGGGCAATCAGCAGATCAAGCACATTGAAAGTTTAGATATCGTCCAGACTCCCCTGAAGTCACAGGGACCTAACAAACAGGCAGATAAACAAAAAAAAACACCACTTGGGCAGGATCAATACCTGGGAAAAAGATTTTCTTTGAGTTCAAGGTGAGTAGTGAGACTGAAAACAGTGTGATTGGTTGAAAGTTTGTGTAAATGAAGCAGCAGTTTCTGCCTAGCACTTTAAAGGGAAGCTTTATAGTCAACAGGGCTCCCCAGAGGTGCACAACACATGCTCACACGCGTGCGCGCACACACACACACACACACACACACACACACACAAAATGTCTAATAAGCTTTTCAATGCTTCACTCTAATATAAACAGCAATGGAACACTAGACTTTTAAGGGAAGATTCTATCATGATGGAAAGACAATAGAAACGAAGAAACAATACAAAAAGCAAGAAAATACTCTTTATTATTGGAGAGAGAAGATTGAGCATCCACGAAAACAGAATGCTACAAAAAGGAACACAGAACAAGGAAGAGTTCTTGAAAATTAGAGACAATAAGTATTAGAAAAGTTAGAAGTCAAGGCAAATCACCATTTGGGCAGAACAAAAAGGCATTAGAAGCGATTTTTTAAACTTATAGGTTAATCCAAGAGATGTAGTAGGAGTTCCAGAAATAAAATGATTCAAAAATAATAATTCAAGAAAATTTTCCTGGAATTAAATGAAAGGGTTTCCAGATAGAATACTCACAGGCTTCCTGCACAACTAATGAAAAAAAAATTATCTTCAAGCCATGTCTTGGTGAAATTTCAAAACATTAGGGATAAAGAGAGGATCATAAAAACATCCAGAAAGAAAGATCAGATCACATACAAAACAATAGAAATCAGAATATCATCAGACTTCTCAACAGCAGCACTGAACACCTAAGGAATGCCTTCAAAATTCTGAGATAAAAATACTTTACCATAAATCTCAAAACGCAGCCAAACCATCAGTTAAGTGCAAGAGCAGGATAAAGACATTTTCAGACAGGTAAGTTTTCAAAAAACTCCCCCTGTAGACACCTTTTTCTTAGAAAGTTACTAAGGTGATGTAACATAAGTTAGGAGGATAGAGAGAAATGTGCGTGGTGTGTGTGTGTGTGTGTGTGTGTGTGTGTGTGTGTGTGTACAAGCATGTGGGTGTACCAGTATAACCACACATGTGAGAGGTCTGAGAAGAAGCGATGTGTGTGACAGGGAAGTGTTATTTAAATTCTTATATTCCATAATAGAAAGTCAATATATAATGCCTAAAATCTATGAATAAAAGAACTAACATTTTTAGGATATCATTTAGAAACAAGAAGGAAATATTGAAAGAGTTAAAGCTAGGAGGGCTGGCCGAGTGGCTCAGTTGGTTATGAGCTCGCTCAAGAGTGCGAGCTCTGAGCAACAGCAGTTCAATTCCCGGCCTGAGCTGAGCTGCCTCTGAGCTGCCAACAGGTGGCATGATGGCTTAGCTAAAAAAAAAAGAAAAGAAAAGAAAGGCTAGGGACTGAAGGATGGGGAAGGACACCACTGACCACTGTTATTCATCATAAGCTTTGTAGTGCTATTTGATTTCTTAAACTATGTGAATTTATTAGTTTGATGAAAATAAAAACTACTTTTAAAACAAAAAGTGTCCAACTTCTCTTAAACACCACAATCTTCCAAGATAGTAAGTAGAGAATATGTGCAGCTGAATTACAACTGTTATTAGGTGTTTGAGTTGCTTTTTCATTGGTGTCATTTCTGGTCAGGATATTACTGATCAGTCTCTTTCTCTCTTCCAAATTAAAAGAAAATGAGTCCTTTGATCCTATAATACCATTTCTTGGGATCTAGCCTAACATAATAATCATAAACACAGAAAAATCTTTATGCAAAACAATATATAGTGCTGTTTACATATTACTACAAAACTGGCAAATCCTTAACTGCCAACCCAAAGCAAACATGAGTAAATTACCCTCAGCCTCTAAAAGGCGTATTTATGAAGATGAGGTAATAATGTAAAAATGTTAATAACCTAATGTTAAGTGAAAAAAAAATCAGTATGAAAAATTATGACAACTATTTTTTAAATTTTTATTCACTAAAAGGAGGAATATACCAAAGGTTTACAATGGCTTTGTTTTGATGGCGATATTATGGATGATTTTTTTCTTTTTACTTTGTGCATCTTCAGAAACACTTCAAAAAATGTTTATTAATAGTATAATAAAAATACTTGAAAATATGAATTAAAATTCATTTTTATGTTAAAAACTTTTTTGAGGCTTATCATTTTGATTCTGCCAATTTGGCCTTAATATTTTCACCCAGAGGATTTTTTTAGTGGCAGCCATTTCAAACCCATAGATAATTGACTGTTTGACAAATTTATGAATACAAACATTCTAATCATAATTATCCTAGCATTGATAAATTTTCAGCAAAAAAGTATTAACTAGAGAAATCCATTAGGTCTATTTCACTTGCATAATGTATTGCTGACTAAATGAATAAATGATCAATTTTGTATATGGTGAAGTTAAACTATTCAAATAGTTCCTATTTTCATTTTGGTTTCCTGGAATTATTTTCATAAAAAAACCAAACTTCGCCCTCAAAATCTTATTAAAAAAAGAGTTGAATCATTAAACAATTTTATTTTTTAATTAAAAAAAATTTTTTGGCCAATCGGAGCTTCAACCATTAAGCTTTCTTTCAAGGACCTATTTCTTCCAAGTCTATCTGCCTTATCAAATTTTGCAGATTTTCATTTTGCTGCAATCTATTCTATTACTTTTGAGTCAGCAACAAATTTTACCATGT
Source organism: Hipposideros armiger (assembly GCF_001890085.2). Taxonomy (NCBI): domain Eukaryota; kingdom Metazoa; phylum Chordata; class Mammalia; order Chiroptera; family Hipposideridae; genus Hipposideros; species Hipposideros armiger. The sequence continues at coordinate 1,111,054 of NW_017731595.1, forward strand.
TTAGTTTTTAACCATTGTCAGTTTTATTTTTACTGTAATATTACTATAAATTTGATTTTTTAAAAAAGCCTGTCTGTTTCTGCATCTTTGTCTAATTCATGAAAAAAAAATGTGATAAGTTCCCCCTCAGATATTTCAGGATTGGTACAAAGTTTATGACCGGGCTACTCCATTGGTCTTTTTCCACTTTGTACCAAGTATCCAAGCTGCTGATGGAGCAAAGGGGTAAATGCCAGGTTAAAATGTCCTACTTCATAAAAGTCAAATAACTAGAAGTGACAAGTTTATATGTCATTGAGCATTTTTAGATACTTTGTATATACCAGGTACCACTGTAAGCCCTTGGGATGAAAAGATGCCCGTCTCTACCCTCAAGGAACTCCAGGGCTTCTATTGAGGGAGAAAAGACAATTACACAGTCCTCCTAATATGCTCGTTAGTGGCTAAATTGAATACATTTAATACAAATATGGTAGATGTTTTTTATTTTGCCAGTAAGCAGATAATTACAATGCTCCATCACCTCTAACCACTTCCCTGGTCCACCTCGTGGTTTTCTCCATCCTGACATCCAGCCTTCTAATTGGTTTCTCTGCCTCCAATCTTCTGAGTGACCTTTTAAAACCTAAATCAAATTATGTTATCTCCCTGCTTAAAAACCCTCCAATAGCTCTTCATTTCACATAGAATAAAATCCAAAGATATTCCCAGTGCTTAGATTCAGCAGTGGTTCTCAACCTGTGGGTTGTGACCCCTTTGGGGGTCAAACGACCCTTTCACAGGGGTCGCCTAAGAACATCAGAAAACAAAAAGATATTTACATTATGATTCATAACAGTAGCAAAATTACAGTTATAGAGTAGCAACGAAAATAATTTTATGGCTGGGGGTCACCACAATATGAGGAACTGTATTAAGGGGTTGCGGCATTAGGAAGGTTGAGAACCTTAGAGGTCCTACATGACCTGGCCCCTGCCTCTGTCTCCAACCTCATCTCCTTCCCCTCTCCCTGACTGTCCCTCCACTCTGGGTTCACTGGTCTCCTACCCTTTCCTCCAACCTCCCAAGCTCATTCCCAGCTCAGGGCCTTTACATTTCCTGTTCCTTCAGCCTGGAATGCTTTTCCCTCAGATCGTCCCATGACCTCCTTCTTATTCTCCATGTTTTATCTCTATTTCTTTCTAGAGACTTCCTGATTGCTATTTAATGTCTATCCATTCTTGCTCCACAATCCTTGTCACTATCTGAAATTATTTTACTCACTTACTTGTTTATTGTCTCCTCTAGTAAAATATGGGAAACATGGAGGCAGGGACCCTATCCATCTTGTTTATTAGTATAGTCCATGCCCCTGACACATAGTTATTCCTCAATAAATATTTGTGGAATGGATGAATAAAGGAATGATGTGTAAAAAGAGCTGCGCTAGAGGAATGTAACAAATGACATAGAAGAATCAGAAATGCCATCACTAAAGAGGTGATTGAATGATAAGTAGACATTCTGATGGTGGGGAGGCAGGCAGTTGAAAACAGGGCCAAGTAGGAGAATAGAGATGAAAGGAAGATACAAGAGATCCTGGAAGACAGAGTTTGTGCAAAGTTGCCTAAATGAAAAAGAAGGAACAGGTTTACTGAGCAAGGAAGAGAGCAATATGGTTGAAACCTAAGTTGTTTCATTACTGCCTGACAGTCAAAGACACTGTGGTGATCAGGATAATGCCCCTCAAAGATGTCCACATTCTGTGACGTGATTCCCCAGAACCTGTGATAATCTTATGTTACATGACAAGGGGGAATTAAGGTTACAGATGGAATTAAGGTTGTGAATCACTTGATCTTCAAATAAAGAGATTATTTTGGATTATCCATGTGGGCACAGTGTAATAACAAGGGTCCCTTACATGTGGAAGAGGGGGTAAAAAAGTAAGTGTCAGCATGATGCAGGCTGAGAAAGACTATGCCAGCCATTGCTGGCTTTGAAGATGAAAGGGGGCCACAAGACAAGGAATGTGGGCAACCTCTAAAACTGGAAAATACAAACTAAAAGATTTTCCCCTAGATCCTCCAGAAGGGAACGCAGCACTGCCAATACCTACGTTTCAACCCAGTCAGACCTATTTTGGACTTCTGACCTCCAAAACTGTAAGATAATAAGCTTGCGTTGTGTTATAACACTACATTTGCAGTAACTTGTTACAGAAACAATAGAGAACAAATAAAGATGCCAAAACCAAAATCAAATAAAATGAGGAAAGAAAAGGCAAAGCTCACAACTAGTTTGAGTTTATGGACTGGGGGATGGAAAAGGTTTGGTAAGCAGCAGAGAGGTTGACTTCCAGTCTTCCAACGCTGACTTCACAGTTCCTCTTTGTTTGCATAACATGTGAGAACTACCTGGAGAACTGAGACATCTTTAAGATCACCTTCAGGGTATAAAGGAAAAGACTGGGTGAATTAGACTGGAGTGGGGCCAGCAATCACTGCTGTTTTACCTTGTTATGTTTTTAAGACTTAGAAATCATGTATTACATGGATCCCTTAAGCCATCTTTTATAGATGTCTATTAGATAATAAGTATAATGACAGTCTCTGGATTTTTTTTTTTTTACAAGAGAGCAAAAATGGAAGCTTTCATTTAAAGGAGAGGAAGGGAAAATCTATGAAGAATGTTTCATTTTCTCAGGAAGATGGGCGAGCTGTGACTAATCATCACTGTGGTTAGCATTAATTCTTGCAGAGTTGGTCTTTATAGGTCAACCGGATCCCTTTCTTTTGCTTTATAAATTGAACTGAAATAGTTCCTGCTGACCAGAGTGCTGGCTGCCTGCCCAGAAGTGCTACCCCTGCAGGCACAGTATAATGAGGCAATACACAGGGCTGATCTCAGCATAAAGGAAAGTTCAAACTGGGACTTAAATTTTTAACACATTTGCTGTATGAAAGCAAAATAACCAGAGGAACTGTAAGAGGATGACATCATTCCAATAACTGAAGAGCCGTTTAATCATTCAAAGAACCAATATCCCAAGAGACATGTCATTATGACAGCATGGTCCACAGCTGTTTCAGATGCATGCTTCCTTCTTACTTTATACCCCTGACAAAACATAAGGATACAATTACGTTTGGTGATTGGTTTTGGTTTGTTGGGAGTGCTTTGTTTGGGTGTGAGGAAAGGTGAGAAGATGTTGAGTTTTTCTTTATGGGAAAAACATTTCTACATGTAAATGATGGAAAGAAGGAGCAAATCGTAAACACACACATATAAACGCTCCCCATTTTGGACTAATATAAAGTTCAGGTCATTACTTTGCCATTCTTTGAGCTAAATTTAGAAACTTCTTTTAAGCACTGTTAATATTTAAATATAATATATAAATTATAGAAGGCCAAAAATTGCATTCTCATAGAAATATTTATTAGGCTGCTATTATACACCTTATAAACCATTTTCAAGTATTGCTTAACGGAAAACAAAATTATGTGATGTGAAACTAAAAATATTCTATTTTAGCATTTCTAGTACCTGTGGTTATATATTCATGACTGTGGCATACTAGATTTTCCTTCTTCAAATTAATGATCTGTTCTAGGAAAAATGAAGGAAGAGGTAAAAACAGGGACAAAACGTCTTAAACTCTATGTTTGCAGTTGAACAGTAATTTTGCACATCATCTTTATGTACACTTAAAAAATTCGTAAGCATGAAAATTTAAAAATGAATTTGCTAGCTTGCAAAAATATGTTTTAATTAATGTTCTTTGCTAAACGACACAGCTACCATAACAGCTTATGGGTAAGTTCCACTTAAACCTAACAAGATCAGAAGGCCATCTTTGGAAGCCATTAAAGCCACACTTTAGTGTAAAGCAATGTTTCTCAATTTTTTTTTTTTATCGTCACCTACCTAGGGAAAAAAATGAAATATCAATGAAGTTCTCCATAATGCATGAAATGAAGTGCAGGCATACCTCGTTTTATCATGGTTCGATTTATTGCATTTAACTGATGTTTTTTACACATTGAAGGCACCAGGTGGAGCACCAGCAGAAAGATTATGATTCGCTTTATTGCAGTGGTCTGGAACCGAATCCAAAATATTTCCAAGGTATACTTGTACTAAGGAATACGATTTTTGTCAGGTGAGGGTGAGTTTTGTAAGGCCACGAACCATTGTAATAATGTTTTGTTTTTTTCCCTCAAGAACCAATTATCACCCCCTTGGGAGCAATATTACCTACTCTTTTGAGAATGCATGGTACAAATAAAGCAAGACCAAAAAAAAAAAAATGAGGAGAGGGGCATGGGAGGGGACGAGATACAGGAACTTATCCCTCAACCTTATGTGTTCTACAAGCTGCTGATATATGTGTAGAGTAGGGTTTTCCCAAGAGTGATGCTACTGACATTTGGGGCTGGATAATTCTTTGTTGTGGGTGGCTGTCCTGTTCATTATAGGACATGTAGCAGCATCCCTGGCTTCTACATCTAGATGCCAATCCCAAACCCGCCAATCGCAGGTTGTGACAACCAAAAATGTCTCTAGTCATTGCCAAATGTCCTCTAGGGGGCAAAATTGCGCCTATTGAGAACCACTGTCATAGAATGATTCACAAGAAACTGACAAGTGAGGAGTCCTAGAGTTCTATAGGTGTGGAGTGGGAGAGAGAATTAACTTGTGTAAGATCGAATGACGAATGCAGACAGCCGAACAATACTGTATTCGTTTCCTATGGCTGCTGTAACAAATTTCCACCAACTTAGCGGCTTAACACAATACAAATTTATTATCCGACAGTTCTATAGGTCAGAAGTCCAAAATGGGTCTCACTGGGCTAAAATCAAGGTGTCAGGAGGGCTGTGTTCCTTTCTGGAGATTCCAGGAAAAAAATGTTTTCTTGCCTTTTCCAGCTTCTAGCAACTGCTAACATTCCTTGGCTTGTCCTCCCCCTTCCATCTTCAAAGCCAGCAATGTCAGACCAAGTCCTCTCACGTTGCCATTTCTCTCATACTCATGTTCTTCTGTCTCCCTCTCATATATAAAGAACCTTTGTGATTATATATTGGACCCAACCAGATAAACTCCTTATCAGCTGGTGACATTCATGAAGAGTAATGAGAGGAAGGGCACCATTTTCAAACAATGGTAATGTTGTTGCTCAAAGCATTTTCGGAACTTCAGAAGTATTTTACAAATCACATAAAAGCAATCAATTATATTGTGGCCTTAGACGTATTAATTCCTACTGTTGTAAGATGGGTTACATTAGGAAAACTTTCCAGTTGACAGCTAATATCTTCAGTGGAGGGTTCTATCCTTGGGGTTGGCACTTATTGGTCACGTCCCTAGGTTTTGTTATTGACCTTAGTTTGGGTATCTGCAATTTTCGCCTCACTGACTATAAGAGGGAAGAACTAGAGTAGAAAGAGGACAGAGGAGAAAATCTATCAGCAGTTATTATACCAATATACATCATACAAAAACTAAGAATGAATGAATTTGAGAACTACTGAATTGGGAGAGGGCAGAGCATTAACACATTTTTTCATTCTAATCAAAGTACTAATGCTGGAAGTGTTGACAGCAATGGATTCTAACAGACTGTACCCACAGAATCCAACTAGACACCAACAGACAGAATTCTTTAATGTGGATGATCGGTTTTGAATTTTCCTTTCTGATAAGTGAATCTTCCTAGCTTAGTTAATAATCAATCTCTGGAACCTGGATAGTATGTTTACAGTCTCATAGAAAGCAGTTTAGTGATTAAATGACTGATAATTACTTTACCCATCAATTACTGTTTCTGAACTAACTAGGACTGCCAGATAATGAACCGTTTTTTAAGTGACAATGAGAATCACAAGTAAACGAGTTCAGATGTTCATAGCATACCAATTAAAGGATTTAATCAATTTTGGGAGGGGGGCTGAGTTGCCCTTTACCAGGATTGGAGAGTTACGAAGTGTGTGTTCCAGCTGCTTTATTACATTTGAATGCTTTGATTATGAGTTTTAAAGGTACAGGCCAACTATGCCACCTCTGCAGCAGATTTCTTAATGGAAACTTGATCAATATTTCCTACAAAGACCCCGTTTCTTGTTTTCCTATATAAAAATAGGTTGAAAACTGTATGTATAGTGATGTTCACTGCAGCGTTAGTAACAAACAATAGCTAAAATCTATGAACAAGCTGAATGTCCAGCCAACATGCCCAAGGCTGAAGTGGCGGGTGATGATGGGGCCGTGGGGAGAGAGGGTTGCTGGGTAAAAACTGTCAAGATGTAGCATGTGGCATGTCACCTCACTACTGGTTGTCAGGCCAGCTCGATCCTTCCAGGAAAAGTCCAAGGAATTGTTTTTACTCCAAATAATGAATATTTATAAAACTTTGATATTCCAGCACTTTGGCAAAAGATGCAGGCTAAATTGAAGCCAGTGAAAAACTAAAGGTCTTTTTAGACCAAAACCTTTGTTAGAAAAGGTGTTGTAGCACTTCCTTCTTTTATACTCAGTACTGTTGGGATAAACTCTTTGTCAAAAACTTCTAAAAACCCAGTATCAACCCGACAAAGAAAGTGGTAATTATACACCAAAAAAATCTGTAGCCAAATACTATTTTGATAGGAAATCTACACATCAAACACATTTTGTGTGGGAAATACCAGACATCGGATGCTTCATCTTTATCTGCTGGGAAATACTACAAAAAGGAGAAAAGAATGTCAAGGTCTAGAGCTGCACTGTCAATTGAACTTTCTGTGATGGTCAGAATGTTTTCTGTGCTGTCCAATACGGCAGCCCATATGGAGCCATTGAGCACTTGAAATGTGGCTAGTGTGACTGAAGAGCTGACTTTTAAATTATGAGTATTTAAATTTAGCCACAGGAGACTACTGGCTACCATATTAGATAGTGCAATTTTGAAATATTTTTCAGTAAATATTTGTGTGGTTTACAGGAAAGAAGCCATGTCACATAATAAAGTAGCAGGAAAATTGCTTGTACAGTTGTGTATGAATAACCCTATTTTGCCAAATGAATCAACTCAATAGGGGGTTGCATTGTCCGTAGAGAATTTAAAAACAGCAAAAGCTGACTGTTCTCTACAATCCTGCAAGTGTGTACAAGGACAAAAGAAAATCAAATGGATTAGTGTATGGAGTAGAGCTGTTCACAAATAATTGATTCTCCCGCTCCTTCTAGGCACATGTAAGATTTCATTTCCTCACCCTTTGAACTCAAGTATCGCCATGGGACTTGCTTTGGACAACCTCCTGAGCATCAGGACTAAAATCCAGGGCATGCTATACCATGCTCTTTGCCCTTTGCCATGATCCATGTTCCAGATAGTGGTTACTCCAAAAGCCTGGTTTTTGGAGTGAGGACCATGACTAACCCTCAATGAACATGTAGTATGTGCAAGAAACAAACCATTATTATTTTAAGCCACTGGGATTTGGGGGTTGTCACTGTAGGAGTTAGTCGGCCTGATACAATATATACCTTCTAATTCCCCTTAGGTATTTCAGAACTTAGAGATGGAATCAAGGCTTAGAATTGAAAGGATAAAATGAAGTTGAAATTTCAAGAGCTTATTCTACATCAAGTCACCATTAGGAATTTTGAGAGCAGAGGGCTGGCCGAGTGGCGCTTTGGTTAAGAGCTGGCTTGGGACGCCAGCTCTGAGCAGCAGGGCCCCGGTTTGGATCCCACAAGGGCCAGTGACACTGCCTTCTACAACTACAATGGTGAGCAGCAGCTAGACCTGGAGTTGGGCTGCCATGAGTTGCCGGCGACAGCGTAGTCTGCAGCCCCAGTGGCAGGGTTGCCATGGATTACCGTATGTAGCCAGCAGCCAGCTTGAGCGGCCAGCAGCTGCCATGAATGGCCGTCCAGAAGCCGGCGACTGATCTGCCTCGCCCAGGAAGAGCGCAATGATGGTGCCAACTTGGGCCAGTGAAGCCAACGTCCTCCACAACTAGACTGAAGAACAAAAGGACAGCAACTTGTCTGTTCCCCTTCCCCCAATTCCCCAGCACTGTTCCCATCCCAATTCCCCAATAAAAATCTTAAAAAAAAACAACTTATAGGATCCCTCTAGCTGCTGTAGACAAAAACTGTAGGGTCACAAAATGGTACCAGCAAGCCCTTCCTGGAGACAGATTAAGTCTGACCTTTAGCTTGAACCCTCCTTCACCTTCCCAAGTTATTAGCATCCCCAATATGTGAAAAAGACTTTAATTTTTCTAATTCATGCAAGGAGCCAAAGAACCAAGAGAGAAAACACTAATGACTAAGTACTACACACTTCACTCTCCCTCAAATTGCTGACTTTCTGCCATCACGTTTTGATACCTTTTTGCAGGTTAGGGTATTTGGCTAGCTCTAAAGCATGTTTAGTATTAGATGACAAAAGATAACAGATCCATTTGTTTTAGTTTAATAGACTTTATTCCTTTAGTTGAACAACCTCTACACACAAAATAGATGGTTTAAGATTTTTGAGTGGAAAGGAATTTAGGTCTCAAGGTTTTGAGTCTGCTACGTTTTCTGGAAATCATTTAACTGAGACTTTTAAGACCTCAGAAGAAAATAGAAAAATTGGTTCAAGGAAACCAACAATTAGATTTTGGAATCAAACTACGGCAATTCTTCTGTATTTCCTACACACTCTAATTCACTCTGAGAAACAGGAGACTAGTCTATACTTTAATATTAAGATGGACACAACTGACGGCCTGGAAATTTTGTGGAAGGTAAAGATTTTGAGGGTAGTTTGAGTAGAAATGAAAAATAACTACACAATGCTTAAGGTTGGATTGGAAACCATGAAGTTGTATTGACATCAAGTGCACAACTTTTCCCAGTAGCCTGCCTTATGGGAATAATGAACCTAGGTTGACCCAAGATGACTTTAAGACCGACTAAACTAAGTCAATGAAGTGCTTTTCAATAAAGCCAACCAGTTTTTCCTCTAAGGTGGTTAGAAGGTTCATAATGGTCACAAATTAACATTATGACCTTAAGGCTAATACTTCTCTTTTACTTTATGTTCAATTTCCTTCAGTTCCAATATAGACCAGTATAATTACCATTACTATGTTGCACGAAATTCAGTCTTCTATAGAGCCATGGAGACATGGGATTGAACCAGGAGCCTCCACCTTTTGTGAACTTCAATAGTATTGTGGAGACCAAGCCAACTTTGTGAAGGTTAGCCAGGATGTTTCATTTAAGAGAACCCCCTTGCAAAATTAATGATGGCATTCTTTTAAACTTTTCTTTCAGAATCAGCAGTTATATTAACAGAATGTTGGGTTAAATCTGAATATGTGAGCCCCAGTCAGCTTTCATTTTTCTGCATGATCCTGAAGAATGGATTAGGATATCCTTCACGATTTCCAAGCAAAATTCAATTTACAATGTCTATCCTTGCCAAACTCCAAAAAAAACCAGGCCCTTGAGTAAACCAACAGAGCACTGCATTACCAATAAAGCTGTAGGTTTCATCACATGCACCAACAAATCTACATGGCTAGTTCTGTACTCCTTTCACAGAATTTATTTTATACCTGTTATACCACACAGCATTTTAAACACTGACATATCAACTCCCTAATAAGATAAAGCAAAAACAAAACGTATTTACCTTATGAGAAACAAGATACACCATCATTTAGTCTTCAAACATTATTGCACTTTAACTTTCATAATTTGACAATGTGTTCATGAAAACAATCTGCAGACAACTAGCTTTAACAGACAAATTAAACACTTTTAAGCAAACGTTGACTGTCCTAAATTGTTTATTAGGAAAAATTTTACAAACATTACTCATATTAGCGGTAACGGTGGAGCTGGAGAGTATTGCGCCTTCTCCAAGCAGCACGGCGAGAACCACCAATAGTATGGTGGAACTTGTGGCCCTTTCCAAGGCCACGGCTCTTGCGGCCTGCAGATGTCAGCCCTCTCATCTCCCTGTGCTTGTGGACCGGTTTGGTGATCCACTGGGTGTCAGGATTCCGTCTGATAGCTTTATGGAATGGATCAATGAGGATAACCTCAAAGAATTTGTACGTGGAATCTTCACCAACCCAGTAAGAATTCAGGACTCTCAGAGCCCCACAGTGGCGTCCAGCTCGCTCCTAGAAGAGGAAAAAAGGCCTAAGATCAGCCCCTCATATTTCCCATGGTAGCAAATTAAGGAAGAATTTTAATTCACCACTAAACAAGAGACTGAGGCTGTGACCATTAAGAGAGATAAGGTAAACTTACTATGCCCTAATATTACCCTCTCCCTAAGGGCATGAATGTTGAGAATATCTGGCTAACAGAATTTAGGATTCTGGAATCTTGTCTTTTTCTCATGCAACAGAGGTCAGCCAATTTTTATAGAGCACAGCTTTACACAAATTTTTATACAACAGAGCACAGCTTAATTTACTAACCTAGAAAGATAACTTACAAATGACCAAAGAAAATTGGCAATACGAAAAATGTAGCTTCTATACACCCTAGGTGTGCTCAAGACAGTTTACCACCCTTCAAAAGCTTGGGTTCCAAAGGTTCACACTAATCATAAAACACTTTTCCTATTCACACACACACACACACACACACACGCAGATTGGTAACAAAGACTGATAAATGATAATGGCTTTGACACTAACTCTTTACCAAGATCAGTAAAAACCACAACCCCCATTTTAAACACAATAGCGCTCACCTAGGCACCAGTGATCAATCAGAAAAGTTGCTTAAATCCTCCATCTCCAGGAGGTGATCAATACAAATGCTTCTCAAAAACCACTTACCTCTGCAACAGACTGAAGGCTTCGAGCAAACTTTAGCTGGTTAACACCGTGATGGACGGGCTTGCCATAGGTTGCACCCTTAGGAACTGGGCGTTTGCGGCCACCGCGGCGCACACGAATCCGATATATGACGTAACCTATAAACAAAAATTAGAGTGGTATTAGGAGTGGGAGACTCAATGACTTGTCATTATTGTTCCTACTTCAAATCTATTTCAGACCACAAGTCAAATACTATATATCCGATGGAGGCAAAGCTAATACCAGTTTGAGACTCGCTTTAAAGAAAGAACACAACCCAGTATCTTTCAACGTACTTGACGTTAGCCACACTTCTGTGTTGATCGCTTAAGACAACTGCTGCCAAAGCCGTGTGTGAAGACATTGGGGCGACAGCTCTTCCTCATCCCTGGTTTCCAGCTCTCCCCGGAGACTATAATTTCACCCAAGAACCCACGCACAGACCCCTCACCTTGCTTGGCCTTGTAGCCCAGCCTGCGCGCTTTATCGGGCCGGGTGGGGCGGGGGGCCCTGTGGAGCGCAGAGAGCTGGCGGTACTGCCAGCAGCGCACCCGGAGAAGAAACCGCATGACATCGGACTGCTTCTTCCTCCATAGCTCCTGGATGTACTTGTAAGCGCCCATCTTGGCTTACCTTTGAGATTAAGAGGTATTAAAAAAACATCCGTTTCACGTACAATGAGAAGACCCCGCCCATCTCAGTTCCCCCACCAGCCACCAGGAAGCCGCTGAGGAAAATGGCTCTGCACGAGCTGCAGGGGAGATAGCCGGCCCAACCCCCTCTTATGCGCCCACAGAAAGCAGCGCTCAGTCACCTCTGCGCAAGGGAGCACAAGGCACATTTTTGCTGGATGAATGAATGGAGCTAGACTTGGGCCCTGAGGGGGCGGATGGCTGCGGCAGGCGGAGTCCCCAAGGGCCGGGCCTGCAACGAGACCTCGCCGACACCACAGGGGAAGATGTTGCCCTCCGCCGTCGGTTAACTCTAGGAAAAAGCACTTACTCCACCCAACCCACCGTGCTCGCTTCAGGAAACCCTAGGCCCAGCCTCCTGTCCCTCAGCCCCACGCCTCCCTTTCCTTCACGCTCCGGGCCCAGCTCGAATTCGCGCCGCCATCACATCATCCCCCAGCCTGCCTCGGGGGCCGCCTCTACACAACCGCGCTGCCCCGCATCTTGATCAAACTCGCGCCATACAGCAGGCAGGAGGACCTCCCAGGACGCAGGGTCCCCGAGCCTGGATGGCCCAGGCGAAGGGAGATCAGTGGCGGATGGAATCGCGAGTATCCCCTTCACAGCCTACCTGATGGCTGCGGCCAGACGGAAAGGAAAGAGCCTTTCTCCCACAATCCCTTTTGGGCTCCTCCCCCACTTCAGCGAAAATCTTTCCGGTGGAAAGCTGCGGTCGCCCAGAGCCTCATGGGACATGTAGTTCCGGCAGAAAGCCAGGTGGGCGGAGTTCCGCCAGGATTGGGCACCACCTTCCCTATTGTCCCGCCCACTGATCCTCCGGTCCGCAGTCCCTGGCGAGACCTCCGCAGGCGAGAGTGCAGGACAGTCCCGCCGTCGGGAGAAGGCAAGTTGGGGGCGGGGCTCCAGTGGCTAAATCCCGCCGTGGAGCCGCGCAGCCAGCGCGCCGCTGTTTTCCCGGTCTGCAGCGTGTACAGGTCTGTGTCATGAGGAGTACGGGGCCGCTTTGCGCACCGCAGGCTCCTAATTGAGGTGTTGCTGCGAGGAACGGTGTCCTCTTACTCCCGCAAGGACAGGCGCAGAAATCTGGCTTCCTAGACAGCTCTGACAGATCCCTGCGATGCTGCCCCAGCCGCTAGATAAGGCGTTTGTGGCCGGGGCTTCGCGGGTGGCGCTCCGCGCACCGCATCTTCCTCCCCCCACCCCCTGGTCAATTCGTGCTTTAGCCCCAGTGGGCCCAGCTGCGAGGGATTTTGCCCTAAAAATGGTCCGGGGGTGGGGGGAGTGCGGGCGGCTCCGTGGCTTTCTATTTCCATCTTTCATGAGTACGGATTTAGTTCCAGTATTGCTACGTCAGAACCACAGTTTTTTAGAATATCGAAATGTTTGTTTGCAGGTGCGAGTGTTTCGGGAAGAAATGCCGAGAAAAGGCTGGCGTTTTGTGTTGCATTCTTTACTGAAAAATGACCTACTAGCTTTTTTTGCGTCTCCAGAATGTTTTCATTTTCGGTAGTCGTGTGGTTTAATTCTACAAGTTCTAAGTTTTAAATGTGGCCAGGGTTTAAGAGAATCACATTTACCTTATAATTCATTAGTGGTTTTGGTTATTTTCCCCCTATTTTTCTATCTTCCTTTCCTCTTTTTAAATCGCAGCTCTACCATTTTAAGAGTCCTCACATGGTTCATTGATTCAATTAACACTAAGTGCCTAAGGTCTGACAATTAAGCAATCAGGTGTGCAGCACTTCTAGCTAGGATGAGTTCGCGCACTTAATTGTCAGACCACGTATGTGCCAGGCAGTGTCCCTACTGCCAGGGATGCAGCAGTGGTCAATGCAGAACTTGTAGCTTTCTTGGAAACGGGCAGGCAACGTAAGATATATATTATATTGAAACAAACGTTAAGGGGAGGGAAGAGATAGAAAGTGTTGGGGTTGGGGTCGAAATTTTGGATGGAATGTTCAGGGTAGGTCTTCTTGAGAAGTAATGTTTGAGAGGAGACCTAAAGGATGTGAGTAGTGGAGATGTGGGGACTGATTTTGGCCAGAGGGAGACGTGGCAATGCTAGAGTATGCCTAGATGATGACAGGAACAGCACGGAGGCAGTGTGGCTGGAATCAACCATAGGGAAACTAGCACATGACATGAGAGAGGTAAGGTTCTCGTGAAGACTTTGAGTTTCCAAACTGCCTAAGATGGGAAACCATTGGAAGATTGTGAGCAGAAGGATAACTTCATGTGGCTTACTTACATTTTTAAAGGGTCATTTGGATTGTAGCTTTGAGGCTAAAAGGAAGAAGGGGAAAAGTGAAAGCAGAGAAACTAGTTAGGAGGCTGTGTTAGTTTCCTATTGCTACTGTACAAAATTACAGCCAATTTACTGGCTTAAAACAACACAAATTGTCTTACAGTTCTGTAGGTCAGAAATGTCACTAGGCTAAAATCCAGTTGTCAGTAGGGCTGTGTTCTTGTAGAGGCACTAGGGGAGAATACATTTCCTTGCCTTTTCCAGCTTCCAGAGGCCACCTGTATTCCTTGATTCGTGTCCCCTTCCTTCATCTTCAAAGACAGCAGTATAGCATCTTCAAATCTGTCTCACTTTCTGACACTCTTCTCTCCCTCTTATAAAGACATTAATAGTTACATTGGATCCACCCAGATAATCCAGGATAATCTCCCCTTCTCAAGGTTCTTAATTTAATCACAACTGTAATGTAAAGCAAAATACTCACAGGGTTCAGGGTGAATGCCATGGACATCTTTAAGAGACCAGGCGAGAGAAGTTGGTGCCTTGGACCCCTTCATTAGTAACGGAGGTGGTAAATGGTCCAGCTTGGATGTGTTTCAGAGGTAGAGGATTTGCCGATGGATCAGAAGTGGGTGTGAGAAAGATGAGTCAAGACTGACTGACTGCAGAGTTGGATGAATCATTTGGAAAGAAGAGCCTGGCAATGGGATGATCACTGCTAATTTCTGAGATTTTGCAGTTTTGCTTCTTAAGCTACAGTTTCTCTGTTTGGCAAGATTTGAATTGGTGTTTCCAGTTAATTTGGAGATTTCTGAGGGCAAGGATCATTTCCCGTTTTGCCCCATAGCTTGTCCCTAATGCCTGGCATTATGATAAGCCCTCAGTAAATACTTCAGTAAGTGAATAAAAGAATGGTAAGCTGGAATCTGTTTATTATATTTTATGTGCAATATTGTTTGCAAAACTTTTTATGTATGTAAAATATTCATATATGGATGGTAAAAGTATTGCACACAGTACATGATGTTTACATAAAAAATAAGGTGTAGTTTTCCCTGTGATACATACATAAGATCTATAATATCTCTATGATCTTAACAGTGTTTCAGTATTAATATTTTCCTAATTGCTTAAAAAGGTTGTGTTTTACTTATAAAAGTAGAATGATTTCCTTAGGGGCCAGCCCAGTGGCGCGTTGGTTAAGAGCTGGCTTGGGACACCAGCTCTGAGCAGCAGGGCCCCAGTTCGGATCCCACATGGGCCAGTGACACTGCGCTCTCTACAGCTAAGATGGTGAACAACAGCTCGACCTGGAGCTGGGCTGCTGTGAGTCACCGGCGATGGTGTAGGCTGCAGCCCCTGCTGCAGTGGGCTGCCATAAGCTACCATGTGTGACTGGCAGCCAGCGTCAGTGGCTGACAGCTGGTGTGAGCTGCCAAGAGCCGCCGTGAGTGGCCATGCAGTGGTTGGCAGCCGATCTGCCTCACTCGTGAAGAGCGCAATGATAATACCAACATGGGCCAGTGAAGCAACGTCCTCCACAACTAGACTGAAGAACAAAAGGACAGCAACTTGTCTGTTCCCCTTCCCCGATTTTCCAATGCTGTTCCCCTCCCCCAATTCCCCAAAACAATCTTAAAAAAAAAAAAAAGAATGATTTCCTTGGAAGAACAGAACTACGGACAATTTAGGAAGCTGTTTCTGATTGTTCTTCAAAGAGAATATTGACCAAACTCAGTGTTTTCCACAGAAATGGATCAGGTCATGTTTTTATTCTCTAGCAACATTATTGATTAGCCTGGAAAGGAAAGCAATATATGTATTTAAGACTGCACTGGGTTTTGCCTGTTAAGCACATTTTCTCAGTCATTTAACATCAGATGAAGATTAATAGGTAAAAGATCGAATTTATTGTCCAGCAGTTTCTCAAGTTAGGGACTGTAACAAGGAGCTTTAACTCTTACTTTTTGTATTCCCTCAGTGTCGATGCAGTTTCTCAGTAAGCACTTCCTGTCTTCATAGCATCACAGAGTTAGAAGGAACCTTAAAGGTTATAATCCATCTACTCGGGAGCCTCTCAAACTCTTGAAACCTAGATTTACATAAGAGGCTTGGCCACCCCCAGGATCTAGTCCTGTGATTCCGTGCCTATTCAGGCTTCTGCAGATGACCTCCTTTTTGTATTTGGAAGGAAATAGTACATTTTCTTGTGTTTGAGAATTATGAAATATTGTCTGTAGAACCAAGATTTTATTTGTAAATCTGAGTATTTGTAAGCATAACAATCACTTCCTTATGTGAGTCCCCACCATCATATATATAGAAAATAAAGTATTTTTGTATGTGTGTTTAATGTTATTCAATATCTTACATTAGATATTAATATTTTAAAGAAATCCTACTTTTCAATTGATGGTAGCAGTTCACTCATATTCAGCTTATGTATTATTGTTTCCCAGTTGAAGACAACTAGGTACCTAGAATGTTTCAGCCTTGATTAATCACTTATCCTTTCATCTTTGTTTTCTTTTTGATTCTATAAAATACTTAATGTGGTCTATTCTGTCTTATCTCTTTCCTTGTCTTTCTTTCCTAAAAAACCTTAAAGTCCTGGGGCGGCTGGTTAAGTCAGTTGGTTAGAGTGCAGTGCTCATAACACCGTTGCTGGTTCAATCCCCACATGGGCCACTGAGAAGCGCCCTCCACAATTAGATTGAAACAACTACTTGACTTGGAGCTGATGGGTCCTGCAAAAACACACTGTTCCCCAATAAAAATAAATAAGTTAAAAAAAATAAGTTTAAAAACAAAAAACAATCCTGAAGTCCTTACCTCGTGTTTGAGTTACCTCTATTCAGTTACTTTTACTGTTTGCCGTTGATGGAGATTTCTCTGATACGCAGAAACAAGCCCCTCAATTTATTCATTTATACACACAAAATAGTACATATTTTTAACAAACTTGATCTGCTAATCCTAATATCAGTGAGTGATCAAAGTACAATTGTAGTATACGACTTTTAAAGTGAATATACTTAAGACTACTTCCAAAGGCACTGTGACATATTTGATTTCTGAATGTCTCAGAATTCTGTTGGTTTCAGCATTTTTCCAATTTGCTGCAGTCCCCGCCCTCATATTTCCCTCTCTTTTACAGAGGGTCTATTGCTGTTATTGGGTGTATTTTTCTTAAAACTGCCTGCTTCACTCAACTATAGTCTGTACCTGCCCTTTTAAAGCACTTTTTTTGTTTTTGTTTGTTTGTTTTTAAGATTTGTATGATGTGTGGTAAAGGGACTTTTTTTTTTTTTTGATTGAACAGGAAGGAAAGAGGAGGTAAGGATTGGTATTTAGAAATTCTGGGGCTAAGACATTTTCAGAATATGGGAAAGAACAGAAAATAACAATAGAAAAGTCAGAATTTATATCCCAACAGCAACCTTTTCTGACAACAGAATTGTTCTGTGCAGCCATCATTTTTCTTATCCTCTGGAAGATTTTTTTTTTATCCTCTTCTCATGTGGTTAGGTGGCAACTTCCTTTAAATTTTAACTGTTATTATGAAAAACCCTTTGAAAGATTCAGTGGTATCATAACTTAGAGGAGACCACAATGTGCAGGAGAGAGTAGAATCCTATGATAAGTGAGATGACAATAAATTAGTCATAAATTCAGAGGTATGTGTAGAAAACTTAAAAATGGGCCATAGTTGGGCCGGCCGAGTGGCGCGTTGGTTAAGAACTGGCTTGGGACACCAGAGGGCCCCGGTTCGGATCCCACATATGAGGGCCAGTGACGCTGCCCTCTACAGCTAAGATGCAGAACAACAGCTCAACCTGGAGCTGGGCTGCCATGAGTCACCGGCGACGGCGTAGGCTGCAGTCCTTGTGGCAGTGGGTTGCCATGGGCTACCGTGTGTAGCCGGCAGCCAGCGTGAGCGGCCAGCAGCCGCAGTGAGTGGCTGTCCAGAAGCCGGCGACTGATCTGCCTCACCCAGGAAGAGCGCAATGATGGTGTCAACTTGGGCCAGTGAAGCAACATCCTCCACAACTAGACTGAAGAACAAAAAACGACAGTAACTTGTCTGTTCCCCTTCTTCCAATTCCCCAGCACTGTTCCCATCCCCCCAATTCCCCAATAAAAATCTTTAAAAAAAAAATGGGCCATAGTTGCTGATGTAGGAGATAGCATACCATAGGTAACCAGTTACACAAAGCCCTGCCCTTGTAAATACTGAGACTTCTTCTATTGCAGTTATGTTGAAAATATGAAGAAAATAAAGTGATGATTATTTCTCTACTGATAAAATGTAGTGTACTTCTCTGGAAATGAGTGCTGTGTTATTACTGTGCAACAATAATGGTAGCATTAAAAACGTTCCTGTCAGCAGATTAGTGTTGTAGCTGATTTGGGTCACAAAACATTAGAGTTTGAGAAAATAAAGTAGAAAAGTTCACTTGTTAATCTTTTCAGTGTTGGTTAAAAAAAAATAAAATGAATAGTGATGTACAACACACATGTGTTCATGGAAAGATACCCAGCAAAAGGTACCTTTTATCTGAATGCTTATTTGAACTTCCTTGTAGTTGTTTTTTGACTTCAAGTAGTTCTGGTATCACTTTTGGTCAGTTATTTCATGTTCTACACTTGTAGGTAAGAGGCGAATTGGGGGAAATGAGGTGGTGGGAGATGGCAAAATGCCTTACATTTTCTTATCAACTTAATTCTTTTGTATTTCTTTTTTAAGATTTTATTGGGGAATTGGGGGAGGGGAACAGACAAGTTGCTGTCCTTTTGTTCTTCAGTCTAGTTGTGGAGGACGTTACTTCACTGGCCCATG
>NW_017731595.1:1135126-1140859 GCF_001890085.2 Hipposideros armiger
GCAGCTGCTGGCCGCTCACACTGGCTGCTGGCTACACACGGTAGCCCATGGCAACCCACTGCAGCAGGGGCTGCAGCCCACTCTGTCGCCGGTGACTCATGGCAGCCCAGCTCCAGGTTGAGCTGTTGTTCAGGATCTTAGCTGTAGAGGGCAGTGTCACTGGCCCTCATATGTGGGACCTGAACTGAGGCCCTCCGGCGTCCCAAGCCAGCTCTTAACCATCACGCCACTTGGCTGGTCCTGAATCTTGGGGCTTTTGTATTCACTGTTGCCCCTGTGATTCTCTTTGCTCTTGTGTTGGGTTCTGTTTTCTGGATCTGATATCTTCCTCTTTTATGATTATGTGCTAATTTTGATGGTTAGCCTCCTCAAATAGGTTCCTGAGAGAATGTACGTGATACACTTTTTGAGGCTTCACATGCTTGAAAATGTCTTTGTTTTACACTCATAATTGAGTTATAATTTTTATGGGTACAGAATCCCAGGTTGAGAATAATTCCCTTGCAGAATTTTGAAAGCATTGTTCCAGTATTCTTTTTTCCTTTTATTATAAAATGCATCATACATATAGAAAAGTGCATAAAACACACATATGGTTTAATGAATAATTATAAAACAAACCTTTGCATACTCTCCACGCAGGTCAAAAAGTAGAACATTGAGGGCATGTTTTTTCCCCTCTCCAATCACAGCTCAGCTCTTCCCTTGACTTTTGGTTAGTCATTTCCTTTTCTTTATAGTTTTGCCACATTGCTAAATAATATAGTTTATTTTAGCCTTTGATACTGACTTTGTATCAATGGAATCATACTATAAAACTTCTTCAGTGTCTGGTTTCTTTCACTTAACATTTTATTTGTAAGATTCATTTATATTGTTGTAGGTAGCTGTGGTTTAATTTTCATCGCCTTATAGTATGCCTCAATTTATTTCTCTCTTCTATCTTGATGAACATTTAAGTTCTTTCCAGTTTGGGGCTATTAAAAATAATGCTGCTTTTAACAGTCTTATACATGCATTCCAGCTATTATGTGGACAAATTTGGGGGTATACATCTGGGAGTGAAATTGGTGGTTCATAGAGGGTGTGTATCTTCAATTTTATCAGATTCTATTATCTTTTTTTTTTAATTTTATTGGGGAATTGGGGGAGGGGAACAGTGCTGGGGAATCAGGGAAGGGGAACAGACAAGTTGCTGTCATTTTGTTCTTCAGTCTAGTTGTGGAGGACGTTGCTTCACTGGCCCAAGTTGGCACCANTGTTGTTCACCATCTTAGCTGTAGAGGGCGCAGTGTCACTGGCCCTCATGTGGGATCCGAACTGGGGCCCTGCTGCTCAGAGCTGGCATCCTAAACCAGCTCTTAACCAACGCGCCACTCGGCCGGCCCACTTTTGTACTTCTTGAGCCTTTTTTTCTTTTTGCCTTGGCTTCTGGTACTTTGCCTTCTGGAAAAGAAAAGCTTTGAGGAAAATTGAAGAAAATGTTACCTGATTTTGCTCTTCCTCGGATACATTAGAAAGCTAGGAGAGATGAGTTTTCCTTTTCTTTCTAGTTGAAAGTGCCTGAGCAATTTTTCTAGCAAGAGGTATGACTCAAAAAGAGATATGACTAAGAGAACCCATGAAGGTACCAGAATCCTGAGAAAAGACTTGACAGTAGCATTAACAGCTTTAATGTTTCTTTAAAAAATCATGTCCATTCTCTATCCATATTTTGCCTTCATGTTTCCTTAAATTTTTACTTACATGTTTATTTTTCCAGGTAAATATTGACAAGCAGGCAGTCTCTTTCAAGGATTGGTTTTAGGGCTAGCAGGGTGGCATAGTTGGTTAAGAGCACGAGTTCTGAGCATCAGGGTCACCGGTTTGATCCCCACATGGGCCAATGAGCTGCGCCCAAGCTGAGCTGCCGCTGAGCTGCCAACGAGTGGCAGGATGGCTCAGCTGGTGAGAGCACGTGTTCCTTACAACAAAGTTGCTAGTTCTACTCCCGCATGGGATGGTGGGCTGTGCGCCCCTGCAACTAGATTGAAAGTGGTGACTGGAGTTGGAGCTGAGCTTGCGCCCTCCAACACTAAGATTAAAGGACAACAACTTAACTTGGAGCTGATGGGTCCTGGAAAAACACAATGTTCCCCTTCACCAATTCCCCAACACTGCTCACTTCCGCTATTCCCCAATTAAAAAAAAAAAATCTAAAAAAATAAAAGAATTGGTTTTGTCTAGGATTTGATTTGGATTCCTGTAAACTTAATTGATGTCAAAATATTATTTGAATAAAATGTGTTTATTATTTTTGAAAACATGTGCATTCATATCTATACATGTATTCTTAGGTTTATCTACATTACCTTTGCAAAAATATATAAGAAACTGGTAATGCTGATTGCCCTAAGGGAGCAGATGGGAGGCTACGAATGGGGTTTGGAAGGATCTACCTTATTCTATACATCCTTTTTATATTTGAAATTCCCCCCTGTGTATGTACTTATTAAATTTAAATATAGAAAGGAAAAGAGAAGGTTGATTTGAACAGCATACAATTTTAAATCTCTATGCTCTTTACAGTGATATCCTGAAAGAAGATGGGAAAGGGCTGCAAGGTTGTGGTTTGTGGCTTCTTATCTGTGGGGAAAACAGCGATTTTGGAGCAGCTCCTTTATGGGAATCATACTATTGGTAAGATTCGTTTTCTCTGTAGGTTCTGGGAACTGCAGGGGTCTTTTATTGGTCCTGCTAACCTAAAGATGGGTGACTGACAGTACACAAAAGTGAGTTGTAATCCAGAGGGACCAAAAAGGTCATAGAAGTCAACAGAGAATGAGGGAGGAAAAAATGGAGGAGGGAAAAAACATCTTTTATGATATTGAAATTCAAAAGTGCTTGCTGTAAGTTATAACAGGTAAGAAAACGTGTGTGTTTGTGTGTGTGTATGTATGTGCATGTATCTTTTATATATGTGTGGTTTCCTGTGTATTTACATAATGAATAAGTGGTCTTGAAGTCATAGAATCACTGACTTAAGAATACACTGATCTTTCTTGTTTCAAACATGACTTTCCAATACTGCTGTATAGGTTTTAAAAATGGAAGAAACAGCTATTTGCTGCAATCTGACTCAATTTTGCGAATTGGATTATCTCATTTAGTCATTGAGTTAAATAATTACTAAATACTTGCTATATGAATACAGGCTGTAATGAGGCCTTGTGAGGATGCAGAGGTGAAGACAGCGTCTTTGGCTTTAAGGAAGTCATAGTTTAGTAAGGCAGACAGACATTACAAGGTAGAATGCAATGAAGTTTTTGTTAGAAAAGTGGGATCATTGAAGTATTTATCTCTGGCAAGTAGCTTAGAGCACCTTTTTATCTTACTTTTATAACTATTTTGATGAGCTCTGCTTCTCGTCCACCTTCCCAAAATAATATTTAACAATTTTGGTTATATCTGTATTTGGTTTTTATTATGGTACCTGCGCCAGCAGTTCTCAAACTTTTTGGCTTCTTAATCCCTCCTGTCACAAATGCTGCACTATTCTTAATTTTTTACCTACAGATTCTAATTTATGCCTGTGTAAAAAATAAATTATTCCTTGGAGTGGGGTGGGGGAAGAATCCCTTTATCCTCTTAAAACCCCACACAGCTTTTGTTTATGTAGGGTATATCTTTCAATGTTTTTACTGTATTAGAAATTAAAACTGAGAAATTAAAAATATATTTGCTATTTAAAATAATGGCAATAAACTTATCATATGCCAAGATAACATATTTTATGGAAAATAATTGTTTCCAAAAAACTTAGTGAAAAGAGCATTGATTTACATTTTTGAAAATGTAATGTCCAGCTTAATATTGTAGAAGGCAGCTGGATTATATCTACTTGCTTTTGTATTCAATCTGTTGTAATATGATGTTTTAGTTGCAATATATGAAGAAAATCTGGCCTTTTGCAGATATGTAGTTGGAAAGGGCAGGAGTATTTTAATAAACTTTCCAGATAAGTGTGGATATTCTTCTTTGGTATTTCACTAAAACTCAACAAGTGATGGTTATTTAAA
This sequence comes from Hipposideros armiger, assembly GCF_001890085.2. NCBI lineage: Eukaryota > Metazoa > Chordata > Mammalia > Chiroptera > Hipposideridae > Hipposideros > Hipposideros armiger. Next base: position 1,139,185 of record NW_017731595.1, read on the forward strand.
GGTTACTGTAATGTGGAATCTGAAACCATATAACTGAACTTTTCCTACTGTATTACATTAAACTCTCATTGATCTGTCTTGCACTTTAAGTGGGGTTTTTTGTTGTTGTTGTTTTTAAACTCAACCATGGTTTTTTAACATAATTCACTGGTCATTTGGAAAATACTGGTTCACTGAGATAAGCAGATCTTTCAAATAACACTTATTAATATTATCACCAATCTCATCACTATTGGGAAGCTATCAAGTTCAAGGTGATGGATACAATTCTAATTTTTGCTTGAAAGGTCAAATTTTATTATTGACAACAAATACTGTCAGTTATTTTCCTTCAAACGATAGGCTCCTTTTATTCATTTTTGAAAAAAATGTCAAATACCCTGAATAACCATGATTTTTCTGTTATTCCTTCCTTTAAAAAAAAAAAGTTCTGGTTCAGTTTGCAACTCAAACACGAGAGCTTTTTCTAGGCCAATACCATAATTCATTATACAGAAATATTGGGTTGTCGGAAAAGTCATGACGTATTTTTTCTATGTTTTTCGTTGCAAAAATGCGTCATGACTTTTCCGACAACCCAGTACTTTATGCATACTTCGCATTAATCACGTAGCATATTAAAAAGATATAAAGATGTATACTCAAGGATTGAGATTTCATAAAATTAGTAATTTTTACTGCTTCATCAAGGACATTCTTAAGTGAATAGCCCCAAACTGAAAATACCCCAAATGTTTATTAAGATTGAAGAGATAAATAAATTGAGGTATATGCATACAATAGAATACTAAAAGGCAATGAGGAAGTGAAACTGGCTTTGTATTTTTTTAACTGCAAGCATGAAGTGGTAAAGAATACAACTACTAATACAGTTGGTGCCACTGCCTTGATTTGCTGTCAGGCACCAGCAGTTTTAGCCACCGTTGCTTTTGCATCATTGGTGCAAATGTCAACACAGCGGAAAAGACAGATGTCTTGGTATTATGATAAAAATGGTTTTGCCCACGTGGATTCCCTGAAAGGAGACCTCAAGGGATCTGTAGACCACGCTTTGAGAGCTGCTGGTGCGTGTCAGTATTCTCAGCTGAGCAGCATTGTGTACTATGGTTGTTTCTTTTCTTTTTATGGAGGTTAAGATTTGCTTTACTTAGTCATTTTTTTTAGTTTTGTTTATACCGTTTGCTGAATCTTCCACGTGTCCAGATGTTTCTCCAATTTCTAGGTCAGCTATATCAGATAACCCTTTTTTTCCTCCCTGGAAATATACTCCCCAGAACTAACTATCTAGGCCTATTCCATGGTGATGGGACTTCCCTTTACCTGTCTCCTCCTAGGTTTGATTTCCTGTTTCCCAGATCTCTTGTCATCTTCTTTTGGTTTACACCCTTCTTTTGGTGATGCACATCTTCAGTCTTTTTGGGGGGTTGAAAATGGTGTACAGTGAAAGGGGCATTGGGTGATGACAGCCCTTAAAATGCCTTCTGTGCCTGGCGCATAGTAGTGATCTTGGGTTTTCTGAATCTTGGGGCTTTTTTTTTTTAAGATTTTTTTTTTATTATTGGGGAATTGGGGGAAGTGGAACAGACAAGTTGCTGTCATTTTGTTCTTCAGTCCAGTTGTGGAGGACGTTGCTTCACTGGCCCAAGTTGGCACCATCATTGCGCTCTTCCTGGGC
>NW_017731595.1:1142004-1144198 GCF_001890085.2 Hipposideros armiger
AAGGGGAACAGACAAGTTGCTGTCATTTTGTTCTTCAGTCTAGTTGTGGAGGACGTTGCTTCACTGGCCCAAGTTGGCACCATCATTGTGCTCTTTCCGGGCGAGGCAGATCAGTCGCCAGCCTCTGGACGGCCGCTCATGGCGGCTCTTGGCAGCTCACACCGGCTGCCAGCCACACATGGTAGCTTATGGCAGCCCACTGCAGCAGGGGCTGCCGCCTACGCCATTGCCAGCGACTCACGGCAGCCCAGCTCCAGGTCGAACTGTTGTTCAGCATCTTAGCTGTAGAGGGCAGTGTCACTGGCCCTCATATATGGGATCCAAACCGGGGCCCTGCTGCTCAGAGCTGGCATCCCAAGCCAGCTCTTAACCAATGCGCCACTCGGCCAGCCCTCTATTATCTTCCTGCTTTTACTGTTGCTTTTCAGAAGTTAAAGAGCCAGTAATATTCTTGATGCTTTGGATGCTTTGTAAACTCTGTTCTTTGTCCCGTGTTCTGAAATTTCACAGTGATGTATCATGGAATTAGTCTGTTTTCATCATGGTACTGGGCATTTGGCAGGCCCTTTCAGTATGGAAATGCATGTTCTTAAGTTCCAAATTATTTTGTTGATGCTTTCCTTCCTCAATGTTCTTTGTTCTCTTTCTGGATGCTGGATCTTCTGGACTAGTTGTCTAATTTTATTTCTCCTCTCCTGTTTTCCCTCTCTCAATATTTTGTTTCCCTTTTTTGGGAGTTTTCCTCATTTTTACTTTCCAGCCCTTCACCTGAGTTTTCATTTTTTAGTATCCTGTTCTTATTTCATGGATTTGCTATCATATCTCTGAGTATAACATTGCGTAGCTTTTTTGGGCAGTCTTTTTCCCTAAGGTGCTCTTTTCTGATTTTTGGTCTGTTTTCCTCAGATATTTGGTAATCCTAGGATGTCTGCTCACAGTTAAGAATGGAAAACTAAAAAGTTAACTGAAAGCTGTAAGCATGTGAATAGGGTATATGACTTTGAGCTTCACTATAAGGTGATCTGGGTGGGACATTTGTTGGGGAACCCTACATGTGATCATATTTAGGATTTTACCTTTTTCACTGGCCAGATTGCTCTGCCTAGTGGATAAAGACCTGGCTGCCAAAGTTTTGGGAGCAGAAGGAGCATGTCAGTTAATTGCCCCTTGTTTTCACTATGGAACTCATACCCTCTATCCCTCAGTCTAAGCATCTTGTTTTAACTGCTCTGGAAATTGTACCCTTAGTCTTCTGCTGGTACAAGGTAGAGGTAGTTGCCTAGCAGCATGGAGTGGGAGAGATCTGGAGAGGTGATGGAAGAGTCATGACTTCAGTTGATGTGTACAGTAATATAGCAAAAGGTCTCATCTGAATGGGGGGAGGAAGGGAACCAGACTGGCTTTTGGTAGATAAAACATCCACTGAAAGTCTTCGTAGTTTTTGCCTTTACATTTTTTTATAGTCAAAGCCCAGTAAGTTTGTGTCTTAATAGAGTAACCTTTAATTTCCAAAGGTAGCTTAATTTATCACAGGATGATACATATACTCAAACCTGTGAATGATTTTCTCTTTCTAAACATTGAACACATTCTGTAGTGTAAAGAATTATGCTGATTTTAAGTAAATTTTTGGTTTCTCATTATCCAATCTATTTATCTTTACATGATTATTCCTTTTAATCTAATACTCTATGGATATTTTATTTAATACAGACATTTCATGTAAATTACCTGTAACAAATGATTCTATAGTATTTAGATTGTTTAGGGAAACTAAAGCAAGTTCTCAAAAACCTATAATATAGTATTTTTTGGTATAAGATGTTATCCATGATTTTACCTTTGGATATAGCTATATTTAAATATGAGTGTGATTACTGGGACAGTACCCAACCTGTCTTATTATATGCCTCTCCACTAATTAAAATTCAAAGTATTCATCTTCTCCCCTTAATCCCTTTCTCAACAAATGATAATTGAATACTTTGAACACAGAATGTTTTTCTTTCTCTCAAGAAATTATAGACCAGTTAAAGAGACAAACCTGCACAAATGGAGCAAAGTAAAAATGCATTTTATTTTATTTTATTTTTAAAGATTTTTATTGGGGAATTGGGGGAATGGGAACAGACAAGTTGCTGTCGTTTTGTTCTTCAGTCTAGTTGTGGAGGACGTTGCTTCACTGGCCCAAGTT
>NW_017731595.1:1144463-1148069 GCF_001890085.2 Hipposideros armiger
TGTGGGATCCGAACCGGGGCCCTCTGGCGTCCCAAGCCAGCTCTTAACCAACGCGCCACTCGGCCGGCCCATAAAATGCATTTTAAAAGGATCACTCAGGCAAGAAAGGGACTGAAACTGGGGCATCAATTATGAATTCATTCATTCACTCATTCAGCAAACATTTACTAAGGACTTTCTATGTATGTAAGTCAATTTGTTAGTCCTCAGAACTATCAAGATAGATTAGCCATGGTCCTGGTTCTCAGTGTGTTTACACTCCAGTTCTGGAAGGGACTAACAAGGAAAGATTTCAGTATAAAATGGTACTATCTGTACAAGGCACAGTAGGAGCAGAAAGGAGGGAAGGGGATAATCAGGATGCTCAAATGTAATTAGGGGATTGATAATCAGGGGATGCCCAAATCCGGAGTTGACATTTGAGCCCAGTCTGGAAAGGATACAAGGTGTTTACCAGGTGTTTACTGAACCGTTGCAGTAGTAGTTCAGGTAAAGATAACACACCAGTGGGAATGGAAGGAGGCGAAGCATTGAGCAGATGTTTTCACCAGTACAGTGGCTGATTTATGGTAACGTTCCTAGTTCAAAGAGAACTCTAATAACTAGTTTTGTTAGTTTGAAGTATTTGCAGGACATTCACATCAAAGTGCCCGGCAGGTACTTGGGAGTTAAGGCCTGGTGCGCAGGCCCAGAAAGGACATAAATTTGTGAGTCCCTTAACCAGACCCTGGAAATAGTGGAAGTTGTACAGAAAAACAGCACATTTATCCCAGTCCTGTCCTTGGCTCTGGTGGAGAAGAAAATGGAGGCCACTTAGTTGTTGAAGCTACTTTTAAAATCAGCCCTTAATTCTCCAATTTAGGTATTAAGTTTTTTTACTCGTTTTAGTTACTTTTTAAAAATATGTAATAGTAAATCTCATTGCTAAATTTTTATTTCTGTACAGAAGGAATATTTTTAAACAGCACTTCATTCATTTACTACAAGCACCTTTCATTTTAAAGAAGTTAGTAAATGGAAATATCATTCTTACATGTAGTAAATAGGGAACCTAGAAAGCAGCCAACTTCTAAAGGACAAAAAAATACTCAACAGTTGGTACTGAGTTGTCCAAAAAGAGTAATTTTTTAAAGTGGAGGTAAATTAACAACATTATATTAGTTTCAGGTACACAACGTAGTGATTTGATATTTGTATTTATAAGAGTAATTTCTTTTGAATCCCAGGAATGGAAGATTGTGAAACAATGGAAGATGTGTATATGGCTTCAGTGGAAACGGATCGGGGAGTAAAGGAACAGTTACATCTTTATGACACCAGAGGCCTGCAGGAAGGGGTGGAACTGCCCAAGCATTATTTTTCATTTGCCGATGGCTTTGTTCTCGTATACAGTGTGAACAATCTTGAATCCTTTCAAAGAGTGGAGCTTCTGAAGAAAGAAATTGATAAGTTCAAAGACAAAAAAGAGGTAAGTGGGTATGTTAAAAATGCCAACTAGGAATTATAATACTATTTAAATTGTAGCATGGACTTTGAGGTAGTTAAAATATTTTTAAAGCATCAGTGTGTATTCACAGTATCTGTAATCTTCATTTTTTTCCTTAGCCCAGGAGACACAGGACTGACTGAGTTCAATCAGAACCAGCATGTGACTTTCTGCCTTTGCTTGTTACCACGTATAAGTTGAATTTTAATGATTCCCTATCTCAAGAACTACATTCCGTATCTCAAGTTCCTTTCATATTGTTTGGCATCACTGTTTCTTAGGTCTCTTTACTGTTTCCTAGGTTAAATAGGATTCTTGTCTTCAGCCTTACCAAAAAGAAAAGAAAACACTTAATTTTTGGATCCTACACATTTACCACTTAAAAATAAGATACTTATAATGGTCTATAAAGTCTTACATGACTTGGCCCACGCCTGTCCTTTTCATCGTAGCTTTATTCTGTTCCTCTGTCACTTGTACTGCACTGACACTGGTCTGCTTTCTGTTTTGTCAACATGATAAGTTTGTTCCCCTATTAAGCCCTTTTCAATTGCTGGTTCTCCTGCTTGGAACTCGCTTATCACAGATCTTTTCCCAGATCTTCACATGGCTGATTCATCATCTAGGAGTACATCATGCACTGTACTGGTTAACAGCACTGGCTAAATGTTTTTAACCTAAATTTTTATATTTATTTTTATGTTAAACTTTTTGAGATGATTGTAGATTCACATGCAATTTTAAGAAATGAGATCCTTACCTAGTTTGCCCCAATGCCAACACTGTGCAAAACTGTAGTACAATATTACAACCAGGATAGTGACGTTCATACAGTTAAGATACAGAAAATTTCCATCACTGCAAGAATCCTTCAAGGATTCACAAGGTTCAATCTTCAAAAGATACAAAAAGGCAAGTTGAAGGCACCCCTGCATCCTGTTTTCCACCGTCCTATCTAAACAGATAAATGCTATTTGCTGGAGTATCGTCCAGGTTCCCCTTCCTGTCCCCCGCCAAAGTTGAAAGACTAGTTCAGTGAACACTCATATATACTTGATACTTGAATGTTGGCTCTGTGCTTCAACTTCCCTGTCTCAGTTTCCTTAGCTATAAAATGAGGATAATAATAGTACCTTCTTCATATGGTTGTTATGGGAACTTAAGCAGCAAATTCATTCAGCAAATGCTCGTTGAGCAACTACTACATGCCTGGCATTGCTCCAGGTGAGGGGCGGGGATATAACAGAGAACAGAACAGTCCCTGTTCCCCTAAAGCTTCTATTTTGGGAGTGAGGGGGGAGAGCCAATGAACAAATATATGAAGAGCAATGCCATGTAGAAAAGGAAAGCAGAGTGGGCAGTGAGGGAACTACTATATTTTCTGTGGGGTGATTTGGAAAGGCCTCCCTGATGGGTGACTTTTAGCAGAAATTTGAAGGAAGAGCAGGAGGGAGCCACGCTGCTGAGGAGGAGTGCGCTCCAGGTGGAGGGACTAGCGGGGGCCAGGGTCTGCTTGTCATGTCAGGAATACCAGTGAGGCCAGCGTGGGCTAGGGAGAGTGCGCTAGGAGATGAGGGCAACACTTCGGATTGGAAACCACTGGTGTTAAGCTAAGGAATGACATGATCTGGCTTAGGTTGCCTTGATTTATTTTCATGTTCATTTAAAAAAAAAATTGAATAGGTAATGTTTGCACATGACTCAAAAATAAAAATGATATACAAAAAGGACTACACTGAACTCTACTTCCCACCCCTGTCAACCACTGAGTTCCTGTACCTCAAGTTATATTTTTTTGTATTTTACCACTTGACTAGTTTTGGGGTACCCTTCCAAAGTTATGTAAATACAAGTAAATAGGAATACACATTTTTTCCCCCATATTTTTCTTTCCTACACCAAAGGTAGGATATTGTTCTGCACCTTGTATTTTTCACGTAATATATCTTGGAGTCCTTTCCATATTAGTCCTCAGATTCCTTTTTTATAACTGATGCATAATAGTCATTGTGTGGATGTAAATGTATCACACTTATTTAACCAGTCCAAAATTGATGGACACTAGGGTTATTTCCAGTCATTTGCTATTATGAACTAGGTAAAATAGTAATTTGAAAAGA
>NW_017731595.1:1148474-1150667 GCF_001890085.2 Hipposideros armiger
GGGGAACAGACAAGTTGCTGTCCTTTTGTTCTTCAGTCTAGTTGTGGAGGACATCGCTTCACTGGCCCATGTTGGTATGATCATTGTGCTCTTCCCGAGAGGCAATCGGTCGCTGGTCGTTGGTCGGCCGTTCACAGCAGCTCCTGGTAGCTCACACCGGCTACCAGCCGCTCATGCTGGCTGCCGGCCACTCACGTAGCTCACGGCAGCCCAGTGCAGCCCCGCTGCAGCCTACGCCGTCGCTGGCGACTCACAGCAGCCCAGCTCCAGGTCGAGCTGTTGTTCATCATCTTGGCTGTAGGGGGCCAGCATCACTGGCCCTCAATGTGGGATCCGAACCGCAGCCCTGCTGCTCAGAGCTCGCGCTCCCAAGCGAGCTCTTAACCAGCAGAGCCACTCGGCCGGCCCCTTTGCTTTTTTGATAATAGCCATTCTGCAGGTGTGAGGTGGTATCTTATGATTTTGATTTGCATTTCCCTAACAATTACTGATGTCAAACATCTTTTCATGTGCCTGGTTTCATATGTATGTTTCCTTGAAAAAAATGTCTATTAAGATCATCTACCCATTTTTAAATCAGGTTTATTTTTTGTTGAGTTGTACATTCATACTTCATGTATTTTGGATATTAACCCCTTATCAGAAGTGTCGTTTGCAAATCTTTCATTTGGCTGGCTGCCTTTTTTGTTTTGTTGATGGTTCCTTTGCAGTACAGCTTTTGAGTTTGATGTAGGCCTATTCTTTATTTTTGCTTGTTTTCCTTGCCGTTGGGAATCGAATCCACAAAACCATCACTAAAACTCATGTCCAGAAGCTTGGTGCCTGTTTTTTGTTGTTTTTTTGTCTATGTATTTTATGGTTTCAGGTCTTGAATACATTCAAGTCTTTAATATATTTTGAGTTAATTTTTATGTATAGTGTAAGATAGTGGTCCAGTTTCATTCTTTTGCAGTGGCTGTCCAATTTTCCCAATATCATTGAATAGACTTTCTCTATTGTTATGTTCTTGGCTCCTTTGTCTATAAATTAGTTGTCCATACAAGTGTGGGTTTATTTCTGGGCTTTCAAAGAAATTCTGTTCCATTGTTCACTGTGTCTGTTTTTCTGCCAGTACCGTACTATTTTGATTACTATAGCTTTGTAATATAGTTTGAAATTCAGGCGTGTGATACCTCTGGCTTTGTTCTCTTTTCTCAGGATAGCATTGGCAATTCGGGATCTTCCGTATAGTTCCATACAAATTTTAGGATTTTTTTTTTCTATTTTTGTGAAAAATGCCATTGGGATTTTGATAGGGATTACATTTAATCTGTAGATTGCTTTAGGTAATATAAAAGTTTTAACAATGTTAATTTAATTCTTCCAGTCCATAAGCACACAATATATTTCCATTTCTTTGTGTCATCTTTCTTTCAACAACATCTTATAGTTTTTGAAGAGGACCAAAAGTTTTCTTCTTAACAACTCTATGAGATTTCAAAGTCAATTATTACCCAAGCTATTTTCTTGAAAAATTTTGTTATCAGCAATAGCATGAATTCATTTTTGTAAACCCAGGTAAAACAAAATATAATGTCAGTGACTCTAAGACATGTATTTAATCAAACCAAATTTAAACCTGCTTAATATCAGATATTTTCCCAGATCACTTTTATCCTGAAAAGCATTTGGGTTAGTTTCTATTATATTTTTTAATTTATATAACCACTTAATTCCCTTAAGCCAATCAAATAGTACAAACTAATAACACGATCCAGAGGCAAAAAATACCGCATCATATATAAAACACAAACAGGTATCACAAACAGATCAAAACATAAACAGAATTACTAATAATTGTAGATAACATACAAGATTTTTCATTTGCTCTTGACGGATTTTAAGGACACTGAGGTGGGGGGGGTCAGGCATGGGAGACTTCAACTGCTTGTGTTTTTTTTTTTTTTAAAGATTTTTATTGAGGAATTGGGGGATGGGAACAGACAAGTTGCTGTCATTTTGTTCTTCAGTGTAGTTGCGGAGGACGTTGCTTCACTGGCCCAAGTTGGCACCATCATTGCGCTCTTCCCAGGTGAGGCAGATCAGTCGCCGGATTCTGGATGGCCGCTCACTGCAGCGGCTGGCCACTCAGGCTGGCTGCTGGCTACACATGGTAGCCCATGGCAACCCACTGCAGCAGGGGCTGTAGCCTAT
>NW_017731595.1:1151332-1156368 GCF_001890085.2 Hipposideros armiger
AATGATGGTGCCAACTTGGGCCAGTGAAGCAACGTCCTCCACAACTAGACTGAAGAACAAAAGGACAGCAACTTGTCTGTTCCCCTTCCCCCAATTATTCCCCAACTTAACAAAAAACAAACCTGTTCAAATACAATTCTCATAATCTTAAAGCTCAATAACCTTTTAAAAATGTCCACCTTCTTGGGAAGTCCTGTGATTTTCCCTTGTGTCCCCAACCCCCATGTTTGTATTAGCATCTGTAAGCCTCCAAGAAGCTAAAATAGCAAATTCAAAGCTTAAGACTAGTTATATTTCTGTGTCTACTTCTCCTCCTCCCCGCTTTTTTTCTTAAGTGCCAGGCAATTGTATTTCCAGTGTCCTGATTTTTTAATATCTGCAAATATTCTGAAGGTAAACAGGAAGGGTCTGAGTGGACTGTGATTTTTGTTGTCATTGCTGTCCTGCCATCTTATTAAGGGAGTCTTAATGGCTAGTTATTATATCAAGATGAGAACTCTCTAAAAATTTTTTTTCAATTTAGAAGTTTTTCCAATTCAAGCATTGTCTGGCCAGTGACGGTAGGATTTTAATAGCAACTCACACCATAAACCTTTTATGCCTAACCAAGGAAGCAAAAGGCTTCCAATAAAGAACGCAAAGGATACAGCCCTTGTGGATACAACAGTTCACTTGCAGAGTTGGCCTAAGAAAGATGGGGAGCCCTGTCTCTCAATAGCTGTTCCAAAACACATGGAATCCTGTAATCTGTGCCCCCCCCCCCGACCTTTTGAACAGGATATGGTTTAAGATTCCCTAAGCTTGGGCTGCTCACCACCACATGCAGATGTGTCATCCAGCTGCTGGAGATCCTAGACTGTCTCTGGAAGAACTGATCAGTAGAAAACAAGAGCACTCAAGCCAAGTTTTCACAAGTCGTGTTTGCCCAAGAAACTAGTTTCACAAATGTTGTCTCCTGCCAATCTAAATCAAGGAGAAAAGGGGCTCTTACCACTTGACTTACACCAAAACCCAGACAAGACTTGAGAGAGGCTGATGGGGTAAAATGGTCACCATCTCTGCTGGCTGTGGTCAGATGTCCCTTATCTCTTAGCTGTGCAGTCCCGTTTGCTCGTAGTGGCCCAGCCTGTGAATGTTCTTGGCTGGCTTGCTAAAAACTATGGGGGCTAAAATACTTTCCCTCTCACCTTCTAAGTTCTTCTAGCTGGGCTAATAATCAAATTAACAGACAGATTCATAGAAAATAAAATTTTATGTAACATGCGCATGGAGAATTCACACAAGCATGAAAATCCCAGTGAAGGGTGATAAACGACAGGAGGGCTTAAAGGGATAGTTCCTGCTGAGAAATGGAGGAGTATGAGATTTGCCAAGAAAACCAGAGCTCTGGGGTCTGCTCTCCCATCCCACCAGAAAGGCATGGCCTTAACTGGAGCACAGCAACGGCTCACAGGTCCTAGTGCAGAGCCACTCCTCAGAGGGGCCTTCTCTGACAACTGTTGCTGCTCGTCCTCCACTTTACCATTATCCTGTTTTATTGTCTTCTTTAGTCACCATCTGAAAAGCTGGTTATTTCACACCCCCCTCTCCTCCTCTCCCCTCCCCCAGGGCTAGGACTGCCTTGTGACTACTGTGCTCTGGTTGCCTGCAGCCTGGTGGTAGCAAGCATTCAAGTTTAAATTAATAATTGATTGCCTTGCACTGGGTGTAAAATGTTCCTATTGGTCCATATAGGCAACAGATCTTTAGTGCTTGCATCAGGCACATTTCTATGATTAGAAATAATGTGAACAGTACGAAAATTCCCATTGTCATAGAACTTAGGTTCTAGTGGTACAGAACTCACAGCCTGGGAGTCCTCCTGTATTGTGACGTGTATACAGCCAAAGAGCAAAGCAGGTCTAGAGAAGTTGAAATGCAGACACCTGTCAGTCAAACCACTCTGTGTCCGAGATATTCATTTCCCCAAGTCTAGCTTCCATTCAGGCCTGAGTTGAGTAACTTCACCTGTTAATTTAAAATGTTGCATATTGCATAGCAGCCTGTAGATCATCTGCATTTCTAACGAAAATGTTTTAAGGAAGGAGTGATGTTATGTCCCAGTATTTTTTCATTCAGGTCACATCTGAGAATCAGTTTTGTTGAATCAATTTGCTCAACAGGACAGGTTCCTTTATTTCTCCATTTTGCCTAGGAACTGATTGTGGGCAAAACGTGATCATTTTATCCATTTCCCTTTCAGGTAGCAATTGTCGTATTAGGAAACAAAATCGACCTTTCTGAGCAGAGACAAGTAGACGCTGAAGTGGCACAGCAATGGGCAAAAAGTGAGAAAGTGCGACTGTGGGAGGTAACGGTTACAGATCGGAAAACTTTGATTGAACCATTTACTCTGTTAGCCAGCAAACTTTCCCAGCCCCAGAGCAAATCAAGCTTTCCTTTGCCTGGGAGGAAAAACAAAGGGAACTCTAGCTCTGAGAACTAAAAATCAATGCCACAATTGTTTGCTGAATAGTGATTGCCTTTAAGTGTCTGTGTACATATTTAAAATATGCCAATTGTAGCTACCTTTGGTCCTTTGGAAATCCCCAAGGAAGTAATTAATGCACTTTAGGTTTTAAATTATTTGGGCTAAGTTTATAATTGCCTGATATAAAATATTTGCATTCTGGTTGCTTGAAACATGTCCCTGATATTAGCGCCATTGTTATTTATACTTTAACCTATGAGTAGCAATGCCCCCCCCAACCTGTTTCAGAAGCTATCATTCTATATAACTTTAAACACTCTTAGCTCAAACATAACTTTGTTTTTTTAAAAATTCACTAATCATTTAATGCCTAGGATTATAAAGTAGCATTTTTTTTGGTGTCCAAATCAGATCACAAACAGTAAACAATTTGGGTACTAAGTGATCTAAATTTTATCTGGTGGAGATCTTGCTAAAGAGAACAAAACTTATGATTTAGCTTTGTTCAAATTATATGTTTAGCATGACTTGAGGTAGTAGGTGGTATAAATACATTCATTCAAACTATTTCTCCCTTCTTTAGAAAACTGCTAGGCATGTAAGGACAGAATACTATACCTTCTGGAATAGTTTTCTGTATATGTAGTCTTGTGGAATAAAACATTTCATAAAAATATGGGAGTGCAGGTAGTCTTCAAGTTAGATATATCTCTGAATTCTGGCAAGATCTGAGCAGTGGGGCTCATTGTATTTAGCAAATTGACAATATTTTAACTAATTGTAATAAGCAAGCTACTCAGTGGGTTCAATGTGAAAGCAGTTAACTATTTGATTACATTTAACTATTGAAGTATAAAATATGATATACACTGTTGAGCAAAGAAATGTAAAAACATCTAGTAAATTTTAACATCTTAAAATGGAATACTTTGAAGGCTAGCTTCATGAAATAAGCTCAGTTGGCTCCGCTCAGTGAGTTCCAGCCAAGAACTACATATAAAAGATATAAAACTTATAAATCAGCTAGTGCTGCTACCCTATAATTCTTTAAAATGTCTCATCACATTTTTTTGGTCAAAAATTATCACTCAGATATGGTTACTTTAAGTCATTCCCTGCCTTCTCTCCCAGTTACTGAGTGTTTGATCTTCTAGCCTTTTTCTTATGTAATTTACATAGATGGATAAATACTTTTACTATTTTAAAATATACTAGATATTCTGCAGTTTGCTTTTTTCTACTAACTCAGATCTATGTTAGCATGCATATAGTTACCATATTATTTTTAAATGCTCAATGAATTTGTTATGCACCTTCACCCTGTGCACCTGGGTGAGTTTCTCTGGCATAGATACAAAGAAATAGAATTGCTGCCTCCTAGAGAGAGTTAGTATCGCTATGTTAGAGAGCAATTTGGCAGTACCCAATTTATCCATCAGAGAACCCATTTCTCAGGTACTTGCCACCACAGCATCTGCACTTTAGAAATGCTTTTAAAAAGATGCAATTGGGTTCATCTTTGAAAGGTGATGGGTTATATTATCTAACCTTTTCTAAGCTACTTCGAAAATCTATCCTGCAAGGCTGTTGTGTAAATTAGAGTAACATACTAATCCTAACATAGATGCTTTGATACATGATACCAATTCATTGTCTGCAGTTACTTCTAGGTTGCTTCTTTAGTAGCAAAGATCATTCAAGTTTAAATAAAAGAAAGAATCTGCATACTGCAAACAAAGGCAAAAGAAAGTAAATGAATACAGCAGTGTTAGGTGGTTGTTTTAATATTTTTATTAGCACAGTAACAAATGCAGACTTAAGTAGTCCACGACATATAACCAATCCACTGAGCAACTCCTAGTCACGCCTTACAGTTAACTGCTTAAGGTATTTCACTACAGGTTTTCACGAGTCCTGATTCAAACCTCTAATCTTTTCACAATAAAGTAGATTGGCATATAAAATAAAATACATAACTACTAATTTCCTATATGGTGTCTTATAGTCACGTGCCCATTTGATATATATGAGATGACAATCTCTAAAAACTGTTGAATATCAATGTTTCCTTCCAAGAAGGGAAAACAAGTTCCAATTTTTTAAACAAAAAAAAGGATGTAGTCTTGGAAGGCCTTCACATAAATGGCCATGTGTGTAACCTGTACAAAATTAAGCTGTTTTCAATTTACAGACTACAAGCAACTGAACCCAAATGTCTACTCTTCTCTGTACTACATTTCAGCTAATATTGCAGAACTAATGACAATTTAAAATGTTGCTATTACCAATTCTGTCTACTGTAGCAAGATACCTTAAGTTACAACAAAATCTTAGGAAATAAGACTGAATAATATCTGTTATAGAAATACCCTACTCTTTACCAACTCCCACCCTCCCCCACCCCTTCAAAATCATAAGCAGCTCTCTCTGTGACAGACAAATAATGTAAGAATTGTGAAAACCCAATTTATGTAGCGTATCTCTTGGTCCACTGTCTGGCCATTCTGTCATGTTCTGCTCTGTTGGTCATGTACTGAGTGGCAATACTTCCCACCAAGGGGTCGGC
>NW_017731595.1:1157753-1165843 GCF_001890085.2 Hipposideros armiger
TAGTGCTGGACTCCAATTATCTTTCAATATGTCCAAGCAAATAACTCCTTGACTGTTAATATTACAGTGATAGATTCTTGTCCGAAATGTAACCTAAAAAATAAGATTGTTAAACAAAAACACCAAACAATGAAGCTTTTTACTAAATTACTTTTCCAACTGAATGATACTAATTAAAAACTTTTAAAGAAACAGTTTTTAAAAAGAATAAAGTAACAGTTTAACTAAAGCTGGTAAGAGATAGGTTAAGAGACTAATACATTTGAGATTAAAACATGTTCATTAGTACAATCTCAGAGGCTGTCAATTTCATTTAAAAAGTAATATCCATCAACAAAAAGCAAGGTAATTTAAATATTTCTTGAATTCATCTTTGGTAGTTATTAATGCTTTAAATATTTTCCTACATTTCCAAGTTTGAATAGCTGTTTGCTGACCTCTTGTGTTAGCTGGTAGTACTACATGGCCTCCAAGTAAGCTTTAGAAAAATTCAATCTGAGGTACAAGAGTGGGTACATAAAAGACAATTAAACAAAATGCTTATTTAGCAAACAATGATCATACACCCAAAAAGCTGTGAAAACAAATCTGAACATGCGATTTGTTTCTGCTTTTTCTGACCTTTACATTAATCCTGCAGATCGCTTTACACCTAAATCACAGTCTTCACTATAATGGAGTCTCCACAGGAGAGGAGCCAGCAATGATGGGTAAGGACCACAGCAGGAGGCAAATAAACATAACCCCTGGGTGCTTTTGTTTGGTCTGATTTTTACTTGTGAAATACCCTAAATTGTTTCAAAGTAAAAGTAACCTATAACTTGACCAGTTTTCTGTTTTTTTTTAATGACAGACTTTCAGTCACTTCTTGCTGCTTCAATTAGATAGATACATCTATCTAGCAGCCTACTCCATCCCCAGAAGAGGTTTTCCTTCTGACCGTGTGAATGAGAATCACAGATTGATGAGCGTTCCAGGAGACGGGTGATGTGGGCAGTCCCACCCACCCCACATGAGAAACCTAAAGCTTAGTTAGGGGTAAGGATGTGAGTGAGACCAGAAGATGACAAGGAGCAGAACCCAAGGCTTTAAGGCATTTCTGATTCTCTTAGTGTGTGGTTATTTTGACACCATTTTTAACTGTTTAGAAATTTTCTGTTCAGTGGAAAATAGGGGATTAATTCTGGGTAACTTTAAATGTGTAGTCCCCCCTTATCTGCAGTTTTGCTTTTCATGATTTCAGTAACCAGCGGTCAACTGCAGTCCAAGAAAATTAAAAGAATTCCAAAATAAACAATTCATGTTTTAAATCATGTGCCGTTCTGAATAACATGATGAAATCTCACACAATCCCAATTGGGATGTGAATCATCCCTTTGTCCAGAGTATCCACACCGTACGCTCCACCCGCCCAGGTTATCAGATTGACTGTTGAGGTATGGTAGTGCTTGTGTTCAAGCAACCCTTATTTTACTCAATAACGCCACATTCACATCACTTTTATTACAGCATATTGTTATAATTGTTCTAGTTTATTATTATTGTTCTTAATCTCTTACTATGCCTAATTTATAAATTAAACTTTATCATAGGTATGTATTATAGGAAAAAACAGTACAGTTCACCCTTGACCATGTGTTTGAACTGTGTGAATTCACTTTTAGTGGATTTTTTCAATAAATACTGTCAATGTATTTTCTCTTCCTTATAATTTTCTTAACATTTTCTTTTCTCTAGCTTACTTTATCCCTAACCTCTGCGTTGTTCAAAGGTCAACCGTATATGTAGGCTTCAGTGCTATCCGTGGTTTCAGGGATCCACTGGGGGTCTTGGGACATATCTTCCGTGTATAATGGGGGACTACTTACTGTTTGTAGCATGAGCAAACAAAGCACTTATTCCTAGAAATGGTCTCTGCCAAACGAGACAGGCAACCCAAAGAAGAGTTCCATGTACGTTCCAATGTACTTCGCGATTCATTAAGATATAAGACAAATCTACTTTTTGTGATTAAAAACTCATTTTTAAAAGCTTCAAGAATCTCTCATTGAAATATATGTTTTAGTATAACTCAGGGGGATTTCTTACCTTCGGAGGCTTGAAGGGATATTCTGGTGTAAATGTGATATCAAGGAAGAATACACCACCCTCATATACGGATCCTGGCGGCCCTAGAATGGTTGATCTCCATTCATAGATGTTATCACCTTTGGGACCAGCACTGTTAAGTAATATATCAAAAGATAAGTAGACGGTAGCACCACCCCAATTTTTACAGTGTACCAAAAAAGAGCAGAAGATCCTCTCTCCTCTCCTTCTTTCAATGTGTAGATTCTCACCACGAAACATAAGTATCTTTCAGACATGATCTAGGACTGCCAACAAACCCCCCAGACTTAGGTCAAGTAAATTGAGTGATAAAAGAATGTTGAACCCATTCTTAGCCTACTTAGCTGTGAATAAGCAAGAAATTCCTCTAATCTCACCCCTCTCCTTAACACCTCAAAAGAAAATGTAAACAATACTTCAAAAAGAGAAACACTTCTCAGAACATTAAGTTAGTGACTAATCACAGCAGTTTGCTCACAGCTACATCATTTCTGATAACCACTTAAGCACAAGTTTCATTTCTGACCTACTGACTGGGGGGGGGGGGGCTCTTCCTTGCTCTTGTATCTCTATAATCTGACCCTAAAAGGAGCACAACAGATGGCAGTACTTTTTACATTACAAACCATGTTGGGTGGAAGGAGAATGCATCCAATTACAAGTTACTGAATTTTCCTTTCAATATATTTATTAAATTACATAATCACACTCTCAGTATTTCAGTTGGAAAGTTAATTTTTCCCTTAACCTGTTCAATCACTGTTACCTACACTTACTACACCATGGTTTGGTCATGATAACCTTCCAAAGCACTGTGTTGCCTTACAGAGTGCTCTGTATTCAAAAGTACATCAATAAACAAAAATATAAAGAGATTTGCCCTCCAATCCCAAAACCAATGGAGAGCTTAATATAGCCGCCCAAACAAGTGAATGTAATACTCTGGTATTGAAAAGAGAGAAAAAGACAGTAAGTTTGGGGAACGGTCTGGGTTATTCATTTAAAAGACCTTCTCACAGAATGACGGTAATATGGGTAACGGTATACAGTGCTTAACTCACACGTTTTCATCTCCGATTTCTCAAACCTAACTAGTAACAGTTGTTTCAAGGATAATGATGTATGTCAGTCAAATAACAAAAAGCTCTTTACTTGCAGAGATTTATATGTCCCAGTCAATACATAGAATACTTTCTACAGAGCAGGCAAAACTGCTCTTTTAAATAAATGTATGGTGTGAATTGGATTCATTCACTCAAACACTTTTTTTTGAAGATTTTATTGGGAGGGCCGGCCAAGTGGCTCAGTTGGTTAAGAGCTGGCTCAAGAGTGCGAGCTCTGAGCAACAGCGGTTCGATGCCTGGCCTGAGCGGAGCTGCCACTGAACTGCCAATAGGTGGCAGGATGGCTCAGCTTAAGAAAAAGAAAGAAAAAAAAAAGGTTTTATTGGGGAATTGGGGGAGGGGAACGGTGTTGGGGAATTGGGGAAGGGGACTGGCCAAGTTGTTGTCCTTCAATCTTCGTTGTGGAGGGTGCCAGTCGCCATCTGGATACCCATCGGCAGCTCATGGCCTCTAAGCTCAAGGTGCTGTGTTCAATCTTAGTTGTGGGTGGGCATAGCCACCATCCCATGCGGGAGTCAAACCAGTAGCCTTGTTGTTAAGAGCACACGCTCTATCCACTGAGCCATTTGGGAGACAGCTCAGCTCAAGGTGCCAAGTTCAGTCTTAGTTGCGGGCGGACGTAGCCCACCATCAAACAGGCAGTGTTGTCACACCAGCTGAGCCCTCCTGCCACCTGCTGGCAGCTCAGCAGCAGCTCAGCTCGGGCGCAGCATCACTGGCCCATGTGGGAATTGAACCAGCGGCCCTGTTGCTCAGAGCTCGTGCTCTTAAGCCAACTCTTAACCAACTGAGCCACTCGGCTGGCCCTCAAACATTTCTTGAATGCCAATGTTGTTGGAGTGCTCAATGTCAGGGGTTTTGATAATGAACAAGACGAAACTGCCTTGTCTTTAACATGCCCTCTGCTAACTGATTAGAGATAAGGTAAGATTCCCTCATTTAAGAGAAAGAGGAAGGGCCGGCCGAGCGGCTCAGTTGGTTAAGAGCCCGCTCAAGAGTGTGAGCTCTGAGCAACAGCGGTTTGATGCCCGGCCCGAGCTGCTACTGAGCTGCCAAAAGGTGGCAGGATGGCTCAGCTAAAAAAAAAAAAAAAAAAAAATCTAAGAGAAAGAGGAGATGAAGAGAAAGGGAGAGGGGAGAAAAAAACAAACAAAACACCTACCTACCTGGGGCCCTACACTGTACTTCCTTCAAACCCACCATTGGTTTTTTTCTTCTTTCAGTCTGAAATTTTGGAGTGGAAGAAGTAACAGAAACAGAGGTTAGGGGAACAAGCATACACAAGAAAACCAGAAAGAATCAAAAGCTGAGCAATCAGAAGTATGGCAAAAAAAGAAGGGAGAAAATATGGATGAAAGAACAGGGAGACAAGTGGGAAGAGGTGGCACAAACCGACCAGGAGGCACCGCCTACAACAGGAGTGTTTTGAGAATTACAACGGGGGAGCGGGAAGGCAGAAGGAACAACACCTCTCAGAGTCACAGACCACAGGAGTCTCTCATTAAACGCAGTGATCACCACGGGTACTAATTATTCCTACTGGTCAAATAGTATGGCTCTTTAATAACGCCCTGTGATAGGTATTCCCAAGAACTATAAAACACTTGTTTTAGACTGGATAAAATATATGGAAGGAGGGAGAGATCGTTTAACACTGTCTCTAATATGAAGTCATACGCAGAGACCATCTTTGAGTTTAAAAACAAAGGTAGCTTCCTATGTTTACATGACATCCGACCATAATTTTCACAAGGTGGGATATAGGGAGAGCTCTTAATCAGCCCTCTCCCTCTAGGAACATGCAGTGGCCTCACGAGTGAAAGGACACTAGCCTGATCTGATCACTGCTTCACATCCTGAGGTCAGACCTGGTCCTTGGTCATCGGAAGTCGGCCTCCCTGCCGTGTTTGCATGTAGCGTATGTACTTGGGCAGAAAATCCAGACACTGGCTGATACAGCTGTTAACAGCTGGTTACCAGGCTGGAGTCGACTGAAAAGTGGACTAAGCAGAAGACAACACTACACAGACAAAAAGATGATAAAAAGATGAACTATCCTCTTATCTAGTTCATGATATCTAAGACTTAAAGGCAAAAGGTTACTCTAAACCCCTCTTCTTTGAGGAACCAAGGCCAAGAAGAGATGCCAGGCCATCTAAAACCCAGTACTGGCAGCATTCCAAGCTGCCGAAACAAAAACTCTAGTGGTCAGTACCATATATTTTTCCTCAGTCAGCTTGGTGATACTAAAAAAAAGACCCAGAAAAAAAAACAAACAAGTAAAGCCAGTCTAACCCTAGAGGTGTCATGTTGCCAGGGGCCCAATTCTCCTGGCCCCCTAGTATAGAAAAAAAGATAAAAGACCAAAGAAGGTTTAACAATATGCCATTGCAAGCAGATTTTACAGATTGTACAGAAAATTGGTGGTTTCCAAATTTCATAGTTCATCAAAATAATCTACAGAACTTTAAAAATGAAAGGTTCTGACCCCTCATCCCAGGCCTACTGAGTTAACAATGTCCAGAGGGAGACCCAAGAATCTGTATTTTACTTTTAAAGACCCCCTGGTGATCGTTAAGCAGGAAGCTTGCATTCGGGAACCACCGGTACAGATTACTGGAAGTAGAACTACCAGCTTAGACCATAAGCTAACATTTTACAGCTTGTCACCTGTGATATACCTAGAAATCCAAGTCAAGATCACTTCTTGTTTGTAATTAGCTTTCAGTTTGTGTGTAAACTTTTCTGAAAGTTGGAGTTAAGGAATAAAGCACACAACATAAACATAACTATGTAATAACCACCAAGAAAAAATGTACCACACTTCTGTTAGTCAAAATGGAGAATAAAGGTGGGTTATAAGAATAAAAACTCTTGAGTGAAATAACATCAAATAGTGTTGAAATCATAAAGCAGGAAATAGAAGCCCTGGACAAGACTCAAGAGTGTGGGTCCCTAACCTGTGGGTCTTCAACCAGGGGGCTTGGGAATTACTGTGAAGGGTCTGAGAACCCACTGGGAAGACCACTGCTGCCTGAATAAACTTGAGAGACTCTTTAAAGCTGTTATTAGATGAATTCATGTAGCTTCTAGTCATATTCATTTTCTTAATCAGACAACAAAAATTATGATATAGGCACCTACAAAACTTGTGGTTTTTTTCTTCCACGTTCTCAATGGAAAAGTTAGGATCTACAGGTCTAGAAGGCGGGTAGACGGTCCCATTTTGGGGGGTGGGAGGTGAGGGCAAAAGTTTACAACTCTCAGGTCATTGTCGAGGAGAATCTTTACATGAGATTGTTCAGGGAAAGGTCTGTTCAAGCACCACACCCATTTCTCTATAAAATGACTAACCAGATTAACCCTCAGGTCAGCAGCGTATGCCTGTACCAGCCTTCTGTCTCCCTCAATTTTTTTTTTTTTTTTAAGATTTTTATTGGGGAATTGTGGGGATGGGAACAGTGCTGGAGAATTGGGGGAAGGGGAACAGACAAGTTGCTGCCCTTTTGTTCTTCAGCCTAGTTGTGGAGAACGTTGCTTCACTGGCCCAAGTTGGCACCATCATTGCNGTAGCGTATCTCTTGGTCCACTGTCTGGCCATTCTGTCATGTTCTGCTCTGTTGGTCATGTACTGAGTGGCAATACTTCCCACCAAGGGGTCGGCTGGAAGAAAAGAATGTAGATTACTTTGGAGAAAGGAAAACCACATTTTAGGTTTTAGCAAACAAATTAGTGACAGCTTGGGAAGAAATGTACCAAGTATTTGTAATCAAACCCATCTTTGAAATACCATTCTGCCATTCTGGGTACTTTAAAAAACATAACATTCAAGGGGGTAAATTTTTATCAAAAGAGAATGCTCAGGCTTTCAGTACTGGTCAGGCTTTATCTCTTAGTTCATTCCATTCCTCTCCCAAACACCTGTGTGTTAGGGTGAACGCAATAGAAATTAGAATGTTCAAGGCTCCAGACTATAATGAATATCCAGCTGTGTTCACATGACCTTTCACTCACTCATTGGCAGCAATTATGACTGAAGACTGTGAAGTTCTGGAGGCCGTTGCAATGTAACACTATTTACCTCTATATGGTTTACCTAGAAAGAGCCTGGACCTCCAGGTAAGGCCAAAACCTGGACCTCCAATTAAGTATAGCGTTTGTCTGAATCCTAAACAAAATCTTTTATGTATTTCGTTTATTTAGAAAAATTACTTTTTTAATAAAGGAAATTAAGTCCTCCCTGCTGAACATCAGTCTGGTAATCACTAAGTATTTAGCAAAGAAACATCACTTTCAAAATTGAACACAGCCTTAGTAACCAGGTTTAGGGGAAGTGCTCAGTAAACCCGCAGACACAGGTGAGGTTAGATAGGCAGATGACTCAACATTTAAAAATGTGTGGTTTGTTTTAAGAGAACCATGTAAGAAATATGCGAAAGGAAAAAAATGAGGGCGAATGATTGAAAATGTGAAAACCTATGGCAAACTCTAAGTCTTTAGTTTAAAACATCTTGTTCCTAGAACATGTATCAATTAATGGTGAAGTTGTTGCATTTTTCAACTAGTTGATTTAAGTTCTCTTGATTAAAAATTTATTTGAGGGGCATCCCAGTCGGGACCGCCTCTCATGTCGAGAGCTTAACTTTCTGCTTTAATAAAACTATGTTCTGCTACAAACTTACCCCCCCAAAAAAAATTTATTTGAAAAGCAATTAGTTTTTGTCCTTTTAAAGCTGTTAGAAAAATAAAATCTGCACTTAACCTGTAGAAAATCTAAGTTTGTATGGAAAACAAGTATTTTTCAGGTGAGATAGAATAAAATAAGGTAAAAAATTATTAACCTTACCAGGATTACAA
>NW_017731595.1:1172041-1173177 GCF_001890085.2 Hipposideros armiger
TCTTAACCATCGCGCCACTCGGCCGGCCCTCAAATTTTTTTTTTTTAATTGGGAAACAGTGTGTTTTCCAGGACCCATCAGCTCCAAGGCAAGTAGTTGTTTCCTTCTACAATAGTTGTGGAGGGCGCATCTCAGTGGCCCATGTGGGAACTGAACAGCGACCTTGGTGTTATGAGCCTGCACTCTCACCACATGAGCTAACTGGCAGCCTGTCTCCCTTGCTTTAACAGAAGATACTTTTAGTTCCACAGTAAGAAATATGACTTCAATTTCAAACCTTGGTTGAAATATCGTAAGAATGGCATGTATATAGTTAATTAATCTACATGATTAAACAGTATGAAAAGTTCTAAGTTGGGAGATGGAGGGTTGAAATTAAAGTATTAAGGAAAGTTGAGAACAAGAAGGCAAAACCAGACCATGCCTTTGCCTTTCTATTTGTAACAAAAACACTTTTCAAAATAAAAGTATAACACATAGAACTCTTACATAAGGCAAAAAGAATTGTGCCTTTATTTCAGTTTTTCTTCTAGTCAAAATAAATAACAGCTGTAGCAAATATTTTAATAAAAATAACAGTCATTTCTAATTTTGACACAATATTTTCTTATTTCTATAATGGTTTCTGACTTCATACAAGTACATTAACATTAGGAGCAGGAGTTATGAACTACAACACTCTTCTGTCGATACAGGAAGGTCTGGCTGTTGACTGATAGGCACCGTCTTCCTCAATGACAAGGACCTCTCACCTCTAACAGCCTTTCCTACAATCCCAGAGAGACCCATCTCCTCTCCAATGACAGCTGGACAGGGTGCCATAGGTCCTAGAGTTCTTATGGCTCAATACTATATTGGTAATTACACAAAACAAAGAACTCTTAAATGGCAGTTAACTTTTGCTCAACACATGGTTTTAAAAAGAATTTGAACAGCATAAATGTAATCAATACAAGTCATTTAAGGCATAATTCTAAGAAATTAATAAAACCAATTTTAAAAATGGTCATTAGAGCAGTCCTACTAGAATTTAATTTAAAAATTTCCAAGATAACTGCACAAGCTAATGTTTAAGCTTCATTTTGTTTTGTTTTATTTTTTTAAAGATTTTTTTTTTTAATTGGGGAATTGGGGGA
>NW_017731595.1:1174486-1213122 GCF_001890085.2 Hipposideros armiger
ACTGAAGAACAAAATGACAGCAACTTGTCTGTTCCCCTTTCCCCAATTCCCCAGCACTGTTCCCATCCCCCCAATTTCCCAATAAAAAAAAAATAAAAATAAAAAAATAATGCCAATGCTGAGAATCCTGCCTTAGAGAAAATTTATTTGAGGTTAAGCTAGTAAAGGACAAAGCTTCAGTTTGAATCCCTGTTTGTCAGACTCTAGTGCCTGTCCCCTTCATTTTACTGCTCTGTGCCTGGTACAGAAAAAAATTCATATACATGGTTGTTATTGTTAAAAGTTAGATTTGCATTATGTCCTAAATTCCTATAGACCCTTGCTACTCAAAATGTGGTTCCTGGACAAAGCAACTCCCCTGGGAGCTTGTTAGAAACGCAGCCTCAGACTCAACCCCAGACCTAATGCATCCGAATCTGCAAGACCCCTGAATGATTCCTATACACAAGTTTGAGAAGCCCGCTACAGGTGACATTAAGTGGCAATGAATACCAACTCTACTTTCTAATCTAGACTTAAATTACCATGTGCATTATCTCACGCTCTCACTGTTTATAATTCTTTGCAGTAAGAAAAGTATCAATCCTGGTAATGCTTAACTCTGCGAAGACTAAAATCAATACCATACACAGAACTTAGAAGAAATCAGATTTATATTCCCTACAACAAATATACTATTCAAAATCCATTCTTAATTTATTCTACTTTTGCTAAGACATTCAAAGAGAATATGATAAAATAATATGAATGTAGCAGTCTACCAAAGGGAATCCTCAACTCCCACATGCATCTCCCAACAGACAAACTCTCAAGGGAGTGAAAGCTGCCTCTCCATGAGAGCTAAATACTGAGCACATCCGGTGGAATTTTATAAAAAATAAAAACAAAACATTTCTCGTCCTCAGCACCTCTTCATAAAACAGTAGCCATTTATAGCCCAAGAGTGAGTGGCAGAAGGAAATTGGAAAAATCAGAAAATCTCATTAAGGTGACTAACCAGGCTAATGACATGCATGGCTTATAGTGGGTGCTAGTAACAAGGGGGACAATCACTTAATAATGAAGTTAGAGAGGCCTCCTCATACAAGGCGGCACTGCTAGGGATGTACTATTATTCAGGTTACTGTCCCTTGGAAAGAACTTTTAGACCAAGGGCCAACCTACAGGACTCCCCGGAAAAACTGGTGCCCCCTGAACAAATTCACATGAGTAGTGCCCAGCGTATCTAAAAAGTTACGCTGAAACTGAGTGGATCCAAATAGGGACTACATTTTCCTACCTATGGGAGGGAAACGAACTCAGACACTCAGGATCTAAAACAACATGACCCATGTCCACCAAGAATGGCCTTCCCGCAGGGCACCCCAAATCCTGTTATATCAAACCGAGTTTCCTCCAGCAGAAAGTAGATAAACCTTCAAAGGAATTTGATAATAACTTCATGAAGCACAAGGCTGACTGGAGACCTATGGAAGCCGTAGAGCTTTTGTGAAATTTGTTCCAAACAAGAAAGAGAACAGATGTGTCTATAGATATTTACACAGAATGCTATAGCGATGTGGGTACACAATCTCTTACATGAGATTTTAAGTTTCTAGAGAGTAGTAATTTCCCACACATACCACAGGGCTTGGCATAATTAACAATATTTAATGAGCTGGTCAAAATATGTACCGCTGTTTAGAATTACATGACAGTGTCTCATGAGGTGAAATAACAACACCATGAAAAGCTCCCTCTTGCCCAGCTACCCACTCAATTGTAGTTTTGCCTTATATCCTGCTGATTTAGAAAAAAGCAATAATCCAGCCCTACTGGAAATTTACATTCGAATACTGAAAAGAATTAAGATGCACATACAGTAAGGACAGAGTTTTAAAAAAGAAAACTATTTTCAAGATAATCTGAGAAAGACTCCAGTAGGGATGGTAAAAGAAGATCAAACCTAAAAAATCACGGACAGCAGGGGTTCCCTGCTCTCAACGATGGAACGCTCACTAAACTGAGCTGAGAGTCATGCTTTCACTTCTGCAGCACTGGCATAGAAGTGGGGGCGGGCAGCAAGCAAGTGAAATGACAAACTAGTCCTATGTCAGGGGCCTAAAAGATACTGGGGTGAAGGGAGGGAGGAGCGACACCCAGGAACCATTGCAGAGACGTAAAGAAAAGATCAGCAGCCCTTGTGTCTCAGAAGCTGTTTTCCTAAGCAAGGTTAAACAGGCAAGTATTCAGGATGGAGGTGGACCAGACAATGGCTCTTTTCTAAACAAGCCTGACTTAGAACAATTCTAATTTGCTCCTTCCCCAGAGAAGTGAAAAAAACAGGGTCAGCGCAGAATGAAGTTCTAAGACTATGGTGATTACTCCTGCACTCCCAGCAAAATAATCCAGAGCCAGCATCTCTGCCTGAAGAGTCAAGCGGCCGAGTCCTGATTTTTTTTTTTTGTAGCAATGCTTAAATTAACATATATAAAACTGCCATCTAAGTAAATAGAAATCAATTATTAGTCTCGGGTTCTTACAGTAATCAGTTCACAGGGCCTACTAAGCACAACCAACTCTTCTACTAGGACAATTGTATTGTGGGTGACAGGCAGTTGGGGGAAAGTAGAGTATCTTTAGATTTTTTGAGGGGATAAGGTGGGGTTAACACTTGTACTCTTCACGCATTTAGCGCTATTCCTCAAAAACAGCAGGGTCACAAGGAAAGCTATTCAAAGGATACCAAAATTCTCAAAAAGTAATTTACCAGGCTTTACTCAATTCTAAGGAAAGATTCTAGACCACATCCCTATGAAATTATCATAGTTAAAGGTTTCCCATTCACTCACGCTCACCTCCTGTGCAGCCTCCACACTGCAACTGCTACCAATCCGGACTGCAGGGGGGCAGGCAGGGGGATGTGGGAAGGGAGGTGTAAGCGCACGACAAACAGGCTCCATCTAGCCAGAGAGCAGAGCTGCCTATCGGGCCGCAGTGATTTCTTGGTCACTTATGTCACTGCACTAAAGGGAGTATCGCAATAAAGTGTGTCATGATCTTTCTGCTGGTGGAGGGCCTTGCCTCCAATTTGTAAAAAATGCAACATCTGTGAAGAGCAGTAAAACCAAGTGCAATAAAATGAGGTATGCCTGTACATTAAGGATTAATATCTTGACTATGAAAAAAACTTTAAACATACCAACAATGGATAAAGTATGTAGGCATTTCTCAAAAGAAACCCATATGGTCAAAAAAACAAATTTTCAATCTTATAAATTGTGGTACAAGCACACAATCGTATACAATGCAGCTCTTATGAGGTATGCATCCTAAACGGGGTTTAAAGAAACCCGTAATGTACTGTTAACTGGAAAAAGCAGGTTCCAGAACAGCATGCAAAACCACCTCATTTTTATAAGATATACCATATAACCAAACTCTTAATAGGGTGAAATGCAGGGGATTTATTTTCTCCTTTAGACAGATCTAAATTACTAGGATTTTTAAAAATAATGATCATGTTTAACTTTTATAATAACAAAGTATTTTCACGCTGAAGAATATAACAAAGGGTAAAAGAAATGGAATCTAATCCACCTAGTAAAGAGGAGAAGTAACAGAAAAAGTAAAAAAATTAACTATGATTATCTTGGGGTAAGTAGGGTTTCTGATTAGAAGGCCAGCGCTTTAAGGGCTTGGGGGATAGGGGTACTCAACCTGAGCTACTTAAACCCCGTTTTCGTAGACTGTGGCTTAGAACAGGTTTGCTAAGATTTGCAAGGGAAACTTCTGACGAGTTCATTCCTTCTTCCTCAGGGCCCAAACGTTTTCAACAGTGACCCACTCACTGGTTTACTGCATATTTGGGTGAAGATCTAAAACAGCCATTCTCAGGAAATGAAGCTCCCATCAGCAACTTACTTACAGCCCTATGGAAGCCATCAGTGGTTAACAAGGGATTATGGTCTTCTCCTGTGGTCGCATTAAAGGGCACACTGGCCCTATGATAAAAGCTTCCACTGACATTTAAATGGAAATATAGCCCTGTCGTGCCTCCTCCTCCCTCCTCTCTTCAGTCCAGGCACTCTTTCCTAACCTTGTCTTTCTCCCATGCTCCCAGGCTTGGAGCTGAGAGACAGACTGAATCCAGGGAAAGACTGCACATCCTCCAACAGTGTAAATCAAAGGGGCTCAAGTTTACTCCAAAAGCAGGATGCAAATACTTTTCATAAAAGCCAAGGCGATCTGATAGCCTACTCTGCAAAACACATCTACCAAATATCAACTGTCAGATAAGATGATCTAGTCAACTTATCTAAATAATCTACAAGCGCGTATCTAAATAGTCAAAACATGGAAGACTTCAAGTGGGTGAATTTAATTGTATGTAAATTATATTGAGGTAAAGTAGATAAAAATTTTCCTAAGTATAAGCAAAAAAAAAAATAAAGTCTGAATTCCATTCTCCAAAGTTTATTAGGTATCCGTTTGTTCTGGCCTAATATGTGTACACTTAAAATATCATTCCAAGCACCAACACAAATCAAAAGCAGAAAAGTAACGTGCAGAGAAACATCATTTTCAAAGTTCTTTCATAAATTTTGACTTTTTTGATCTTTACTCAAATCCTCTGTGTATCAGGAAAGGTAACATTATCCCTACTTTAAAGACGGGGAAACAGATGCAGGTGGCTAAACCATGTGTTTGTACAAAGTCATATTCTGATTGCATTCAATTAAATTCATGGAGCTTCCAATAAAATTCCCTGCCTTTGGATTCACCACCAATTTTGTTTAATCACATTTACTAGTCTGCCTTTCCCATCTCATATCATTTCTCTTTCACATTTGGATGGAAGCTGGGATTAAACAGGAACAAGAAAATCTTGTGATCTGCTATCAAAACTTATTAAAATCAGAATTGATTCACTTTATTTGTAGAAATGAATTAACTGAAAATCAATACACACCAAACAGAGTACTTAGTGTGGAGGAAGAGGGGATTTTGATAATAATGTGACAACTACACAAATGATGAGCATCCCTCGCTTAATGAAAACAAAGATGGTTTGGGAAACATCAGTTCAATTGAACAAAAGTCCAAACATCATGTTGCTAAATTGCAAAGAGAACAAGAAATAAACACAATTCATTTTTTCCCTAGGAGGAAAAAAAAGCTAAAAAGTAGGTACAGAACATGACACCTACTTCCCCAGCTTAGGAGTGCGTTTGGTCTGAGATAGTCCAGGAATTCCGAGCCACTGCACTCCATTCCATTCTAGTTCACAGTGGCACTGGGAGGTCCAGCAATCATTGGAATGACCTGCACTGAAATGGAGGTCAACCCCTGCCTGAGGATACAATATCACCCACTGCTCAGTGCTCTGTGAAGCTGAGGCCTCTACAACCTCTTTGTTCCCTCCCTCTCCATTGCAGGATCTACAACTCAGAGCCACCAGGAAATCACAAGGTCAGGAGGTGAGGAGAGCTATTTACTGCACTTGGAAGAGTCGCTGGCTTCTTTCTTGGCCTCAGCTGGCCAGGAGAGAAAGGGGACGGCTGTTTATATTTGCAAAGGGCTGAGAGACTTGAATGAGTGAGGCTATGCCCTGTATGTCAAATACAGCGCTGGGCTTGGAGGGGAGGGCTGGCTTCCTTCTCACTGCTAAATCTCCTCGGCAAATCTCTGTCCTGCTGTCCACGCACAGCCTTCTAGCTGAGCAGTGGACAACAGCTTTGACAAATCTAGGTATTAGCAGCTGTGAAAAAGGCCCAAGCTGGAGTGTTCACATGTGACACTTCACAGCTGTGCAAGTCTAACAAGTCTAGTACCGGGACTGGGAAGCAGATACACAGGACTTTCACCAGGGGCCACTGGTCAGCTACCATTCTGGCTTGCAAATCAACACGTGCAATGCAGAAGCTACCTCGTGTTGCTGTCAGGTGCTTCCTAAGACGATTTTAAATGTCATTTCATGCCAAAGGGAGTGCAAAGCATTATCCCCAAACAGAAAGAGGTGCTGAATATCAAAAAAGTCAGCTAGTAATTTCCAATTTTATATGAAATACACTCTCAAGAGAACTGTTAAAGTATATGCCTACTGAGGAAAAAGATTTATGGAAAAGGCCAAGAGGCAAGAAAAGTTCTGATTAAGAGAGAAGGAGGCAGGTGCCCTAAGCCTAAATTGAGGAGTTTGGCTTAGAAGTTATAAAATGTGGCTAAGAGCCCACATACATAACTGGAATATAAGGATAAAGAAAGGACATGAAAAATGAATTAAGTGGGAAATTTTTAATCCCTTATTTTTCTTTGTTAAAAGGAAAAAAAAACAAACCCTAATTTAAGTATTGGATTAGAGGAAGGAAAAGCCATGCAGAGCACATGCATAAAGATGGCAGATTTGAATAATACAGGCACCAACTTTTATTCTTTCTCTAAACTCTACAGACATGATAATAAGGGTATTTCTCAAAAAAAGCATAAACCTATAAAGATGGGAAGAACAGGAAAGGAGACAGTTATCAACAGAAGACTGGATTGGCTAGAAGGCAAATGGATAAGTGGTAAAGGTCTTAACATATCCAAGAAACTGAATCGTAAAGTGGTGAAGAAAAACCAAGATCAAATCCAGGTATACCACATAATCCCCTGAAATACTCTGGAACTTGTGGCACTTGTGGAAGCTGAGAATGAGGCAGGGAAAGGTTCTAAAATAAGGATTGATTAAAGTGTATATAAGCAGCACATTCCAAGCTCCTCTGTGCCAGGCAGAACTCTAAGATGGGCAGCACGATATCTTCCCCCTAATGTTACAACCCCGTAAAATCTCCATGTGAGTGTGAGCAGAAGCTGTAACTCCCTTCTCCCAACAGAATAAGACAATGTTGATGGGCTACCACTCACCAAATCAGGTTATGTTTCTATTAAAGGTTATGTTATGTAAGACTCAGTCTTTAGCTGACTGGAGAAAAAGACTCTTCTGTGAGCCTTGCAGGAACAAGGTGCTGTGATGTAAATTGCTGTGACGTAAACTGCAGGCTGCCTCTAGGGCAGCGGTTCTCAACCTGTGGGTCGCGACCCCTTTGGGGGTTGAACGACCCTTTCACAGGGGTCGCCTAAGACCATCGGAAAACAAAAAGATACTTACATTACGATTCATAACAGTAACAAAATTACAGTTATAGAGTAGCAATGAAAATAATTTTATGGTTGGGGGTCACCACAACATGAGGAACTGTATTAAGGCGTCGTGGCATTAGGAAAGTTGAGAACCATTGCCGACTTCAGTCCTATAGCTTCAAGGAACTGAAACCTGTGTTACAACCACATGAGCTTGGACGAGAACCGTGAGCGACAGATGGGCACACAGGCCGGAGGATTCCGTGACCGTGACCGCAGTCTTGAGAGACCCTGAGTAGAGGACCCAGCTAAGCTACGCACTGACTCCTGACCCACATTCACTGTAGATACTAAATATGTGTATTGTTTTATAGCTGCTACAGTTGTGGTAATTTGTTACACAGCAATAGAAATCCTGCCAGACTGAGGTTTATTTTCTGGAGAGGTTAAAGCTGAGGGTCCCTGAACCAGGGGACATTAATATGGATGAGGGCGGAGGTGCTGTGCTGAAAATGAGCTTATGCACGCCAGACAATAAGATCCCCAGTTTCCGCCTTCAGCTCTCAGAGCACAGCCTGGCCTTCATCCTCCGGGCAGTCTCCTTTGGGGACTATGAACAGCCCAGAGGAATGACCTCAATATACTGGTATTAAAGGCTCCCTAAGTAAGAACAGATAACCAAGGAACAAAGTTCCTCCCTAACATGGCAAACAAAAATCAAAATAAAGGGTGACCAGTAGAGAAAATAAATTACGAAGATAATTTCAAAATAAACTGATCATTAATAGCCACAGAGACAGAATATGTTGCACTGATGACACAAGACGACGGCTAAAATGGACCTTAAGGGAAAAAAAGCAGGCGAGAGTAAGGATACTGCACGGTGAAGGCAGTCAAAAGGTACAAACTTCCAGTTACAAGGTAAGTGAGTTCTGGGGATCTAATGGGCAGCATGGTGACGAGAGTGAAAATTACTATACTGTATATTTGCAAATTGCTAAGAGAGTAGATCTTAAAAGTTCTCATCACAAGAAAAAAATACTGTAACTATGTGAGGTGATCAATGTAAACTAAACTTACTGTGGTCATCACTATACAATCAATATATACAAATATCAAATCACTATATTTACACCTTAAACTAACAAAATGTTATATGTCAATTATATCTCAAAAAAACAGGAGGGGTGAAGGAAAAGGAGCTTTTGAAAATTGAAAATGAAAGCAAACAAAAAAATTTTCAAAAATTCAATGAAGGATAAAGTTGAAATCTCCCAAAAAAGTAGAAAAAAGGCAGGTCAAAAATAGGAGAAAAAACACAGAAAAATTAAAGGACCATAAGAAGGTCCAAGATTTGAACAGCAATAGTACTCCTACAGGGAGAAACAGGAGGTCAGAAAGTAATTTAAGCAAACTTCCCAGGACATAAATTTCCAGATTGAAAGGGCACAGCACATTGGAAGAGACACATCAAGTGAGCTGGCACTAGAGCAATGTCTTCAAAATGGTGTCCAGCCCAAACCCCGTACCCAGACGAACAAAATCAAGTATGCGGGGAGATGCAACAATATGGATGGAACTAGAGAACATTATGCTAAGTGAAATAAGTCAGTCAGAGAAAGACAAATATCATATGATCTCACTTATACGTGGATTCTAAGGAACTGAATGGATGGGAGAAGTGGATGGAGATAGTCTCAGAGACACAGAGGAAGAACTGAGGGTTGTTAGTTGGGAGGGGGTGGGGATGAAGGAGAGGGGAAGGGATGAGACAATACAAATTGGTAATTGCAATATGGCCTCAGGGATAGAAAAAGATAGTCCGAGGAATACAATCAATAACGTTGTAAACATTTCCTAGGGGGCCAGATGGATCAATGCCCTTTTGGGGAGTCCACTTCATAGTTGATGTAGAGGCCTGACCACCGCATTGTATTTCTGAAACTGATGTTGAATAATACTGTATGTCAACTATAATTATATATACATATAACCTCGGGACACGGAGTAGAGTGCGGGAACGGATTCAATGGAATTGTAATAGATAAGCATGATATCGGGGGTGGGAGGGCAGTGGATGGGGGAGGGGGGTTGTTACTTTGTGAGGGTGAAAAGGGTAACTATTGCATTGTTCTGTACACCTGAAACTAACAATAAAAAAAAAAAAAGTATGCGGAGAGAACATGGATCGTTTCAGACATTCGAGGTCTCTAAAACTTTATCTTCTAAGAATTCTTTTTCAGAAAGTTACTGGGAGATGCACTCTACAACATAAAGGAATAAATAAAGAAAAAGACAGATAAAGGAACGAAGATTCAATGGAGAATAGAGAGAATTACAGAATAGAGAATCCCCAAAGAGACCATGTGGAGAGCCCAGTATGACACAGCTGTGTATAAATCTGCATTTGCGTGTCTTTTGAGAAGTTTTAGGCCACCGTGAGAGCATATGAGGTTGAATTAGTGATAAGTATGGAAAACCGTGGGGAGGGAGGGAAGCAGCAGGGTGAGAGGAAGAAAAGGAGAGAGAAAAAATTAACTCTAGAGGACAAAAAGTTATGCAGGAAAAGTAGCCACAGTTGGCTATTATGGTACACAGTACCATAGGACATGTACAGCGCAAACAGTGTTCACGTAATATAAACAACAATGTAACAGACAGCAATATAAACAAATAGTATGAGGGGCGGTATGGGGGGGGTGTTAACTAAAATGTAACAAAAATATGAACCAGGAACAGATATGGCACAGACATTTATTCTAAGGAGAACTGGGAAGGTTCCACAGTGTAAGGTATCTAAGTTATGTTTAGAGAGCCAAAGAGGCTTTTTTCCAGGGAACAGGTGACCAAAATGGAGACCTTTGGTACAGAGATGTGTGTCTCCTACAGGAGTGTAGTTGAAAATGGAACTGGAAAGTCTAAATGAAAACAGATCACAGAGGACCTTATATGCCTACCAAGCAATTTAGATTTTAATTGCACTGCTTACAGGAGTGAAGTGAAAAAAGGCACTGGTTTAAGAAGCGGAAAACCCCAAACACTGAAAAAAACCATCAGCCTATTCAGAAATAGGAAGCTACACAGTCAACCTTCAGTGAATGGAAGCAGAGCCTGTTTCAGAGGCGCAGATCTAACAACCTGGACTAGAGTAGTGAGGGAGAACAAAACTGTCTGGGGAAATCTAAGTACTTCATGATAGCAACCCTTAAGAGTTAAGTTACCAATAAACCAGAGAGCGTCTGAATACATCAACGCATACCCAACGAATAAGACATCTACACTCAATCCTCAAAGAGCAGAAAGAAACCCCAACGGTCCCTCCCTGGCCTGGCCAGTCTCAGCAGTCCTGTTAACCAGACATCCAAGCACTACCATGTAGAACTGAAGTGAGCCATGATCTGCTAAATAAACAAAATGTGAATTTATGTATACAATGTTGTGTTTAATATTATTAACATTTCAGAAGACTATCAAAGCATGTATCCTGATATTAGTTCAGAAAATACTGATCATTAGTTATACGCTTAATTAGTTTGTTTGCGGTTATGTGCAAATAGTTTAAAAATACAGTATACATGCTATTTGAGGTAATGTCCAGGTTTATTTCAAGAAGTTTAAAAATATCAGGTTTCATATTCTTTTAAAAACACTACTTAAATGGGCTCACAGCTTTAGTTAGATGGGTTTATGCCTTACAGCAAATAAAGGTGGAAGTATATAGGAAGGAAACACACATCAAAATGAATACTTTTAATCAGTTTATCTGGCAGTTTGGTTGGGTGGTGCTTCTTCTAAGAACAAGGGCTCACAAGTTTATAGACTCACAAACAGGCCCACTCAACACCACATAAGCATGAGGTAAAATGAATACCAACGTAAACCTTGGGATAGTCACTAAAATCCAGTGCATTTCTGACCACTAATTAAATATACCTCTAGAATTTTGTCAACCAAAGGCACTGTCAATATTTAGCTATTTTAGTGTTTCGTTAATGTGTACTTAACATTACTGACAAGGAGCACCACACAAAACCATGAGGAGGCATACCAGCTAAGATATTCCTAAAAAGATAAAATCCGGAGCAGTCAAGATTTGTTTCGCAAAACAACTAAGTCACTGAGGCCCAGGAGGAGGAGCAGCTGCAGTAGCAGCCCAGCCCCCACAGAAACCTGATCAGGGGACAGAACGTCCATCTGCACTCAGCCAAGGTGAAAGCTCCTAGAAGCCAAGGAGCAGACAGCTGTGGGGGCAGGCTGGCCGGCGAAGGACCCAGCCTGAGTGCCAGTCTGGTGGAGCAAAAGGCCTTTCACCTTCAGCAGTCATGTCAGTCAGAGCCAGGCTGCACTGCCAGGGCCCCTTACTCATCTGCTCTGTGCAAAAACCTAAACACAGGACATGGCTCTGGAGAAGAACTGCCTCAAAAGGAAGGAAAGGAAAGTTTCAGTGGCTCTGGCAGCGGGGGCTGCTCAGCATGAAACAGTGAGAGCATAAAATAAATCCTAATGTGTTGTATTATCTGTAGTACAATAAACCAATTAAAAACACCTATTTAGACCTTAATATTTCTTCAATATTATGTTAGGTACAAGAGTCACAAAAACGGTCAAAACCAGTGTCTACTCTCATGCAACTCCCAGCTAAGAGGAGGGCCAACAAGGAATGATTAAAACACGTGGCAAACTGTTAGAAGATGGGTAAAACTGGAATGGATGTGAGCCCAAGTGAGGATAGCTTAGAAATGGGCCCAACATAAACACTTCTTATGGGTAACCACACCCCACACACACCCCTCCCCGCAACATGCCAGCTTTCAACCACAGGAGCTCCCTTTCTTTCACTTGTGAGGTGAAGTGGGGAAAAGGAAGACAAGTATTTAGAACAAGCGCCCCAAAATGAACAGCCTCGGTGATGTAGGTCAGTGGTTTTTATAATACAGACAAGTCCAAGACAAAGTTTTCACCAAATAAAGAAGAAGGGAAAAAGGATAAAGTATTTGTTTTTCATAAATTTTAATTTATTCAATATAAAAGTTTGTCCTTCACTCTGACATGAAGTTCTTTATACTTTGTAATAAAAAAAATTATTCCCCCCTTTTTGTGAAATGCTGATAATAGTGATTTTGTTTTCAATGTCCTTGTGTGAGATAAAATAGAATTAGCTGCCTTCTATCAGCCCTGTGTGTGTTGAAATTCCAAATTGACTACTGTAGTAACAGCTTCTGTTGCCCTGGGCGGTGGCTGCCATAGCAGTTTCCATAGAGGAAAGGACTGGTCCCAAATGGCCCAGCACCTCCCACCTGTCCCCAGGCTCCCAGCCTTTCTAGTGAGCCAGGTAAGGCCACTGCCCCTCTTACAGCCCATAGCACCTCTATCACTCAGACTCACTCCTGAGAGGGACACGCACTGGACGCAGCTTCCATGTACACAGCGGGTTCACAAAAAGCGTCCAAACCACAAGCAAGTCCTGTCTCTCACCAGGCCGACACCACCCCGAAGAGACAAGGCCCCCGCAAGTGGCAGGCCAAGTGCAGCCTGTGTGTGCCAAACTATTTCCTAAATCAATTCAGTGTAATTTTGTCTTGGCTAGTAGACATCTCCAGTCTGATGGGCAACCCAAAGGTACAGGTTTTAGAAAGAACATCTGAAAAGTATTGAACGTGTTATTTATAAGGACTTAGTATCTCTCGCTTCCTCAAACTTCAGTTCTCCCATGTGAAAATTTCTATCTTTACTCCTCTTCCCTTTCATTTCAGAAGTAGATGTGCTTCTTTCCAAGACAAACATGTGGTCTTTGTCAAATTCCTCTTTCTTACTTTATCAGTGAATATAAAGTTGGCTACAAAAAGTTCAAACTTTGCCATGCAAAAATGAAAACACAACTAAACAAACCCTAAAACACTCCTAACCACCTCTACTCTTCAAGCTACCAGTCCAGCTTTCTCATGCCCGTTAGTGCCAACTTTCTGCTTCTACCTACACACACACCCTTCCAAGATGCAATCCTGCTTTTACCTCAGTATTTTACAGTAAACTATATATTCTCTTAAAGGTTACCAATGACTTTCCAGTCTCAAAGTAAAACGGCATTTCGCACTTTCATCAGTAGCTTTTTCTGGTCAAGAACCAACTTGCCCCGCCTTCTTGAAACTTTCTTGCCAATCGTGAGATTAATTTTCTGATTCTCCTCTTACCTCTCCCTGCTTATCTGTCAAGGCACAGGGACCAAGCCAATAGGAACTCCCCCTGCAATAGTTTAAAGAGAGGAGCATTTCAGGGAAGGGTTTGGATATATATGAGGTCCAGCATGGCTTGAATGGGCATTAATGGAAGTCAAAAGGGAGAAGGCCAAGTCAAAATCGGATACAAATTTACTAGGAAGTATTAGTTTGCTGTCTTAACAGTTATCGGGCCTTGACAACGCGCTAAAAAAAGGTCTACTACAAAGCAACAACTTTCAAACTGTATTCCAGATGGAGAGAGACAGCTTTAATGTTTTAAATGCCTCATTTCCCTGAAATTTGTTTTCAGAAAAGCTTTAAAAGTACACTAAGTAGTATGATAGAATTAAACACACAGGGAACTTGAAAATCAGAACAGCATGTAAGTTCCAGTTTAACCCTCAGTTTCCTCATATGGAAAGTATGGCTAACGATATTCTACATAACACCTCACTGAAATGACCTTGAGAAGTAAAGGAAGTATTATATAAAGTAGCTCTGAACCCCAGCGCACTAGTTAAACCCTTACAATGCGTTTTTTTTTTTTTTTTAGCTGAGCCATCCTGCCACCTGTTGGCAGCTCAGCGGCTGCTCAGCTCGGGCAGGGACTCGAACCGCTGTTGCTCAGAGCTCAAACTCTTGAGCGAGCTCTTAACCAACTGAGCCACTTGGCCGGCCCTACAATGCTTTTTAAAGCAACAAGTGCTGCAATATTCACAGAAATGATGACTGCTTACTTGAGTATCAACAACAGCTGACACAAAAATCTAAAGCTACATGCTGGCTTTCCAATAATCAAGT
This sequence comes from Hipposideros armiger, assembly GCF_001890085.2. Classification (NCBI taxonomy): domain Eukaryota; kingdom Metazoa; phylum Chordata; class Mammalia; order Chiroptera; family Hipposideridae; genus Hipposideros; species Hipposideros armiger. The sequence continues at coordinate 1,188,607 of NW_017731595.1, forward strand.
TAATCCTTTCACTTTAAAGGTAAAAATTAATACAGTAAAATTCCACATAATTAATGAAGGCATTATTATACTGAAAGCAAATAACACAAAAATTAACTTTTATCATGTCAATTAAGATATGTGCTAATTTAATCAAATTTAAAATTAAAAACACAAATTAGTACAAATGTTGGAGATGCTTCCTATAAAACAGCGGTTCTCAACCTTTCACAGGGGTCGCCTAAGACCATCGGAAAACACATATTTTTGATGGTCTTAGGAACCGAAACACCGCTCCTCTATCCATCTCCAGGCCCACATGCAGATACGCCCACATACGAGTACCTGGTGACCCCTGTGAAAGGGTCGTTCGACCCCCAAAGGGGTCGCGACCCACAGGTTGAGAACCACTGCTATAGAAGGTTCCATATTTGTATCCCTTAGTTAACCAAATGAGAAGAAAAAGGTAGATCTCTAAAATGCCTACCTAAGCCCAAAGACTGCTTTAAGGATGCTCTAGTTTTACCACTACACAATGAACTCTATATCATTACATTAGGTACATACCTGAAATAACTGCTCTGTGAATCTCTACATTGAAACGTATTCCTCAATTTAATTTCAAATCTATAGTCTCACACAATAATTACTCTAAAGTAATAAAAATTACACTTGAAAATTCAAACCTGTTCAGGGGATAATATGCCTTCATAAATGTGAAGCTTCTATTATGCATTTAATTCTCCCATAAAGTGCCATCAAGAAGTTAGTCAAATGAATAATTAATCCATACATTCATTAAAAGTAGACACTTAAAGATGTACCTCTCAGTTCTCATTTAACCATAGGATTTAAGTTTAGTTTTCCACATTACAACAGATACCTCAGAAATACAAAGGATCATAAGAGACTGCTACAAACAATTATATGTCAATAAATCAAACAATCTAGAAGAAATGTATACAGTGCTAGAAACACACAAGACTGAACCGTGAAAAAATAGAAAATCTGAGTAGACCAATTACTAGCAAGGAGATTGACTTATTTATAAGGCCAGCATTAACCTGACACCAAATTCAGACAAGAACTCCAAACACACACACACACACAAAACTCAGAGGTCAATATGCCTGATCAACATACAAGCAAAAACCAACAAAATACTAGAAAGCCAAATTCAAATATTCATTAAAAGGATCATACACCATGATCAAGTGGGATTTATTCCAGGGATGCAAGGATGGTTCAACATCTGCAAACCAATAAATGTTAATACACCAAATTAACAAAATGAAAAATAAAAATCATATGATCATCTGGATAGAAGCAGAAAAGACTTTTGACGAAATTCAACATTCATTTATGACAAAAACTCTCAACAAAGCGGGTATAGGAGAAATGTACTTCAATATAATAAAGGCCATATATGACAAACCCACAGCTAACATATTTAAAGGTGAAAAGCTGAAAGCTTTTTCTTTAAGAACAGGAAGAAGACAAGGATGCCCACTTTTCCACTTCTATTCAACACAGTATTGGAAGCCCTAGACACAGCAATTAGGCAAGAAAAAAGAAATAAAAGGCATCCAAATTGGTAAAGGAAGTAGTAAAACTCATTATTTTCTTTCTTTTTTTTTTTTTTTTCTAGCTGAGCCATCCTGCCACCTTTTGGCAGCTCAGCTCGGGCCAGGCATCAAACTGCTGTTGCTCAGAGCTCAAACTCTTGAGCGAGGCTCTTAACCAACTGAGCCACTCGGATGGCCCCTAAAACTCATTATTTGAAGATGACAAGATACTTTATATAGGAAATCCTAAGGACGCCACTAAAAAACTGTTAGAATAAATGAATTCAGTAAATTTGCAGAATACAAAATCAATAATACAGAAATCTTGCATTTCTATATGCTATACTGAATGATCAGAAAGAGAAATAAGAAAACAATCCCATTTACAACCTCAAAAAGAATCAACTATCTGGAAATAAATTTAACCAAAGAAGTGAAAGACCTGTACACTGAAAACTGCAACACACTGATAAAAGAAAATGAAGAAGACATAAATACATGGAAGGATATCCCGTGTCATGAACTGGAAGAATTAACATCATTAATAAGGTCCACACTAAAGCAATAGTTTCAATGCAATCCTTATCAAAATCCCAATGGCATTTTTCACAGAAGTAGAATAATCCTCATATTTACATGAAATTTAAAAAGACCTTGAATAGCCAAAGCGATCTTGAGAAAAAAGAACAAAGCTAGTTACCATGCTCCCTGATTTCAAACTATACTACAAAGCTACAGTAATCAAAACAGTATGGCACTGGCAAAAAAAGAGACACACAGATCAACAGAACAGGACTGAGAGCCCAGAGATAAACCCATGCAGATATGGTAAATAAATTTACAACAAAGGGGCCAATGATATACAATGGGGAAAGGACAGTCTCTTCAATAAATGGTACTGGGAAAACTGGAGAGCTACATGCAAAAGAATCAAATTAGACCACTATCTTGGATGATACACAAAAATTAACTCAAACTGGATTCAAGACTTGAAGGTAAGCCCTGAACACATAAAATTCCTAAAAGAAAACACTGGCCGTAAGCTCCTTGACACTGGTTTCAGTTATGTTTTTGTATTTGACTCCAAAGACAAGGGAAACAAAAGCAAAAATGAACAAACGGGACTACATGAAACTAAAGAGCTTCCTCACAGCAAAGGAAACCATCAACAAAACAACAAAACAAAAACTTTATTTTAGATAGTAACTCCCATTGGGAAAAGATAGTTGCAAATCATATCCAATAAGGAGTTACTATCTAAAATAAAGAACTCAAACTCATACAACTCAACAACAAAAAAAACAAAACAACCCAATTTAAAAATAGGCAGAGAATCTAATAGACATTTTCCCAAAGAAATACAGATGGCCACCAGGCACATGAAAAGATGTTCAACATCACTAATTATGAGGAACTGCAAATCAAAACCACAATGAGGTATTATTACCTCACACTCGTCAGATGGTTATTACCAAAAAGACAAGAAACGTGTGTTGAAGAAAAGTGTATTCTCATACCCTGTTGGTGAGAATGTAAACTGGTGCAGCCACTACAGAAAACAATATGGAGAGTCCTCGAAAAATTAAGAATAGAACTACCATATGGTCCAGCTATTCTACTTCTGAGTATTAGCCAAAGAATACAAAAACATTAATTTGAAAAGATATATGTACTCCTATGTCCACTGAGGCATTAGTTACAATAGCCAAGATATGGAAACAGTCTAAGTGTCCACTGATAGATAAATGGATAAAGAGGAGGTCTCTCTCATACACACGCACAAATACTACTTGGCCATGAAAAAGAATAAAATCTTGCCATTTGCAGCAACATGGATGGACCATTGAATTATTTTAAAATAACTGAAAAAATTTGAAGGAAACAGTATTCCGTGGCACTACTATTTTATCAGTGTCTATAAATAAAGCTTTGTTGGTACACTACCACACTTTCTCATTTATGTCTATGTCTATGGCTGCTTTTATGCTATGCGTAAAGTTGAACAGTTGCAATAGAGATAACATGGCCTGCAAAGCCTAAAATATTTACCATTTGGACTTTTACTAAATAAGTTTTTCAACCCCTGTTCTAGAGGCTTTCAGAAAAAGGTAGGTAGGTCCCTCGAGTCCACTCCGTACAGTAAGTCCTCACACAATGTCATTGATAGGTTCTGTGACTTAGAGTGAAACTATATACAAGTATAATGACACCAATTTTATCACAGGCTAATTGATATAAACAAGAGTTAAGAGTTAGGTTTCATCGTTACAATGAAACAGCATTATTCAAAGACCTGCTGTATACTGAAATAATGGGAGGTGGAAAGATGGAGAAAAGAGGAATTTCCATTTGTAACAACCATGCCAAGGAACTCTGTTTTAGACAATATACTCAGAAAACACTGATCTAGACGTTGTTCCCCTACAGATGCTCGGGAAAAGGGGGAACTGTCATGTGAAGGCTTCTACTGGGTTGTCAGAAAAGTCATGACATATTTTGTCTATGTTTTTAAAGGTCATTTTTTAATATAAAGAATAAAGGTCAATCAATGATATACTGCCCATTTTGTTTAACCTTTTCCCATCTTTCACTGAGCTTCATAATTCCTTGTTCATAGAAGGACCTGTCTTTATCGGCAAAAAACTGGACAAGGTGCTGATTTATAGCCTCATCTGAATTGAATGTTATACCATGCAAGGAGTTCTGAAGAGAGTAAAACAAGTGGAAGTCTGACAGCGCACGCTCAGGCGAGTATGGTGGGTGTGGCAACACACCCATCCAAGTTCCAATAATTTTTGACGGGTGATCAAACTTGTGTGTGGTCTCACGTTTTGAGATGGAACACAACTCCTTTACAATTAACAAGCTCTGGACGTTTCTGGATGATGGATTCGTTCAAACTGTCCAATTGCCAACAGTACACATTCGAGTTGATTGTTTGGTTCCTTAGTAGGAGCTCAAAAAACAAGACACCTTTAAAATCCCACCACACTGAGAGCATAACCTTCCTCTGATGAATGTCTGCTTTCGATGTCATTTGAGGCAAATCATTATATCAGGACCAAGACCGTTTGCGCACCACATTGTTGTAAACAATCCACTTCTCATCACCAGTTATCAGTCGCTTTATTTAAGAAAGGATTGTTTTCCTCACATTTAATGAGCATATTGTAGATGTTTATACGAGCCGTCAAATGAACTTCTTTGAGTTCACGCGGAACCCAAATATCAAGTTTGCTTATGTATCCGAGCTTCTTCAGGTGGTCGTGAACAACTGAATGATGGATGTTCAATGTTTCTTCTATCTCTCGTGTCGTGTAACGTGGGTTTGACTCGATCAATGCCTTTATTTTGTCGTTATCAACCTTGGTGGGCCTCCCTGACCAAGGAGCATCATTGAGATCAAAATCACCAGCACGAAATTTCATGAACCATTGTTGGTACTGATGTTCTTGTAGAGCATTGTCACCGTAAACTTTATGCAACTTTTCACAAGCTAGATGCGCGTTCTTCCCTTTATGGAAGTAAAACGGTAAAATATGGCAAAAATGCAGTTTGGTCTTCCGTCTTCAACTTGTTGTAAAATCTCCAAAACTCAACCAAATCGCTCAGTTTTTTTAAAATGAAACTAGAACTGTCAGCTGTCAAATGACACAGCAATAACATAGATGAGAATGACTCTAGTACTTCCAAAAACGAACTAGTGCCATCTGTTGCAAACATGTGTCATGACTTTTCCAACAACCCAATAATTTCATAACTGACTAAAAAAGGAGTGATTTAATACACAGAGGCTTCCTAGAGCCAACACAGTACCTACGTACACAACCAACTCAGCAACCCTCCCCTAAAGAGCACAAAATACAAACTGCTAGATATTTAGACGGTGAGGTAAAAAAATAAAAAGTCCATCAAGCAGAACATCTTAATTGCATGTATTAATTTCATTTTACCTTAAGATTTGTAATTTTGAAGGTATGCTTAAAAAGTTATTCCTAGCCTATGGGTCACATTTTCTTTTTTTCTCTTTCCAGTTTTACCTTTCACATGTAAGCTGGCCTTTATTCCTTCTAGATCGCTCTTCATATGTGGTATTAGGGAGGAATCCAGTTTTATCTGCCTCCATGATGATCAGTTTCCCCTACACCATCTACTGAACAATCTATCCTTTCCCCCACTGTTTTTCTGGTGACACTGTAATCATGTATTAAAATCCTATACACACACGTGTCTATCTCTGAGCACTCTAAATCTACTTCATTGTTCCGTTTATCTTAGCACAAAACCAGGGCAATAAAAACAGTTTAGCAATGGGACACATCTTTGTATCTGGTAAAGCAACCCTCCCGCCCCATTTATTCTTCTTTTTCTAAGACTGAACTAGCTGTCCATAGACATATTCTCCACATCTAAGTTTAGAGTAAGTTTATATAGAGTTGCCTCAAAAGAAAAAGAAATCCAACTGGAATTTTAGATTGGGATTGAATTAAATTCATAGCAGGGAGAATTAACATCTTTACACTATAGAATTAACAAAACTGTGGTCAGAGTGGGAGAAGATATTTGCAAAATCTAGAATAAAGGTTTAATATCTAACGTATCTAATTTGAATAGATAAATGGGCAAGTTATATGATTAAGCAACATACAGAACAGAATACACAAAAATCTAACAAGCATGTGACAATAATCTACGAAATGCAAATCAAATTACAAAATACCTAAAGATACCACTTTATACCTACAGGTTGGCAAAAATTAGAAACTCAGGACATGCCAAGTGGACAGAGAGCTATCAGAACTCTCATGCCTGGCTACGGCCGGGCATGGAGATGGGTCCAGCCATTCTGGAGCGCGATCTGGCACAGCTTAAGTCAAATTAAATTCAAGCAAACCCTCTGATCCCTAATTTGGCTAAATTCTTACAGAGATCTGTAAAAAAATAGATACCAGAATGCTCGCTGTTGCTCTGCCAGTGGTGATTTGAGCTGGAAGCGACCTGGGCTGCTGCAGATAGAATGGTTATACCCACGGAACAGTGCATAGCAGCAGCTCAAAGCCATGAATTAGACCTTTGCATAGAAACAGGGGAGAGCTTAAAACATTGTGGTTAGGAAAAAAGTAGGAAACAAAATGAGATAACATCACTTATGTATGTTAAATATACAAACAGACTAAATACATTGGCAAGAACACATACAAATACTATATCGAAACATCAGAATGAGTGCTTTGGCAGTTAACAGGAGTGGAAAATGAGGATAAAAATGAAATAAATAAGCTAGAGTAGGAAAGGGGAGAAAAAGGAACCTGGTTTACACAAAGTGCCAACTTTTATTTTTCTTTTGGTGGAGAGAGCACTAGCAAACACCACGCTAGCTACTGTACCCTTCACCTTGGAGAGACCACCCCCAACTGTCCCCCACAGACACATAGCTCTACCACTACTATTACATACTCCAATTGTACCTATTACAGACTTTTAAAGGAGCCTTATTATGAAAAAATTGTAAATGCTCAAAGAAATATCAAAAAGATATTTTGAATTGGTACAACCAAAATGCAGGATAAAGATGGCAGTATCTGAAACTTGGGTAAAAACTATGATACCATTAAAGAGTCAAAGGAACACAAGAAGAGCATTTGGGTGAAAAAGGCATTTGGTTTTAGCCATGTTTTGTTTTTAAGTTCCAGCATTTGCTTGAAAACACTGACCCCAGCAGGCAGTCAACGATGGCTGGAGATAGATTTGAGAGTCATCGGACTGTCCATTGTTCTACCTGCCACATAGTTATTATAGATGACTGGAGCGTGGACGATGCTAATGATATGGATGCTATGGGGAAAGTGGAAAGGTGCTGATTTGAAACAAAATAAACCAGGAGGAAGCAGAGGGCGAAATGAATGTGGAAAGTGAGAGTAGAGAAGGTAGGGAGTAAATTATCATAGCTCTCCTTTACTGAAAATTGACTATGTGCAATAAAAACTAAATACGTAATTTTGTGTTCAAATACCATTATATTCTACTCTAATAACAGTAGGCACTAAAAATTTAGGACAAATTTCTTCAAGCAAGCATAGAACTAAGAAAATCTACAGTGTCTTTATGTGAATGGTGCTTCACAGAATTGTGCCATTCAGTGGCCTTGACTTTTTATTAATAACAAAATACTGCACACGGTTTCGAATGTCAATCGATAAATATTTAACATCTATTATGTGCTATATAATATGTTAGGAATTGCATATCCTGTGGTTAACAAGACTGGCACTAACCTCATAATTATACAGACTAAGTCAAGATATTCTGGTAACCTAACAGTCTCCCGCTCTGTCCCCTCTCCACCCCCAACAAAACCTAGCCTGGTGTGATAGATGGCTTTCCAAAGAAAGCTAATTTTAATCTTAGATAAAGGAAGTTCCTCAAACTATGCTCTTGCCAGAAAGTATTAAAAAATATATATATATATATATCATGTCATATGATATATAAATCATACATATATCATGTTATATATGTATATATATTATATATACTATGGTGTATTACAGTAGTAAATTGTATTATATGTAGTAGTACTACATTTTTATAAATATTTTTATATATAGTATATATACTATATTATACTAGTACATGGTATACTTTATGCTAGTTATACCATAACTATACTATTATAGGGTTTTTATTTAAATAAAATAAACCACTGCTCTCCTCAGAAGTCACAGATGTCAGATAAGGAAAAATTGAACGTTTGAGCATCTATTCCAGAAGAGTCCAACTATGTTGTAAATAAATGTCTATCCCACTTAGTGCTCTACAATGAGGAATCTTCATTCCCTCAAGAAGAATAAAATCTATGACTTCAAAGATCAAAATTATTAAAAAACCTAAAAATACACTTGTAACTTATGGTCAATGAGATTTCATTATTTCCTCAAGCTCTGAATTCAATTTACATGACAAAAGGTGTAAAACATCTTTTGCCTCACTGTCTCACTTAAGATGAGGCTATTTAGTGCATTAAAGCATATGCAAGATATTGAAATGAATAGGTTTATTCTGAAAACATCCCCAAACCAAAAAAAAGCAAACCCTCAATGGGCCATGAAATAGTTCAAATCTACCTTCTTGCCTGCTCCTAACATAAAGCTTATTAAATCTGAGTTTCACCAGCCATTACAGTCTAACTATAAGTTATACCATATTTACTTTTATCTAGTTACCATAAATGTTCTAAGGTAAATGAATTTTCTGATCCAGTGTAACAATCACAAGATTAATCAAAGTACTAAATCGTGTGCTCCAAGTCTTTTTCAAAAAGGCCTTTTTTTGGTCTCCAACAGCAGTTACCCCCTCGCTACCCACCCAGAATGCCTTTACCCCTTTCCTACCGAATCTCCAAACCACTACCACCCAAACACACTTCCACAAAACAAGGAGATCTAGGACGATGATATAAAACCGGGGCCCTCGGCTGTATGCGGCTCTTTCACTCACCAAGCCATAGGGTTTCAAATTTGTGTCAGAACACTACAGCACAATACTGTGTTCAAAGGTAGTAGTCATTTGGTTTTTCTGGTTACAGTGAGTGACTACAAATGTGGATCCAGGAGCCCAGAATTGAATGGCATTGGTTTTCAAAACGGCAGCTTTTAAAAATGAAAAAAAGTGAGAGATGAATATGACATTTACATTTTCTCCCTATTCGACTCAAAATATTTCATTTGCAAATTCAATAGAAATTTGTGGAAAGTAGAAATGTTATCTGCAACAATGTAGCCATTTAAATCCTACTACGGCCAACACAAATAACATATTCTTCTGATGTGGACTGACCTGTAGTCATATTAGAATTAGTCTGTATTTGGAGGTAGAGGGAGGGTGAAACAGGTAAGGGGCTCAATTGTATATGGTTATGTATGTAAATTAGACTTTTGGTGGTGAGCACAATATAGTACATACAGGTGTCAATTTATAATGTTGCATGCCTGAAACTTATATAATGTTATAAACCAATGTTACCTCAATAAAAAATATTAATAAATTTAAAGAAGAAATTAATATGTACCCAAAGCGCACCGAATCCTAAGTCAATAGAGGGGTAAAAAAAAAAAACACAATAGTGTAAAACAATTTTCTAATTGCAAAGTGCAGATGATATGGCCGAAAATGGTACTAATCTCCAAATGTCAAGATAAATTTTAAATAAAATCTCTTATTCATTTATAGCAGATACAATGTGAAACACAAGCCATTTAAGATGAGCTAAATTTGCCTACCACTCATAATGGCAAGATCCAGTATCTTTGCATCTTTTTCCAATCTTTTCAAATGGTTCAACCACATTTCCAAAAATAAATATTATCATTAAAAATGTATAAAAGTTGGAATAGCATAAAAGTGCTGTTTTTCTAATGACTCATTTTTATTTACAAAAAGCGTCATGGGCCTTTTAAGTCACTTCAGCTTCTGGCCAAGATGGAATAACTGGGAGCAAATTTACCCTACTACCTGAAACTGAAAGAAAAAAAAAAAAAGAACAAAATATATGAACAATAGTTTCCAAACATTGGGCATCAGGCAAGCGCAGGGCAGTGATTCCTGAGGAAGAAAAATAAATACAAGGAGACCCACATTGCCCCTGTGGTGCAGGGGGAGAGAACCCAAGTGGCCAGAACCCACAAGTCCCAGAACAGAGTGCTGCATGGGAGAGAGCGCCAGAGGTCTGCAGAGGGTCCCCCTCAAGCATCTGGCTGAGTACTGATGGGCACACGCATGAGAGGACTCAACACTACCCAATGCCCCGGAAGGGACACCCAAAAGGAACAGAGGGGACAATCCCCCGGGGCTACCCGAGGGTTAAGAGTGGTTTGTGTTCCCACTAGTCAGAGGAGAAATCTTGTAATTCCCAGGACAGTGTGTACAGTACTTTAAATGTTACTGTCTTAGCAGAGGGGAAAGTTATAGTAACTGTTTTGATCGCTCTTAACAAAGCTTAAAAGCAGGCCTCGAAAAGATCAGACTATTTCCATGTAACTTGAACTACATCTCAACCTAACTGCAGAGCTCAAGAATATTTAAGAACACAAAAATATCCAGCACCCAAAAAGATAGAATTCACACTGTCTGGTATTCAAAAAAAAATTGGAGATATGGGGAAAAGTTTGAAAATGTGAGGAGAAAATCCAATTAATAGAAATATATCCCGAAGTGACAGACATAATGAAGTTAATGGACAAAGACATTAAACTATTGTTACAACTATTCTGTAAGTTCAAAATGATAGACAAATAAATGTCTGAGTATGTTAGATGAAGTCATGGAAATGAAAAAATACAACATCTGAGATTTAAAAAATACACTGGATGAAATTAACAGTATGTTAGACACTGCAGAAGATGAAAAACTTGAAAACCCTGCAACAGAAATTATTCAAAATGAAACAGACCAAAAAAGAAAAAAAGCCTTTGAATAGAAAGAGCATCAGTGAACTGTGGAACAACTTCAAACAGTCTAATGTACAAAGGGAGAAGGGACAGAAAAAATATTTGAAGAAATTAATGGCCAGAAAATTTTCTAAATCTGATGAAAACTAATATAAACTTATTAGATCCAAAAACTGAACAATCCCCAAGTACAAAAAACATGAAGAAAACTACACCAAGGCAGATGATAATCAAACTGCGGAAAACCAGTGATAAAGATTAAATCTTTAAAGCAGCAAAAACGAAAAAAGACATTTGAGAGAAAGATAAGGATGATAGCAGGCTTCTCATAAAGAATGCCAAGCCAGAATACAGTTGAGCAACATCCGTTAAGTACTAAAAGAAAAACTGTCACTCTAGTATTCTATACCCGGCAAAAATGTTTCAAAAACAAACGCAAAGTAAAGATTTTTCAGACATACAAAAATTGAAAGAATTCATCACCAACAGACCTGACTGTAAGAAATGTTAAAGGCAGTCCTTCAGGTGCAAGGAAATGATAACAGGTGTAGATCTAGAACTACACAAAGAAATAAAGAATAACAGAAATGGCAATAAATTTGTAGACAGTATCAATTTTTATTTCTTAAATCTTTTTATTGTGAGGTTTCTAACATGTAAAAGTAAAATTTATGACAATAGCACATCAGCTGGGAGGAAGAAATGTTGAAGGATCCTATACTTAAGGCAGGGGCATAATATCACTTAAAGACTGTGTCATGATAAACATGTATTCTATAAACTCTAAATTATCTACCACTAAAAAACAAAAAGTTATAGCTAGTAATCCAACAAAACACATATGATCATTTTTTAAAAAAACAAAAAACAGCCCAAAATAAAGCATGAAAGAAGGAAACGGAATAAAGAACTGATGGGGCAAATTGTAAGATTTAAACCCAGTCATATGAACAATAACATTAAATGCAAATAGTTTAATAAGCATTCCAATTCAAAGGCAAAGATTGTCAGATTGGAAAAGAAGCAAGTCCCAACTATAAGCTGCTTAAAAGAAACCCATAATACAGGCATACCTTGTTTTACTGTGCTTTGCTTTACTGCACTTCAGATGTTGCATTTTTTATAAATTTAAGGCAAGCCCCCTCCCCACCCCCCCGCCACACACACACACACACACACACACACACACCCAGCAAAAAGATTACGACTCGCTTTATTGCTTGCAGTGGTCTGGAACCAAACCCACAATATCTCTCTGAGGTATGCCTGTGTTTAAAAAGTCATGTGCCAACTATAACTTATTAGACACTTATTAATCAATGTGAAAAACTTCTCCTGCAGGGACTCAAAAGTATCAACTTGAAGTATATAAAGCAACATATATTAATGGACCGGTGGGAAAAAGGGAAGTTTTCAAAAGAATGACAAAGACTTATAATTCTCAATTCTCCATATTACCAGAATCTGTCTTCTATCAAAAGTATATATCATATATTATTTAATTCTCTGTGTGTCAAAAGATTGAGGTTGGTAAAAATGCTACTTATCAAACAAACCATTCTCAACTCGGATCAGATGCAGGTTATTCCCGTAATTGAAAAGCAAAAATCAAAACCAACCAACCAACCGAACACTATATCCACGGCTTTATAAAATGCAACAAGACATTTGTGATTTTTAACATATCACAAATCCTTTGAATTTTAAGTTGGGAACAGCCAATGGCTTAAAATAAAAATAAATGGCAAGTTGGACTTGAATAAAGTAGACACCATTCCCAAAATTTAGTTCCTCTTCTCTTCAGAAAAAAGCAAATGTATCACAAATATTTCAGTTAACACATTACTAATATCCCAGGATGCTTAGGTAGGTTTGGAAAACGCTCTCTGGCTCAGCTCCCTAAATCGAAACAGAGCACTTGGTCAGACTCCCTGTTTTTAAGTCCTGGCTCCCAGACTTTCCAGCTGTGTGACCATGAGCAAGTGACTTAACTTCTTTATGCTTCAACTTCCTCATCTGTAAAATGGGAGGGAAAGGAATAGGATAGCTTTTTAAAAAATGCTTTTTATAGTAATAATAGCTATTATGTATTGAGTGCTTATTAAGAGCAGGGCACTGTTCCAAGTGCTTTACATACAATATATTTTTAAAATCCTAAAAACCTATGAGGTAAGCATTCTTATTTCCACTTTACAGATAAGGAAACTAAGGTACAGAGATTTATGTTACTTCCAAATTTACATACGTATTAGGTGTGGCTAGGATTTTAACTCAGTCTGATTGTAGAACCTGTCATCTTAATATGCTAAACAGCTCTTTTACTTATTTTTTCTCAAAATTGTCCATTCTAGACTGTGAACTACTTAATGACAAGAGCTTTATCTTCTTCATTTTGATTATCCCAGCATCTTGCACAAAGACAGCACACGGCAGATCAACGGAAGTTTGCTCAAGGAATAAATTCTGGGTATGATCCTGTTTGTCATGTGTTACACACTCTGACATGGGTAGGAATCAGAAGACTGGTGTTCTATCCCCAACCATATCAGTCCTCGGCTGTGCCATTTTTTAAAAAGTCACGTCACTTCCCTAGGGCTGAATGTTCTCATTTGTAAAATGAGGTATTGAACTAGATAGATCTAAGTTACCCGTCAGCTCTAACATTACCAAGAAAAGTCAATATCACTCTTTCAAAACAGTTGCCTCCGACCAGTAGAAGGGAAGCACCTTGCAGTTTTCAGTGTAACATTTAGAGCCCTCTTATTTCTTATTTAAAATCCCTTGGCTCCCCAAGACTGAGTGAGAGCTCCAAGAGGGTCTGGACGTAGACTTTCTTGTTTACATGTGCCCACCCCCCATAGAGTACCTGACACGTGAAAGATATCTGATGTGTAATGAGTGAATACATTATGATGAAAACTTATGAGTAGTAAGTGACATGAGAAAATATACAATTCCATGAATGGGTGGCTAATTTCACTAACTGGATTTTAGATGTTCCTATTAACTTTAGTTACAAAAACTGCTTTAAAGACATTCAAAAGACTTCTAAATGCTTTAGTTCTTGCTGTTTCAACGTATTTTACTTACACCCTAAACAGCCTATATTCTCAAAGGCCCATGTAAGATAAAAAGTAATCTTAACATCAGTAGTAAAAGCTCAAAACTTTTTTTCTGAGATATATATCTTGTTTGTGCTACAAACAGATTTGGAAAAGCAGCAGCTGAAAATAAATTAGAAATAGTTTAAAACTCAGAGGAAACCTATGCTGAATCCTTCTCCCTTTTCCCCAATGCCTGTAAGTATAAAGCTATTATATGTTGAAATGAACCTTTCATTTTAAAGATTTTTTTCGTACATTTTGCACAGAACACACTGAAATTTAATGCAGCCTCAATTCACCAGGGTTCTTCAAACAATATATGAATTGATACAGCTATACTCAGCTTTACCCTAAGGTTTTCCTTCTAAAAGTCTAAAAATGGGGGGGGGGGGAGTTTCTAAAATTGAATATCTTTTCATCTTGTTTTAATAATTTATTATGTCACATAAACAGAAATCAGGACCAGATGAATACTATATGCAAAATATTCATTACTTCTTTGGTTCTTACTCCCTGGCTTCTGCATTGTTTTAATGCAGACGCCCGAAGCTTTCCCTGGAGACGATGATTCAGTGGGGTGCCCTGGGCACCTCTGTTTTTAAAAAATACAACACAGAACACTAAGACATCAGCCAGAGTTGAGAACCACTATACTAAACATACAACACTTAACGCTAGATTGCTTTAAGTGAGTATCAAGGAAGTGATCAACTCAATATGCAAAACGTTAAAATATTGTACAAGTAGTCCAGTATCTTTTTCTATGTTCATTTCTAAATTTTAAATATTATCAATTGGAGCAGTGTAAATCGCTTACACTGATTTGTGAGCATTCCAGGAGATACCACAAGTCTCAAAACAAAATTCAAAAAAAAATTCCAAAACTTAAGGGGAGGAACTGTGTGTCTCCTTTTTAAAGCTTCTAAGAGACTGGGCAGCAGTCAAAGGCTTTAGGAAACCCAAAGCCAACTTGACACCTGGCTGCAGTTACCCCTCAAAACCGAGTTTGAGATATATGTCCTCTTCATACGTTACCAAGTTAGAAAAGAAACAGGTATAGTCCCCGGCCTGTTTTTCTGCTTACATATTGGGTTACAACACAGTGACTCAAAACCGAAATGCTATGGGTGTTACATTTAGTGAGCATCCAGATGTTACCATATTTAAAGAAATTTTCCCCAAAGTGAATTCTCCCATTGTATGAATACTTTAAGTTAAAACATTTATAAAATAAACCTGTATTTAAAAAAATAATCCCATCTCAAAGGGAACAGCAGACTTGGAGGAAGGGAGGTTAGCAGTGAATATAGAAAAGCTACAGGGGGATGAGACATGTTATAGAGGTTCCTGAAGTGGACCAGAAGGATATTAAGTGAGGAAGTAAAATAATTTGACCTGTTGTAGAAAAATCGTCCTAAATGGTGCCAAATATTTATCCTCTGAGGGAGAATTTAATAGGGGTTGTTGTCCCCAATTTACATCTGGGAAAATAAAGTTGGGACAGGTTAAGTGATCTGCCCAAGGTTACAGCACTACTAAGAAGCAGAGATAAGATCTGACTTCACATTTGTGAGACTCAAAACCAAGCCCTTATTCTAGCAAAGATAACTGCATGACTGGAGAACAGTGAAGCCATGTGGGACTCATCCGTGAGCTGTGAAGGCCGTGCCCAAAGGCATTTCAAAAAATGTCTGCACATGGACTAAGAGCTAGCCGTTAATTCATCTATCCAAAGTTCAAGTTTTCTGATATAAAACCTTTGGCATCTCAAATCAACCTTCCTCCACTGTCATGCCTATAATTTTTACTAGACAACAAGATTCGCGAAATTACCCTCCCTCTAGTTTTGCTAACGTTGCCACTGTTTTCCAACATCCTTCCGTATGGCATTAGATTTAATACTTTGTTTAGCTACTGCTCTAGGATGGCTTTCAGAGCTCATGTGACTGTCTGAATCACTGTTTACTTGTATCTTCTAACCTAGCTCTGTATTAATATTCTAAAAATGGGGGAAACCATGTATTCCCTAAAATAATAAACCAAATTCCATTCATTAATGTAGCTAGCTGCTCCAAAGGTGTCTAGGAAACAAATCTTCCCCAGCGGAAGAGTTTATTAAACAGTTTATTTAACATACAACTGTCAAATGGTTCACTTTCAAGGGAGGGGCATACCACACACCACTCATTTTTCAGTTAGGAACAAGCAGCACAAAACTTGTACTTAAAATATACAAAATAAAAAAATAAATATCTCCATTTTATACTCTGCTGAGATAAAGGAGTTATAGAGAATAAAAAGAAATGCTAAGTTCACAGCCATTGAGAGAAAGGAGAATAAGAAACAGTAAAAAAGAGACAAAAGGAGATGTGGTGCCATACAGTTGAAATAAATTCTGATTTTTTTTCCCCTTTTGATGTGTCCATACCACAGGAAAAATACAGTCCCTTCTCCCTTACTAAAAATGTATGTTCCATTCCAGCAGAGTATTTGTATCTATGCCATTCCCTGGGCAATGATCACAAAACTGAATTCTATTTCTGTAAGTGTTCCTTTTCCAGGAAAATTATTCATTCATCCCTTCATTCAGTAAACATTTGAGCAGTCAACATTTCAAGCACTGTGCTAGGTGGCTAGCGTGGTCCCTTTTCTCACAGGGCTTCAAGTCCTGAAGGAATGCAAACGGCCAGTTTATCAAAAGCTAAATGAATGGGGTTTCTTCCTTTAGAAATCAGTTTCCATTTTCTTACATTTACATTGATCAACATTTATGTCATTTGATCCCTTTCACGTTAACTACCAAACTAGCTAGTTTAGAAGTTAATCAAGCTGCACTAACTGGCCCCTCACCCAGGAGTTTTGGGGGTGTGAGGAGCAGTCAGTTTGTCTCTAGGTGTCTGTGGTCACGCTCCTCCAGGCTGGCTGTGGGGTGGGCAGCGGGTCTGCAGCGTGAGAAAAAATAAAGCAACCTGCAGAGAGAAGCAGACTCCTCCGGCCTCTGCTGTTTCTGGTACTCAGAACACTTCAATTCTTGAGTTATCAGTCACGTACTCCACATCCTTACAATCATCTCATCTTTTTGTTTACATGAGTTAGAATTAAACTTTTGTTACCTGCAACACAGTCTTAACTAATAACAAAAGTGGTATCAGACTGAACTCCCTAACCCTCCCCACAGGGAGGGGCTGAGAACACAGGCCCTGGAACCAGACTGCCTGGGTTCCTGCTCCGGCTCCTCACATTTACTAGCTATACATAACCTATGCTTTGATGTCACCATCTGTCAAAGGAGGGTAACAGTACCCACCAAAAGGGATGGTTTCAATTTTAAATGAGTTTCTACACTTAAAGCCCTTAGAACAAAGCTTGACCCGCAGTAAGGGCCTCACAGGAGTCAGCGGTTACTGCTCATTGTTCCCTTACCAACCCCTCCGTGGGGGACCTGTGCTGTGATTTGCTGATGCTCCAGCTGTGACCAGTCTTGTGGAGCCCCACATTCCCTACTACATGACACACAGAGAGAGAGAGACCCCCAGCGAGGCCACTCTCAGGCAGGGTCATAAGGGAAGGCGAGAAAGCCATGTGGGTCATCCATAGGTTCAGGCAGCACACACTTTCCCTTCAGAAGCTTTCGCACAAGCAAACCCCAAACCTGCCTCCACTCCAGTCTTTAGTCACACTGCTCTTCCTTCTGTTCTGTTGGTTTTCTAAACCTAAACCTTGAGGTTTTTAGATTCAACAGATGGTTTCAGCTTGGCAAAAAAAAAAAAAAAAAAAAAAAAAAAAAATTACTCCTAACTGGTACAACCTTACAATTCTTCACTAACGTGACTTTTATTTTTGTGTGTATGGGGGATTGGGCAAGAAGGCTGCTGACAGTTGTGAACCCTAAATCTATTTATAATATGTAACAACTGAGACTCTATACCCACTAAGGTCCAATCAAGGGCATATCAGAAGACTCCGTGTAAAGGGTTTAGGATCAATCTGAACACCATCCTGAAAGGCTCACTGAACAAGGACTAGGAACAGCACAGAGATCAGGCACCTGCGTTTAAGAAATAGTCATGCTCCGCTTAAGGACAGGGATACGTTCTGAGACATGCGTTGTTAGGGCGAGTTCGTCGTTGTGCTAACATCACAGCGTGCACTTCCAGTCCTAGTTGGAATAGCTTGCTACACACCCAGGCTATAGGCTATAGTCACTGTTCCTAGGCTACAAGCCTGTACAGCATGGTACTGTACAAAACAACACGAGATTAAATCAAGCACAAGAGAAAATGATGCAATCAAGAGACGTGGTAAAATGGCATGCTGTTTTACAGCAAACGTCCTTCATAAGTAGAAAGAGTTCTCTAAAATGATGATAAAAAGCATAGTAAATACATAAACCAGTAACAGTTATCAAGTATTATGTGCTGTACATAGTTGCATGTGCTATACTTTTAAATGACTGGCCATGCAGTAAGTTTGTTTACACCAGCATCACCACAAACACGAGAGGAACGCACTGCACTAGATGTTAAGACAGCTATGACATCAGTAGGCGATAGGAATGTTTCACTCCATTATAACCTTCTGGGACCACCATCGTATACACGGTCCCTCATTCAATGAAATGTCATCATAACTGTAGAGGGTTCCAAAAGGCCAGGAGGAGCTATAAAAAATGATTTTTCCCGAAGATATTTTCTTGGCACAAGAATCTTTTAAATTATTCTAGAGCCAAAATTCCAGGTGTGTAGCTAGCTGGAGAAGAAGAGGAAGAGAGACATGTATGTAGCATGTCCATATTCTTACAACATCGGGGCTTCTCTACAGAAAGTCTAAAATGGCAAACTCCGGGGGCTCCTCTTCCTAGGAACCCAGGTCCAGCAGGGACAATCGATCCATGCTAACTAATGGTCTCAAACTCTGGAGGAGAGGTTTCTCCTTTTCTTTTTGCTGCTTCTTTTTTAGATGTTTCTTATTTGTACCAAGGAGCAAATTAAACCTGTGGGGAAAAACAAGACCTCATTTCTAACCTCAAGAAATACGTAATCTCTCCTAGACCCCTTTGCCTTCCAAGTTCTCTTTCCTTCTTCTTCTCAGGTCATTCGTTCAGCCCAGGTACCTTTCCTTTCTACTCCCTAAATCTGCAAACATTTCTGCTTCAGCACTTCTTTCCCTCATTTCACCTCAAGAAAAGAGGGAGGGCTGCCCCTCAGGTTACTACCAACCCCTATTTATTTACAGCTACTCACAATAACTGGAGGGCTCTTATCCCCCCACTCCAAGGCAAATTTGCTCATCTCCCTGCCCCTCCAGCCCATCACTAGAAGTAGCCCGAGTTACAGGTGGGCTTTTCTCTTCCTCAGGTGTGCTGGGTGGGACAGGGACAGTTTTGGACATCACTGCTATCACATGATATCAGTTTAGATGAAAGGGAATTAGGATAGAAATTATCAACACATTTATATCTTAGCTCATGAATCTTAACACATAGTCTCTTGTTCACTAGCCGTTTTATGCTCATTTGATGTTGAGAGCATCTATCTCACTTCTGTATCTCCACACAATCTAATTCAGTGCTATGAACACGCAGGCACAAAAATGTTCAGTCTGCAATTGTAATCGAATAAAATCTTTGAAGTCTTTTTTCTGATGGTGGCTGTACTCTTAATATTTTATTGCAGAAGTAACTTATATCTGTCTATAATGCAGCCTTTACCAGCAAGTGCTTCAACTGGCATTGGGAAATATCCAAATACTGACCCCATATTGATCCCACTGTTTCGTATTATGAAACTGATCTAAATTTTTAATCACTAAGTATCTTGTATATTTTCTTAAGATTAAACCTATGTTGAAAATCTTAAGGATAAATATTATATTTCCATAAAATAACAAGTTGTTTTGTTTCTTTTTACCAATGAAAGATTAAAACTGACTATTTCTGGTTTAATCACTGCTGCAACTTGACAATTTCTCAGTGACTTTTATTAATATCTAAAGAAATGGACTGGTAACATTTACACAACTACAACAAATCAAATACAGTATTTGTTTCAGTAATCACTCAAACTTTTTCGGCATCTCCTGGTGTTAGGCACAAGAATAAAAATAAAACAATCAGATTTTTAAAAACTTTGTTGAAGTGACAAACACAAACAACCATAAGTGAATGTGACAAATGTTGTCAAGAGGCATGTATCGTACAAAGTGCCATGGCACAGATGAGAGTGTGTGGGGTGGGTCATTTTTACCCATGTTTACCCATGCTTTGAAGAATAATAAGAATAGAAACTGGGAGAGGGAAAATTCTAGGAAGTAGATTGAATATAGTAAGTTATAGGGGGAGACATAACAAGATGTGGATATAGTAGACTGGAATCAGGTTGTAAGGGATTTATATATCATATAAAGAATTTTGAACACTTAATTTTAAGGGCAACTGGAGGCCTTAGGTTTTTAACAGAGGAATGCCATGATCATCAAACCTATGTTGGAGAATAGAGATAGATGGCCCATCTGATGAAACGATGTAAGTGGCTAATGAAATAGCCTGTCTGTTAAATTTTAAATATAGTTTGGCAGAGTAACATTTAACAGGCAATAATTTGAAACCAGGTCTA
Source organism: Hipposideros armiger (assembly GCF_001890085.2). Taxonomy (NCBI): domain Eukaryota; kingdom Metazoa; phylum Chordata; class Mammalia; order Chiroptera; family Hipposideridae; genus Hipposideros; species Hipposideros armiger. The sequence continues at coordinate 1,209,315 of NW_017731595.1, forward strand.
CAATTCCTACAGCTACTACAAGAGGCAACAGAGCATAATGGTTAGGCACACAGGCTTTGAAGGCCAGGGCCTAAATGCCAGCTGCACCATATAAGAGCCTTGTGACCTTGGACAAGCTACTTTAAAAAGCTAAGATTTTTATGGTAAGTCTAAAGAGTTGTCCAGAATACCATAAATTAGGCTTTCTACTGTTGCTTCATTATTTTGTATAAAGTGAATACCCAGAATATTGGACACATTCATATCATTTTGCAATATAATTATTAAAATTCATTTCAAAGTCAAATGTAAATTACTTGGTGTTTTTTGTACATCATTTTGTGTTACTGGTGTTGTTTCTCTTTGAGCAAATACCCGTTATGCTTGCACTGAAATTTTGTCCCCTTAAGAATTTTGAATAGTGTGTAATTTTTTCTATAATGGTTAAGTGAAAACATTTTTTCCTAAGGGTCTCTTTCTAAGCTGTTTATTATTGGCTCAGAGGGAAAAAAAATCATGAAAAACTGATGCTTCAGTAAGAAAAATTACCGTTCTGTAACAAATGTATTTTCTTATCAATGCAACCCAAAAGCCCCTGAAATGGTTTATTAAGATATGCTGAACACATTTAATTTTATGTCACTTCTATAGCATAACAAATCAAAAAAGTTTTACTAACTGAAGTTTCAAATCTTCACCTAAGAATGATTATATCACTACTCCAATCTGTTTAGTCACCTGATCACCTGTGTTTGGCCTACACATCCCCTTTAGTCCAAATATTTCAGCGATTGAAATGAAACATTGTAGCAAAGTTATCCCTCCACCAAAGCATCTACCAAATCAAGGAAACTGGCAAGCATCCTTTCTATATAGTCATATCACACAGATTGGGGGCTTCACACTATATAGATGAGCCTTAGAGGTAAATATCACAGGTGCCCCAGCGGGGACTAGGAGGGGACTGGCAAGCTGTCTCCCAGACCACTGAGGGTTGCTGACTGTTCACCTGAGCTCTCCTTTACCGTCCCTGGTCTGAAGATGAAGAAGGCCAAACTCTTGATGCTTCCACCCTGGCAGACACAGGCCATCCTCACTTGAGTACCCAGTCCAGAGGCCAGGCAAACAGACTACAAAGACAACTACGAGGTCATTTTTGTTGGCTCTGGATGCCCCACATGCATTACAAAGTATTCTCCTTTCACCTACCCATCATGTCAAGCCAAACTGAGGGCTGTTATACTTCCCGCCACCTGTTCAGACACGAATTTTGGGTAGCATGTCTTTAATTTTTAAAAATTGCTAGCTATAATAGACATAGATATGTAGATATAATAGGTATGATAAAGTATTGATTATATCCCTAAATAACAGAAATGCTATGTAAAAGAAATGTCAGTGAATCTGTAAGGCAAAAAAAAAAAAAATGTTTACAAAGAGTTATCTCCATAACCTCTCTTTTTATTAAGTTGGAAATTTTAGGTGAGACATTCTTTTCAAGTACTGGCCAGCCGTGGTGGTATTCTGCTTAAAACTCTCCAATGGCTTTCTACTGAAATTAGTAAAATCTGACCTCTGCCTACATCGTCTCCTACTACTCGCATCCTCACGCACAAGGTCCAGTCATGCTGGCCTTCCCCACACAGCACCTATTTGCTGTCTTTCCGCCTAAAATGCCCTTCTTATGCAGGGTCCTTGGCATCATTCATGGCGATCTCCTCAGAATGGCAACTACTAGTGCCCCAACCTGCCCAGTCACTTGCTATTCCATTTTTCTGTTTTAATTTCTTAGTATTTGCTATCTGAAATTACTTTTGTCCATTTTTTTAATTGTCCCTCTCTCCATATGAATGTAAGCTCCATGAGAGCAGGGATACTGTCTGTTTCACTGCTCTATCTTCAGTAGCTGGCACAAAAGGAAATGCCCAATAAATGTCAGAATGAGCTACTGAATATGGTGAGGGACAGCTGGTTACCTGGTTACAAGTCAAAGGGCCACACAATGGAATCAGGCAGGGCAGGTACAGACCAAAGTATTGGCAGTGTTGTCAGCGATTTGGACTGCTCAGCCAGGTGACAATGAGAACAGGCAGAGAACACAGGTGGAGCAGGCAGGAGACTGTCCCGCCCACCCCAGCTGAGTCACTGATAACCCTGCTAGGCCTCAATAAATATACTTGCAAAACTAGTGCTAAGATTTAACTGGAACAAACAAATATCTGTTATTAATACAGATAATTCTCAGGATGCAAATATTACATATTTTAAAAACTCATTCAAGGAAGATAATTACTAATCTACTGGGCCTGATAAATACCTGTTGAGGAATGAATCACACCTTCAAAGTTTAAGTCATAACAATTTATATTAATATATACAGTCTAGGTACATGCACTTGTATCTCTTCCAGACATGTCAAGTGTCACAAGCTGTCTTCTGGCTCTAGTGAGCATGTCCAGAAGAAATCGGAGAAAACTTCACCCAACTGGCTAAGCTTTTTTTCCTGAAGAAACAGGAAGGAGAGGGTGCAAGCCATAAAGGCAAGAATGAGCGGGCAGATTTCAACCAGAAAGGAAAATGCAAATTAAGCCTGCAGTAACATCATTAGGTATCCTGAGAGTTGACTTATTAGCCCACCAAACAAGACAGTATTTCTTTTTACACCCCTCCAGATCAAATGACGATTAGCAAATGTTATCTTGCACTACATTAGGGGCTTGTCAGGTATCAGAGAAGCTTCAGAACTGGAGGATGACTGCTCTGGAGGGGCTTACTACAAGGCTGGGAAGTTTAAATCTTTGAGTTTAAATGAGAGTTGGACTGTAACAACCACTCAATGTAGCTTTCTACATTTTTAAGAATGGCTCTGGAAAATGAAAAAGAGAAATAGCACACCAGTCTTTGGCGACAGAATGGAGACAACTGATAAAAATTCACTTATCAATATATACCTCATAATCAGGACACATAGACAGAGGAGGGGGCATCCAGTCCTTCTCAGCTACAAAATTTCCATCATAAAAATTAACTTAGGGGCCGGCCGAGTGGCATGTTGGATAAGAATTGGCTTGGGACGCCAGCTCTGAGCAGCAGGGCCCCGGTTTGAATCCCACATGAGGGCCAGTGACGCTGCGCCCACTACAGCTAAGATGGTGAACAACAGCTCGACCTGGAGCAGGGCTGCCGTGAGTGCCAGCGACAGCATAGGCTGCAGCCCCTGCTGCAGTGGGTTGCCATAAGCTACCGTGTGTGGCTGGCAGCCAGCATGAGCGGCTGGCAGCCGGTGTGAGCTGCCAAGAGCCGTCGTGAGCAGCAGTCCAGAGGCCGGCGACCGATCTGCCTCACCCAGGAAGAGCACAATGATAATACCAACATGGGCCAGTGAGGCAACGTCCTCCAAAACTAGACTGAAGAACAAAAGGACAGCAACTTGTCTGTTCTCCTCCCTCTGGTTCCCTAGCCCTGTTCCCCTCCCCGAATTCCCCAATAAAATCTTTTAAAAAGAGAAAAAAAAAAGAGTTGGCTTTGAATGCCAGCTCTGAGCAGCAGGGCCCCGGTTTGGATCCCACATGAGAGCCAGTGACGCTGTGGCCTCTACAGCTAAGATGGTGAACAACAGCTCGACCTGGAGCTGGGCTGCGGTGAGCCGCCAGCAATGGTGTAGGCTGCAGTGGGGCTGGCCAGCAGCTGGTGTGAGCTTTTGTGAGCTGCTGTGAGCAGCCGTCCAGTGGCCGGCGAGCAGCTGCCTCACCCAGGAAGAGCGCAATGATAATACCAACATGGGCCAGTGAAGTGACGTCCTCCACAACTAGACTGAAGAACAAAAGGA
>NW_017731595.1:1217901-1222317 GCF_001890085.2 Hipposideros armiger
TCTCTTCTCCCCAGGCTGCTGGAAACCTTTAATCTGACTCTATGAACATGACTATTCTAGGTATTTCATGTAAGTGGAATCCATACAGTATGGGCTTTTGTGTCTGGCTTGTTTCACTTAGTGTAACATTTTCAAGGTTCATCCATGTTGTAGCATGCATCAGAACTTCATTTTATGGCTGAATAATATTCCATTTTATGTATATACCACATTTTGTTTATGCACTCATCTGTTGATATTTGGGTAGTTTCCTTTTTTTGGCTACTTTGAATAATGCCTCTGTGAACACTGACAAGCATTTGTTTGTGTCCGTTTTCAATCCGTTCGGGTATATAGGGGTACAGCTGCTGGGTCATAAGGTAATTCAGTTTAGCTTTTTGAGGAACAACACTATTATGGTTTTGTAACCCAGAAACATGGTCTTTTGGTAAACACAACAGCCATGACAGTTCCTACTCATTTAGTAAGGATTTCACTTCTGGATAGATTTGCTTCCTTCCTTCCTACCCACTCAGGCCCCAGCTCATGATCTAATTTCCAGCAACCTGACCCTGGTTTAGGTGCTATTTTGATTGTGTGGACATTCCAGTCTCCTGGTTCTCACTATTTTTTAACACTGCCTTTGTGCACACAGAGGCAAGCACACTGCAGTGGTGGCTCCCCAAGTGAAAATTATAATGAAACTGAATGTAGGTGGCGAAGTCACATTACATCCTTAATGCGTTTAGTAACAGATGAATTAAAGGTACATAAAANACAAGGATAAATGTGAAGTTACAGTAAAATGTAGTGATAGAAATCTCTGTATCTACATAGAACCCAGTAGTATGGCCAGACAGAACAGAAACCAATTTCAAATTTCAGTTCTAATAAGAATTGTGTTCTCGACGTGATTTATTTTACGACTGGTCCATATCACTTGACAATGTTTGCTATGTATAATAACACACATACTTTGGTTGTGAAAACATCTCAGGATACTAAGCCATGAAGAAGGAACACGGGGGCGGGGGGCTACCCAGTCTAGCTAAAGAATGAAACTATGCATTCTGAGGACTTGCACTGAGAACGCTACTCAGAAAAAGGACCAAGGCCAAAGCAGTATACTGTACTATTAATACGTGATACTGCTATTTTTACTGCCTGTCTCTGCTCACATGTTACTGTAATCACTTAACATACATTTGTTTTGAAATATTTACTTAGGTTAGAGGAAAGTTATCCATTATGTTTATAGGAAATCCTCCTGGGTGCTTGTTATAAAACAAATGTTTTCTTTGAGAATTTCTGACATACACCAATTCAACTATATCCTTGTCTTTAGGATAAATGTGTTCTAAGCAAAGTCTGCAAAGAAATAAAATTTTATAAAGCCAATTCCAATAAATTACCTTTAAAAGCTTGAGAGGTATTGCCATAGAGAAGGAAGGGTTATGAGGAGTCGTAGGAGAAATTTAAGGTATTTGGGAAGCAAAGTTCCTCTACAGCGAAACACTTGTGGTTCCATATGTTATCATTTGATTCCCTCTGGCAGGACCTAACACTTTTGCGATTCCAACTAATACTCGCTGAATTATGAGAATGTCTTAATTCCACCCTTAATGCTCCCAGCACTCCACTGTCCCTTTGAGTCTGAGTCACAGACTTGTCCAAGAGACACAGAGTCCTGGCTGTCTCCATCTCGCCCAGTGCCCGACAGCACCAGTCCGAGGCTTCAGGTTATACAAATAAAAATGACTTTTCTATGTCATCAATTTGAATTTAGAAATCTGTCAAAGTTATTTGAATAAGATATCATAATTTCTCCTCCAAATATTTACTTACTGTAAAGGCATATAAGATAACCACTAGTTGTTGGAAAATGTCAAAAAATATCAACGACCCAAAGAACCCACTTTTAAAGAAAGTTAATGTCAATAAAATACACCATATTTTTGAGACTGAAAATGTAGTGTCTTGACTGATAACTTTTGTGATGTGAATAAAAATATACCAGCTAGATCACGTAGGATGTTTGTGCAACACTTTTCCCCAACCCTCTCAAACCCTCTACACTCAGAATTTGAATGGAATCTGGTGTCTGAATTTTTATGCATAAGCTGCTATGCACACATAACTGCTAAGGTGGGAAGTACTAAGAGAAACATCGTGGGACATTTTCTTGTATGAAACTGTTAACCACATCCAGCAATGATTCTAGGTATCTTACTGCTACCCAGCTTACTGTGTTTAACTTACACATTTGTGTCTTGACAAAACCAGTCTCAAAGGGAGAAACTGAATTATCAAATTAAGCAAGACCAGAATACCTGGGATAATCTGAAACAAATTCATAAAACATGATTGGTAGATTGCTATTTGAAAATGTGCTTCAAATCTTTTTCTATACTAGAGTCCATCACACATCGATTTCCCATCTATCAATTTAAATAGATACAAACACCCAATGTCCTGGCATTACACATAATGATCATCATTTCAATGCTGGTAGACCCTACGGGACCTCTCCATTGATTACTATTTAAAATTTAGTACCGACACAAGTCACTATAGACAAGTCAGACGTGCCACCTGTGGCAAATGCACCGCTGAATGCTACCGTATTTGCGGGCGTATAAGACGATCTTTTGGCCCTGAAAAATATGCCTCCAAGTGGGGGGTCATCTTATACACCAGGTACACTTCAGATAGACTGCCCATAGTGCTTGCCCCGTGCCATAGTGGCCTCCCAATGCCCGCCCACTTCATTCCACATACTGTTCATTATAAATTAAAATGTTGAAATCAAATCTGATATTGTTTTACCTTTTATTTGGTGTGTGGAAGGCGTGCGGAAGAGGGGGTAGTCTTATACGGCGAGTATATAACAAACTCTGTATTTTGAGTGGAAATGTTAGGGGGTCGTCTTATACGCCCAGTCGTCTTATACGCCGGCAAATACGGTATGTAGGAGCTGGATAATGCCAATACCAGTCCCTTTATTTTGCCCTGGCATTTCACTTTGTCTTGTTCAGGTTCTTTAAAAAGCAGACAGAATTCAGTTTTTGACTACTCTGTTCAAACATCAGCAAACCATATGCTGCCTGCCCCAGGTAGCACAACCCAGCGACAACTTGCAATGCTGCTCTGCATTTGAAAATGCTGGCTTCGCAGGACTTTCCTGACTGGGGTGAGACTTCACCTAGGCCTTTTACAGGTTTATCTCTATGGAGTGTGGCATGGACTCCACAAAACAATCCATAATCACTCACATACATGTTTTAAGGAAAGAGCTATTTGCATACAACAGTTCCTGGATTACAGCTCTCAAGCAAGGAGCTTTGGTGAGCTTCTGAGCCTGCAGAGTAGGAAGTTTCCCAGAGGATTAGACGCATATTCTGACACCATTTACTAGGTCTTTTGTTTCACTTCAGAGCATGGCTGCATACACGAGGCTGAATAAGAATGGGCTTATTATGAAACCCTGTTTCACTCCACTGATGATGGGGAATGTGTCAGATGTCTCAGGCCAGTGCCAGCATCTCTAACATAACCAACTATCTGGAATAGCTTTAGGATTTTAGGGAACGTCTCTAGGAAGCCCAATTTACTTAGCACCTCTATACCCACACTCACTTGTTGGCCAACTGTAATCTTATAAAAGTCCAAACATGCGAATCAAAGGTATTGGTATTTTCTTTATGCATCTTTTCAATCTAGCCTATAGCACGATCTGCCTTTTATATCACACTACAGTGCAGAGCTGCTCTGTGATTCCGGAAAGGTGAAAACTGCCAAAACTGCTTGGGTGCCAACTCAGAAAGACTGCCAGCAATGGGCAGCTGTAAAATGTGACAGCAATTTCCCCAGCTCTTTCCATTATTTTCTGAAGAGGGTAATGAAGACATTCCATTAAACCATCAGATCCAAATTAGGTTTCTACGTCGGTGTTTTAACAAACATGTATTGTTTACCTATTCTTCCTTGGACACTGTAGGGATGGATGCAAGGACACAATTCCCTGCTCTCAAGGAACTTGAAATCTACTAGCAAAGAACCAACCAAATAAAACTGGGGACAGATGCCTTTCACACGTACGCCAAAGTCATTTCTCACTGCTTTGAACCTTTATAACATATCATGTGCATTACTTTCCAAATAATATTTCAAGTAGAATTCCAAGTTTCCAACTGCTATTTCAAAATCAGTCCATGCATTTCTTACCACGCTTACCAGACTATAAACTTCTTGAAGGCAACTACTCTTCATATATAACAGGCACTCTTAGTTTGTGTCAGAAATTTAACATTAGTATCCCTTATGAGACTCCCTAAATATTGTGAAGTGTTGCCTCCTTAGCTATAAGCATTTTTCCTTCAATATACTGATAAAAATAAAAACGTTATCTTTTTTAATTTTGGTAAAATACGTAACAAA
>NW_017731595.1:1223757-1251130 GCF_001890085.2 Hipposideros armiger
CTAATCTCATTTGAACTTTACAACACTATGAGGTAGGCAAGCCAGGTATTCAGCCCTTTTAGTAAATGGGGAAAAGAAGGTTGGGAAAATTTAACTTCTTAGACAAATGCATTACATTTTTTAAAAAATGTTCTTCACTTTAGCCTTTAAATCATCTTCAAGAAAGTACAATTTAGCTGTAAAAATGTAAAACCAACTGTATCTAATTACATAAGTTCTCCCAGAAAAATAAAAAGCATTGACTTAGGTTTACATACTTAGGAAACAGAAAAATAATGGTCAAAATGTAATAAAATCATATATAAGGAAAATTTATTTTTATTATTCTCTACCATGCTTGAAATGTTTCATGACTTCTGAAAGACATTTTATCGTAAAATAGCAGCCCCCCATCTGAATTTTTAAGTTTCAAGTTGCTATATGATTTGTTCATTCATAATACAAATATCTCCATTAAGTAAAATCTGAAGTTTAAAGGACTTGAGCAAAATATACCATTAATTATGTGCGGACATACTGTCTACAGACATTTATGTCAACAGATTAGTTATACAGCTCTAACTAGTCAATTTAGCAAAGCTTGAGCCCTAAGCTATAAATAACAGCTGCAAAACTGACTCTAATAGCCCCGAGTTCACCAGCTATCTAAAAGGCATAATTGTACAATCCAAGATAGGGCACGCTTTAGGAAATCATTATAGTAGTTAAGAAAATATGTTTTTCCTAAACGAATAGAGCCAAAATGCAGGGAAAATAGCCTACCCAAATACACAGTACGTGAATTGGGAGACTATTTTATCTGTATATGCACATATAACCAAATAGTTCAGAGATACCAAAGAACTTGATTTATATAGCAATACAGAGCAATTTTTAAATATTCACTTAAAATCTCAAGATAATATACTACATTGAGTCTTTAACTTTCCATTATAACATATTCAGCAGTTGCATTTCACACAAGTTTTGAAGTTCAGTAACTTCAAAGCCAAATATTTTTGCCAAGTAAAGTGCTAAAATTAGTGAACACAAGCAGTATACCTTTAAGAGAAGCAATTCTCACACTAATTAGCAATAATCGACTGAAAAGTTACTATATGGCAACTGCTATATTTTAATTATGAAATGTGTTTAAATTTAAAACTATACACTGACTACTGGTTAAAAAAAGGCAGTTCCACAAAGGATTAATACACAAGCTACATTAATTGAAATCCAATTATAATATTTAATACATTTAAAACAATTTACAGTTGATGAATTTACAATTTCATTAAAAACCAAGCTATCAAGCTCTCATGCTGAGTAACATTTAAAAAATTATATTAAAAAAAGTGCATGATTCACTATGTCATTTAATTCGTACATTTTATTGGGTTGTCAGAAATGCCATGACGTATTTTTTTCTGTGTTTTTCGTTCCAAAAATGTGTCATGACTTTTCCGATAACCCAATATTTGGAAGCTAACTTCAAAAAGTATCCCCACACTAAATCATCCATTTCCATCTCCAACAATGTACATTAAAATATTAAATAGTTCAACCTCAGAAGGTACCAACATAAAACCAAAATCATTTTAGTAAGCTGAATATTGAGACTACTGTATAACATTAAGTCAGTAACACTACTAAGCCAACCAAAAGTAGTAACTGTAATTCATATTACTTAAGCAGCCCTACTGGAAAATGTCTTCCAAAAATAGAGCAGTCTTTACTTTTCAAAGTCAACACAATATACATTCTCTCACAAAATAAAGATGCCTGGTGTTTTCTCAAAATGTTTAAGTATGTTGAAGTTTGTCTCCTCACCACCAACCACCCCATAACCACCGTTTGCTGCTTCTCCTGATCACAGGTAATGTTTAAAGGTTTCACCTTGAAGAGGTAATTAGGAGTGTTTTCCAAGAATAAAAAGTTCTGCATGTTCAGCAGCACAAATGTCTCAAACCCAAACTCAGTTAAAATGCTGTGAAACTAAAAAGTGTACTTATCCTATTTTTTAAAAGTAATTTATCCCATGAAAACCTTCAAATTATTTACAATTTTAAAATATGATTGCCCTTATATGTAAGAAAGCCATTGAGTGTTTTGATAAATGTTATCAGTTCTGAAACCAGGCTCTGGAAACTTTATAATTACCAGCTAAAGCTGCCTGAACTCACAAGAGACAAAAGGAAGAGACACAACACTAAACGGGCAGTAACTACAGATCTAGCACAGGAATGCCCATGGATTCAACACAACCAACCAAGGGAAGCTCCAGGCTTCCACCTAAATGATTCCACTAAAACAAAAAAGGAAACTATCACAGCCCTAAGCCTTACCCACTTCTCCACTTTCTCAACAGTCTGGAAAGATTCTTAACAGCCAGGAAAGAAATTTTCAAGAACGACTGAGTGGTTCAATTACAAACTATAGTTAGAGAACTTCAAAACAGGTCAAAATTTTACCAACGAACGTGCCACACCTGACCAACATTAAAAATATATGTAACCAAAATGGCAATATTAAAGTTTCCACTTAATCCAATAACCACAGTTTAGAAAGTTCAGGGTTAATAAGCAAAATAGTTCATTTAGCTTTTCAACCTGAATATTTCCACATGCTCGTTTTAAATTCTGAATATGGCCCCTGAATATTTTCTTGTCAGCAACTTCTACCCCTACCTATAAGTTTAGCACACTTCTGAAATCTCCCATCTCATTCCAATGCCAATCCTGAGAGCTGAGAATTAAGTTAAATGTTATTCTTAATTTTAAACAATGGGAGTAAATGAACTGAACAATTACTCTCCCTTAAATAAGTGGTTCTGTTATAGCATAAGTCCTTCCTCACTTCACTGTTAACTTAGTAAAGTCAAGTTTTCCACCTTAACAGTAGCAAAATGGCTATTCTAAATAAAATCAAGTACTCAACAACAATCTTTTGAGAACTGGTATCACACTGTTTTGAAATTGAAACACACACATGTACTGTATACAATCCGAGTAAAGCAATTTCGAGGAAAACACCCTAACAGAAGAGTTTAAATCTATAAAATAACTTAAAACCATTTTATCAAAGCCACAAACTATTTCCTAAATTGGTCTGCCAAAAGCCTAACACAAAATTTATATATTATGGAAAAAGTTTGAGGATCCAGTGTTTAACTCTAGGCTCTCCTAGTGGAGTGTGTGAATAACAGATTACAAAGCAAAGCAATTTTCTAAGCCAAAATGTACCTGAGCGTCTAAAAGGTTTTACATCATCTTTAACGACATATGAATGATCCAGGATTAGGCAAACGTACATCTTTAAATTCACTTGACAGCTTTTCATACATGTAAAAGTGCCCACTCCAAATAAATCTATAACTTCTCTTTAACATATAACTGAGATTGTCAGAGGCTCATGAAAACATTACTCAGGTTAACAAACTTCAGCTGTTACTTGATGTTAGCACCAAAACAAGTATTAACTAAAGAATAAAGGCAAACGTTTATAAGAAAAAACCCAAGATAAAGGTTAGAAGAATTTTAAAAAGAAACAAATTTGGAAGGACGCTCACCTGCAGTTAGGTGGAGGGTCTAAAGTGATGTCTGCCAGTTCCTTCTGAATCCTGGAGTCAGGGAAGGGAGAAAGAAAACACAAGAAACATTTAGGTGCTGATAGCCTCCCACCTGTAATATATAGGTCTGGCAGATAAACCTAACCTCCCGCCAAGATAACTGGATTCTACTAAGGGAGGAGGAAACTAACACACCAAATGCTTCAGGTGCATTATTTAGCAAAAAACTACCCCCGCCTCCAAACAGCGAGTTGGTTATCATCTATAATATAACGTTTGCGTTGGAATCTGGCCTCGCACACTAAGGCAGTTCTATTTCTTGGTGTTTTCCATTTAGGAAATAATTTAAAAGCTTGTCACTTGCGGACTTTTCTCAATTGTACTAGATTGTGCCAGGGTACATTCACCCTTCCCTACGCCTCCAGTCCCTGGACAGGGAAATCAAAAGCCACCCCGTGGGTGGGAAGGACGCCCCGCAGACTCCGCCCCCCGCCCCTCGGGGCCCGCCCGGGTCACCCCTCGCACCTGGGACGTCCTCACGCCCACCCCCGGCAGGGCGCCCCTCTAGGCCGCCCCGGGCTCTCCGTGACGATGCCAATATGGCCGCTCAAGCCCTAAATGACCTGCCCGCCGTCGCCGGGTGCCGGGGCGGCACAGGCCGCAGGGAGGACCCCTCTGGTTTGCCGCCCGGGCTCCCCACCCCCACCCGCGCGCGCCCGACGGCTTGGGCCGCGCAGACCGACCGCGCGGGTGAAGTTGAGGGCCGGGGGTGGAGAGAGCCGCGCCGGGGCTCCGGGCGACTGCCCAGCACGTCTGCACCGCGCCCCGGAACCTCCAGCCCCGACGCCGCGCGCGGGTCTCCGGCACGAACTCCCCCGTCCGCCCCTCCAGGGAGGCCGGCCTCCAGCAGCCAGCCCGCGGCCCGCACAGGTGCACCCGGCCCCGGCCTGCGTCCCGCACGCTCGCTCGGACTCGTGGCCCACCTTTCCGGACCTGCTTTTTCCAGACATCCTCTAACTTCCTTTGGGTCTGCCCTCTTCCTCCTCCATCCCACACAGAACACAACACCCGGGACTCCCCAGTTCTCCATCTCTGCACCAACCCACGACTCACAAAGAGCTCCATCCCCCACTCCTAGGCCGACGCCACCCGGCCATGCACACCAAGCCCTGCCTGGCCTTTGTCTTCTACTTACCTAGGCACTTAGAGCATCAATGAAGACAAAGTTTGAGGCCTTTAAGTCTCCTGTACCTTCAAAAACAGTGCCTTCTATTTCTATAACCTTTTCTGCTCCTCTCAAATAAAGCCCTAAAGGGCTGTTTTAACTTTTATCTCACGGAGGCAGCTCAGTTAAAAATAAAATAAAACTCCCCCCTACCCCCACCCCCCACCTCCCAAGGCAACCTGAATCACTAGGGATACTTGACGTTTTCCAAAGGTTTTCTGAGGGTAGAAAGGTAGGCTGGCTGGATGCGAAGGGAAATAACTTTTTAGAAGGCACTGTTTTTTCCAGGTATAGGTAAAGAGAATTTAAGGGTGGTGATTGGGAAGGTTTCTTAAACCTTCATATTGGAGAACATTTCCTGTCCCCTTCAAATCTAGTCAACTTTAGAAAAGGGGTTTGCTTACAGTCTCTACTAACATCTTACTCATGTGTGTCCTGCTAAATTCTGCTGCTACTGATAAGCATTTCAGTTCTGAGATGCTCGGACCCCTGCTGTTTGATTTGCTATTGTATTAATATACTAGATTAAAAGTTTGGATCCCTGGTTTCCTGATTCTTTACCTGCATATACAGAGGATGCCAAAAAATGTAGAGACATTTTAAGAAAGGAAAATTATTAAAATTGTAATACTCAATATACACCAATAGCAAACAATGAATACAAGTCACATTTGACTTCTGCAATTACAAGAGGTGCTCAAAGTGGTTACCATCAGCATCCCGACACTTCTGATTACAGCGAACCACTTCTTGAGCAACGTTGACCAAAGTATCTACTTGTATACATTTTTTTTGGCACCGCAGGTATATTAGAATGACTATGTTAAGACCTATGTACATAGGCAAAAATATCCTCCCCTCTGAAGATAGTGTATAAAAATAGACAGTGACTTCATTCTTGCCAACCCAACTTCTACTACAAAATAGTCACGAAAAGGTAGCTGCTTCTTTAATACCTAGAAAGTGTTAATACCGACAGCTTTATCCACTTCATCTCTACAACAAACATTTACACCATTTCCAGAATACTGGCAAAAGATTTGCAAGACTAACTCATACATATGTTCCACAGAGTAATTATTGTCCAGATCACTCTCAATGGGGGCTTTCCTCTACCTGTGGACTAGAAACCACTTTTCCATGTGCAGTTAATTATTGGAATCTATCTGTCAATCTGTCTTTTTAATTCTATCTCCTGATATACACGCTCTTTCCAATTGTACGGGCAACACCTGCCTTCCAAATCAATATATTTCAGTCGCTTCTAAAGGGTCCCACTAACATCAATTGCCCCTTATTCTGTCCTGGATACACTGTCCCTCTCCGTTTTTTACCTTTACTATTAACCTTAGTTCTGCTTTAACAGTAATAGCCACTGTTTCAGCAAGATATCCAGGGAACTAAAACTGATGTTAACTTTATAGGTAAAATTACTATTTGTAGCTTCCCACCTTTTATCTTTCCCAGGCATTTCCAAATAAGTTTTTAACTTCCTTGGCATAAACAGACAAATTGTGTCTAGTGAAAAATCCTCCTCTACAATTTGCTGACACAAACCAGACTATTTTCTGCCTGCAAACTGTGTCTTTACCCCCAAATATATACATATACACTAAGGCTATCCAGCAAAAGATAAAAACACTAATGACCTAAAGCAAATATCCTCAGATCAGGCCAAAAGCTGCCCCAGTGTGGCTGAAGGAGCCCAGTCCCTGGGAGAGAGGTGATGTGTGTGGATGGCGGGGGTCGGGGGGATATTAAGAAAGGCCCCATCCAAAGTAGGCAGGGTGGTAGATGGCAGGTTCCGAAAGAATCAGGCCAGGGCTAACCATTGAGGGCCGGCTAGGACTCCAGGGAAGCTGAGATGCAATCAAACCAACCCTCTGAAAATGAGAATAATCTTGCCAAGGCATCTTGCCACTTAATAGTCTAGACCTCTACACTATTTAAAATAAGCTAAAGTCACTCCTTCATCTGCCCATGGCTAAATCACCAAAGCACTTTCCCAACTTTCCCATTTTCAAGTCAGGAAAAATGACAGAACAAACTTTCAAATTCCAAGTTCCAGGTTTACTACTCAGTGGAAAGATCTAAAGCCTCGTGTTCCATTTTATTTTACATTCTTTTAAGAAAGATATCCCTATCTAGCCCATCATTTGGATTCCTTACTATCTTTCTGGTTTGCCACTTTCAAGTTTAACGCCTGTCCACCTGAGAGCAGAAGAATTTATGAAAGGTATGGGGGTTCCCTGGAATCTGCTATAGATTCTTTTAAGGGTCATGGGGATCAGAGGATATTACTGAAGGATGATGGAGGTGAAAAGTAGCTTCTTCCACAGACATAAGAGGAAAAGGATAAAGAAAAAGCACCATCACTTGAATGCAACTTAAAAAAAAAATTTACAGCACAAGAGAAAATAGCATGAAAAAATTTTAGTCTCCCTAAAATTTGGTAAATTGAATTTCTTAAACAGAACAAAACAGAATTACCATTTTACATCATGTATTGATTTAATTCATTTGCCTCAATTCTCCAAATCAGAAAAACCTATTTAAATTCCATCCAAAAACTTCTGTCTCTACCTATTAAATTTTTTACACCGCTAATATGAGTTATTATTCCTTATGCAATTTGTGGAAGAAAGCTCTATTCAAAAAAAAAAATCATATGTGCAACAGGTGAGGAGGACATAAGATGGTAAGAGAATTCGTTTTTGATAAGAGTTGTCTGGGCAGGTATTAGTAATTAAGTGCGATGACAGCCTTGGGGAGGGTCACACATTAGTGATTAATAGGACAAGTAATTTGAAATCAGATTGGGGGATAAGTAATAGAAGTAATGAGGAGTCTTACAAACTTCGACAAGAAATGAAAGAAGCAAGGCACAACAGTTGCAGGTGGACAATGATTGAAAGAAAAAAAAAAAAACCCAAAGAAGCAATCGAGAGAAAATAATTAGGGTTTCTAATGCCCTTCTTTCAGTTTTAAGAACACAAATCATGAGGAACATTTAAGCTACCCTCCTCATTGGGAGGCAGACCAAATGCAGCAAGAGGCAGTTCGGGAAATAGGAAGCCTGCGGGGGGTAAAAAAAAGTACGGTACCTCTTGGCGCTGGTGGAGAGGAGTTTGGAGTTTTTGCTCATGCTGACTTTACTCTCCTTCTTCTTGGGGGTGTTTGTTTCTTTCTCGGTTTGCTGGTTGGAGGACGAAGATGAGGAGGAGCTGGTGCTGGCCCTCGAATCGTCATCCGACATAGCGAACCCCCCACCCCACCCCGCAAACAGCCCCTGCAGGGAGAGGGAAACAAAACAAACACAACCCTGCAGCCACTGTAAATAAGGAACTCGGGTGCTGTCAAGAGGGCTCGGGTCAGGGGTGCACTCGGCCGCCCACAGCCCTCCACTCGCTTTTCAAAGTCTTCAGGCCCATTAAAGCTTGTGCAAATTGGACGCGGCTTGTTTGTTTATTTTTGGCCCCAAGTGGGGGACGCGAAGGGGAAACCGTCAAAAGCAAGGCAGGCGGCCCCTCCCTCGCCCCCCGGGGCTCCCCTCGGGGCTGGGAGGAGAGCAGCCAGGCGGGCTGAGAAGGGCAGGGCGGGGGCGCGGGAGCCAATGCGGGGCACGGAGGGAGGGTCCCGGCGGGCGGCGGGCTTCGGGGGGTGTTTTTGTCGGCTTTCCGAGGGTCGCGGGGGCCGGGGGGCCAGGGCGACACTGCAGGGACCGGGAGCAGAGTTTGGCGAGGTCGGGAAGAGAGGAGGCGAAGAGGAGTCAGAGAGGAAGCCGAAACGGGGGGACGGAGGCGGGGAGAGGGTGCGCGTGTGGGGGAAGGGAAAGGCCGGCGGGGGGGCAGGGGCGACCAGGCCCGAGGGCCCCCCGCGCCGCGCCCCGACGCCTCTCCCCGCGGGCCTGTCCCTTGGCCGCCCGACTCGGGGCTGCGCGGCCGCGGCGGGGGTCCTGAGCACACGCCCGATTGCCACCCCTGGTGGGGGTATGAGGGGGGGGTCGGCCTCCTCATTGAAGAAATAACAATGAGCCAGTCGGCCCCTGAGGGGTAAATCCCCGTGGGCCCCCACCCCAGGGGCAAACGGGGCTCCCCCAACTCCCCCTCCCCCGCTCCCGGCCCCCAGGGCGGCCAGTGGGGGGCTCCCGGGGCAGCGCTGACAGTTCGAGGCACGCTGGCCCCCCCCGCCCCCGAAGCGGGCGGCCCCCGTACCCCACGCGGCCTGGGGTCTCTGCCCATCCCCCGCGGGCGGGCCCCAAACCCCTGGGGCTCCCGGGTTCCTCTCAGCACTCCCCAGTCCGGTGCCGGGCGGCCCGGGCGGCGCGGGTCGAGGGGAGGCGGCGAGGGGTGTCCCCGAGGCCCGGCGACGCGGCCGGGGGGCGGCGAGCGGCGGGGGGATCCCCGTACCTCTCTTTGTGTCTGGCTCCTCCGTGCCGCCGCGGAGGCTGCTGCTGCGGCTGCGGCTGGGCCTGGCCACTCGTGTCTCTCTCTCGCTGGGAGAGAAGCGGAAGTGCAGCAACAGCAACTATTAAACAGGCAATGGCTTCCCCCAGCCACACACGCTCGCACACACTCCTCCTCCTCCTCCCCCTCCTCGCCCTCACCCCTCCCCCACCCAGCCCGGTCCCACCCACCGGCGCTCCCCTCCCCCTGCACACCTCGGTTGGCGGGGGGGGCGAGGAGGACACGGGACCCCGGGAAACCTTGCCCCCTCCTCACCCACACCTCCACCCGGCGCCTCCTCGGGACGCCAGGGAAGGGGGCAAGGGGTGTGAATTTCCTCTCAATTGGTTTGGGGACCTGGATCCTGGGCAGGAGAGGGGAAGCAGTTCCGAGATGGGGGGCGCGGGGAGCGATTGGAACTGTATGGAAGAGAGGGGTCACGAGAGGAAGTTCTTCCCAATATGGGCTTTTGGAAAGAGGGGGGCGGGTGGCAAATGGGTGAAAAAGATGGTAACCTCTTGGCAAGGAGTTTGGACTGGAGAATGCAGCGGGAACTCTTCGTAAAAAGTGATCAGCGTAGGGGGGAAAAAGAAATCCCACAGCAGCGTTTTCCTTTGGGCTTCTCAAGCACTTTACCTGCTAGGTGCAGAGGTCGGTTGGTTTAGGCACGCCTGGGAGAAAACCCCAAATGGAGGTTTCTGCTCAGGCACGTGCAATTTTACAATTTCAGATTCTTCCAGTCACTTTCTGTAGAAAGTGGTGTTTTATAAAAGTGATACAAAAGGTTTCATGGCAGGTAAAACCAACGTGTAACAGGCTTACAAATGTGAGAAATCACTGGGAATAGACCCTATAGTACTGAATTAGACTGGATTTAGAATGTTGGGTGTCAGAGTTTAGACAGAAAATTTGACGTTTAGAAAGTGGATTAAAAGTTTTTGAGGATTCCTGTACATTCTTCAGCTATGATATAAATGCTCTTCAAATAATCATTTTTAAAATAATCACTCTGTAATTCTGAATTGTTCCTTATTTCGTATTTTTTACCAAGATTAATTTTTTAAGATTAAGCTATAAAAAAGAGATTAAGCCATCAAATTACGATTTAGTTTCTTACTTATTTGTCACTGTAGTTGAAGGAAACTGAAGAGATATGTGCAATGCCACACATACAAGTTCTGGTACACGAAGGAGACCGCCCAGTCAGATTTCAATGGGCCACTATAAATTGTCTCATTCGAATTGCTATCCTTTTCCATGGCGACAGTGGCTTCAGTTACCTCAGGACAACACAAGATATAAAGCCCATGGCATATCCACTAACCAAGAAAAAAAGCCTCCTTACCACCCCCCTAAACCTCTCTTAGCCCTCAACATGAAACTCCCAACTTTATCAAGACTCATAAAGTAATTGTGCACGCTGCTTGCTCAATCCTTACCAGGAAACCTATATACCAGGAATTGTCATAGAATCAAGGAGTCCAATAGCTGGAAAAATCCAATAGGTCATCATTTCAGCCTCCAGCTTCCACTGCGGACAGAGCTATCCCTCAGTCACTCAAAAACATAGAAATTGTGAAAAGATCCCTAAACATAAGTGTTTGGTTTTAGGAGTCCTGGTAGAGCATATAAAAATAATGACATTCCCTGTTGCATGTTATTTGAAAACAAAATCTCCTTAAAACAAGGTTGTATACTTTTTGTACTTCTGATAAAAAAGATAAATTCAAGAGAAAATGATAAGCAAGTATGAAATAAACTCAGTTGGGATGAAGAAAATAATCTAAAGACAGTTGTTAAAACTGAGACTTCCTCTTCCCACAACAATTTGGGTTTCTGATACTTAAAAATATGTGTCTACACTATGAGTGCAACCAGTAAAAACAATCGTGCATGTATAAAGATGAGAGTTGGCAGAGAACACAGGAAAGTCAAGTTTGATTAGCTGATGTGACTAGGATGGGGTGAATTTTTTTCTTTTATTTTGGTTTACCTAAATTGTATACTTGGATACCAACTATAATATTTTTTTAAAAGCTGCATATGGTATTTTGTGTTTCATTGTTGATGCTTGGACTAGATTGGTCCCTGGGGAAATAAATCATGTAGTGGACGGGCTCCTCCTCTATAGAGAAGTGCTTTTCCAACCACCAGTCTGAAAGGACACTAGCCCTCTTTTGTATACTAGTCTTTCTTCTCTCTCACCCTGGTTAGTGTTTTATGGTTTAGGGATGACCTATTGAGGGGGAATAAAAACCTTAAAATGTTTAGAAAAGAATCCACTGCTTTCAAAGACTAATCTTTATGTTAAATTAATTTAAATACACAGTTGTCTCAGTCATAAACAACTAAAAATTCATTTTCAACCTTCTAGCTCTTCTACTTATGAACTACAAGGCCTAAGGAGCGAAATTGATCTCTCTGAGTCTCAGTTGTCTCATCTATAAAGGGCAAGAATACCTGTGTTGTACGGACTGGCAGAGTTGTTAGAAGGATCAAGTGTGTATCTATCACGAATATGGTTTATTAACTGTTATGCAAAGTAAATTATTAATAATCCCACCCTGATCCTACTTCTCAGGAATATTGTTAGGACACGGGGGTCCTTATGGCTTAGAATGAATGACAAGTATAAGAGAAAGACAGAGTCAAGGAATCAATCACAGGATTTTATTTACTGGAAAGGGCCTAAGATATCTTTGAGTTCAAACTCCTCATGTTACAGATGAAGAAATTAAGGCAAAGAAAGCCGGTATGTCTTGTCCAAGGTCATGCAGTAAATTGGTGGCAAAATTGTGGCAATGACCCATGCTGCCCACAGATAATTTTGTCAGTTCTAGCAATATTGGGGTGGGTAGGGTGGGTGGCATGGAGCCTCAATTACCTTAAAAAAAAAATATATATATATATATATATATATATATAAAATATTTAAAAACTCTAATATTTTTCAAAAACATTAACAATCAAGACAGTTGGGAAAGTGGAAAAATGGAAGCAAGTTCAAGGAATCATTGATTTTATACCATTTACTTGAACCAATTAGTGAACCTTATTGAAGTTTCCTACTCTCCATTCTGAGAATCATCATGTATTTATTTCACATTTAAGGATATATTTTAAATATGTAATACATTCCCATGTTGTAATCTAAAGAATCCAAAGGGTTACACCATGAAAATATCCCTCTGTCTCTCCCCCAGCTCTGTGGTAGTCTATTCATGCGGCAGCAAATGCATACAGATAACATGGGATACTTTGATGGGAGTGCTCAATTTACATTTAAAAGATGCATCTGGTCACAGAAGCCCAAGTGGTGCAACACTGTGATAGTCCTGGGCTTTGAGAAAGTGAGCTTCAGTTTTTACTAATACCTAGTCCTGATTCTCAGAATGATCCAACTCTCTTCTTCAAGCCTTTAGAGTATCAAGCACTTATAAGTAGAAGCACTTGAAAATCAAGACGCTGACTGATTGATCCCTGGGAGGTGAAATGATACAGTTGACTCAAAAGAAAGAGACCCGGTCTCACGTTTGAGCACTCCTATTTTTGGCTTGTTGCTTACACTGTACTTCAAATATTTCATAAAGGTGGCCATTCTCTTTGGCCAATTTCACACCTAAAAGAATTGTCAGGCAGATTAACATTTGTTAATATGGTGGGGGGTTTTTGTTTTTTAACTTACTTTATGACTGGATAGAAAGGATTTCCTTTTTCTGTCAAAAGAAAAAACACTCTTATGCTCGGAATTTAAAAAGAATTTCTATAAAGCCTTTCTGAAAAGATGGACTCACTGAGGATTTCAGTCCACTTGTTTTATTTTATAATGCTTCTTTGCCTGAAAAGTCCATTCCTTATACAGAAAGATAAGGAGGTTTCCCAAAGAAGGGTCCATTCCATGAAGTCTATTGAGGTCTGGGGCTTTTATCTCCAATTCAGGTCATTTTTCCATAGGATTTTAAAACAAACAAACAAACAAACAAAAACAAATAAAAACACTGATCCCTTTAGAGGACCCTAAGCATTGTCAGACTTTATTGGTCCTGAATGTTGCTATCACAGGAAGCTAGGACAGAGCTAAATTATTTTTTTCTACCACATGGAGGCATTGAACAACCATGTGATTTTCAAAATTTAAAAGACTTGATAAGAGTCTAATGCTTTCTCAGGCATGGTAAAAAAGTTTGTTTGATGTCGACAAATGGATAAAGCTTAGTATGGAAAGCGTGCTTCTCAATTTATAATTTACCATCTCCTCTGTAGGACCTATTCTCTAAACAAACTAGCTTTCTTCGACCGTCTATACACTGATAACACAGGGACAGACTATATTGGAATATACTGGATTGCAGTGTGAGCAGTTTGGTTTATTAGTCTTTGAAAAACCTTCCTTGAGCTTTACAGTTTTTCAGTTTACTGAAATTTGGAGGAATGAAATAGTAGGGAACAATTACTTTAATTCCACACTCTTATCAATTGTGACACTTAAAAAAACCCCACAAACATTAACTTCCCCACAGGTCCATGATATGGCAAATCTATAGTAAGGGATCCAGTTTTGAATCCAAAATTTATCTGAAAAATTGCAAATCCCAGAGGCAATCGGCAGCAAAGATACTAATCTGGACTTGTGAGCCTACAAGACGAGCTCTGTCTTTTGCAGCAGACTGTACTCATGTCTTAGCCCCAAATCAATTAATCAACAAATATTTATTAATTGCCCTGTGTGTGCTAAGCACAGTGCTAGGTGCTGTGGCAGATGTAAAGAAGTCTAAGCGGTACTCTTTGACCTCCAGCAAGGGCTAGAGGACAAGTAGGACTTGGGAGGATGGAGAGGCATTCCCAGGTACTGAAATGACATTTAAAAAGATATGGGGAAATAACGATGTATAGTGACAGGGAGGTACTAGACTAATCAGAAGGATCACTTCATAAATTATATAAATGTCTACACCACTACTCTATACACCTGAAACTACTATAAAATAATATTGAATGTTAAATATAACTGAAACATAAAAAAAATTTTTAAGAAAATTTTAGGTAGTTTTTAAATTCACTTTTAAAAAAGAAAAATAAATTTTAAAAGAGATATAGGGAAACATCAGACAATATATTTTATTACTAAAATATAAATATATATAAATTATAAGATATTTTATATTAAAAACTAAAAGAAAGAAATTGGCCTTTACGCTTCAAAAATGTTACTGGCATGAAAGACAAGGAAAAACTGAGATTCTAGATCAGAGGAGACTAAAGAAGCATGAGAACTAAAGGTAATAATATATGATCCTGGACCAGATCCTCTAATGGATGGAAAAGAAAATCATAAAGAATATAAATAGGTCAACTGAAAGTATCAGAGCATGGAAGTTAGAGTAGATAGAAGTATTATATCAATGCTAAATTTCTTGAAGTTGATTAACTGTACTGAGTATATTCTTGTTTTTAGGAAATACACACTGAAACATTACAGGGTAAACAGGCTTGGTGTCTGAAAATGACTTAAATAGCTCAGAAAAATAAATGACAACATGTTGTGTATGTAGGAGAGAAAGAGAGAGAGAGAGAGAGAGAGAGAGAGAGAGAGAGAGAGAGAGAAAACTAATGTGCCAAAATTGGTGAAGGGTATATGGTTGTTTTCTGTATTATTCTTGTGACTTTCCTGTAAATTTGTAGGATAAAAAGGTAGTTACCTCAGAGGAAATGAAATGGAATGAAGGAGAGATTGCTAATTCATTACATACCTCTAGTGTTGTTTCACTTCTTAAAATAAGTGTGCATTACTCTATTAGTACATTAAACAAAATCTAACCACTAAATCTTTAAAGAACAAAACTACATATAGAAGCAGAAAAACTCAGGAAGTGTGATTGGGGAGGCCATGAATAGATTAATTTGGTTGAAGGACTCAGAAAAGTGAGTGGATGGATAGAAGGATGAAAAAGTAGGTACCTAGAGTTTGCAAGGGGGCTTCCACGTGAGCTAAGAAGCCTGGATTTCATTAGAGGATAAAAGGGACCAGGGAAAGACATGAGAGGCATTTTAGCCTGAGGGGTATTTTAAGAAGATTAGTTTGATAGAAAAGACAGAAAGGAGAGAAAGAAGTCAAGGAAACCAGGAAGAAGCCGTCAAGGAGTCTAGGCTTAGTGAAGCAGGTCCTAATTCCTAATTCTCCATGCTTATTTTAATTAATCACTGCTTAATGCTGACGTTCTGGGAATTTACGGCCCCTTGGTAGCAGGGAATATGTCTGCTCAGAATTCATTTGGAACAGTGCTTGGCACTTAGTAGGGACACAGTTTAAAAATGAACGAAGGTAGGGAATGAAAACCGTCCTTGTTTGTAGTAGTCCTGTTTCCCGTTTTCCACCTCCTTTGATGTTCCATCCTTCACGTATGCATGAGTACACCATCAGGTGGTTGACAAGGGACGTGGGGTCTGCGTTGCTATCCCCAGAGAAGCTTGAGTGACCCCAGGATGAGGCCTGAAGTGATGCCCAACCTCCCAGCATGGAAAGGGATCCCAGCCTTGACATCACAGTTGCAGGACGCCAAATTGGAAGAGCTCTAGAAATCATCGAAGGTATACTGTTCTATTGACAGATGTGGAAGCTGAGGTCCAGAGAAGCAAGATGAGTTTTCTGAGGTCAGGCCTCATGAGCAGCAGAATTAAGACCGTTCCCTTGAGAGAATCAAAGTAGACTATGGGGAGCTGTGGAATCCTTATCTTGGCACTTCAAACACAGAGCAGCAGCCAGGGACTACACAAGCCAGGGGGAACCTCTGTGGAGACAAGCATGCTCCTATTCTGTCTACCTAGCACTGCTTTCCATGGGGCTGGACTCTGCCGTAGCCTTTGATGTCACCTCAGCAGGGGACATTAGGCTGGGCAGAGATTTACTGCGTGCGCGCGCTCAAACACACACACACTCACAGGTACACTCACATGCACACTCCTTGCTTTCTGAACTACATTTACTGAATTGAAAGCAATCCTAAACCTCACAATGAGGTGGGGACAGATATTTGCCCAATGTGACTGTAAGGATAGAAGCAAAGATTCCTGTGTCCCCTTCGTCACTCCTGACTTTAGTCACCTTGGGAGGTTATTTTAGATCTTGGCGAAGAATAATAGGAAAATGAAGTCGAAAAGCAGGCTGGGCACTTTGACTTTGTGGCTGAGGTCACTCATATCATCACAAGGTTCCCCACAGGTTGTGGGGACTGAAAATTGGGAAGTATCTTTGCCCCCTTTCCCACTGCCTTCTCCATTTCTCCATCTTAGGGAGGAGCACAAGTCAGGGCAGTTAGGAGAATGAACAGACCTGCTTCCATAACTGCACTGCCTCTTGCAGTGACCTCTCGAGAGTCCTTCAACCTGCTGAGTCTTTGTTGCCGCATAGGTAACGTAGGTAATAAAACTCCCTCCCTAAGATTTTTGAAGGTTAAATGAGAAACGTCTGTTAAGTGCTTAGTCTGGTGCCTGGCATGGCCTAAGTGCCCAATAAGTGGTAGCGATCATCAGTGGAACTTAACACATTATCCTGGCCTAATGTATTTTTCAAGACTTCATGCAGCAACCTCAGACTTTCTTTGGCTATTCCAGAGTTAATGAACTGAAGAGTGCATGCAGCCAGACCTCACTTATATGCTGTTTTGCATTGTTTGCTGTCGGTTGAGAAATTGTAAGCAAAGGGAGGAGAGGACCACTGCTCTATTCCAGCTCCAGCCCAGTGCCCAGCTCATGGAACTGAGTTGCCATCTGTTGATTGATTGTTACAGTGGCAAGAGACTCTGAAAGAGCATGAGCAAACAGGTAAGCCAGAAAACATCTGGGTTTTGCCCAGAAATTGTTCCTCTCTAAATGAGTGAGTCAGAAGGGCCCAAGTATGCGATGCTTCCACTTAAATTGTTTGGAAAACTGTCTGGTGAAGGATAGTTTCAGAGAATTTGTGTCTCTTACATGGAATTAATTCCCTTTTTCTCTAAATGGAATGTTAGTCCAACCTCTTGAAAGTGTTAAATGAAGAGATCCAAAAGAAAAGTGGTGGTGGACAAGTTAGGATTTTCAAAGACGTTTAAAACACAAGGATCTTCTCTGGGAAATTTGTCAATCACAATATGGGCAAGTGTGGAAAATGTTGGAGGAAATGTAGAGGCTCCTAACATGATTATTTCCCCCAAGAACATTTGCACATTGGATTCCCAGAGGCAATAAAACTATTATAATCAGCACTTACTGTTTGAAAAAAGCCCTTTTCTGCAACACCTGCTCAGGTTCTTATGGCTAATCTAAGGGAGAGATTTAGAACTGGATAATTTGGGGGAACATTTGTCCTCTTCTTTAGAGTTCTAAATTTTGACTGTATTCAGGGGTTGAGAGCCATAACTTTTCTTTGAAAACAGATTTTTTCATATAATTATATAAAATAAAGATTTACATTCAGAAATGTTCCAATAGTGAAAAAGCCACTTATCCACAATGGTGTGTCACTTCTTGGCACTTCTGTGTCCTTGAGTGATACAAGCAGGAAGATTAGAAGGATCCTTCTAACACTGAGTTCTACATTCCAATGTTTAGAATTTATTTAGTTCCAGTTGTGTCTTAAAATAAATCTTTTTGGGGGTAGTGGGTTGGCCTAAAAGGTATATATTTAAGATGTTATTTTTGGAAACTGCTAGAGAATGAAATGAAAACTTGCGATTTTCCTTGAACTTGGCATGAAAGTAAAATATTTTATGAACTTGGAGGTGAATACATTTACTCTTCTCAAACTTTCTCACTTGGAAATGAGTGGTTTAGAGCAGAGCCCAGAATAACAAATTCAGATTCTATAGATTTTTCTTAGCTCCGTCCCTGCTTAGGGATCAATCTTGACCAAAATTATCAGCCATCCTCTTCTTAAAAACAAAACACAAAAACCAACTTGCTTAGAGCTCCAGTGTTTACACTATAAACACATATTGTTATTGATACTATCCAATCACTTATTTTTATTTTTATTATTATTTTTTAAAGATTTTATTGGGGAATTGGGGGAGGGGAACAGCATTGGGAAATCAGGGAAGGGGAACAGACAAGTTGCTGTCCTCTTGTTCTTCAGTCTAGTTGTGGAGGATGTCGCTTCACTGGCCCATGTTGGTATTATCATTGCACTCTTCTCGGGTCAGGCAGATTGGTCACTGGCCACTGGACGGCCACTCACAGCGGCTCTTCACAGCTCACGCCGGGCTGCCAGCTGCTCTAGGTAGCTTATGGCAGCACACTGCAGCCCCGTTGCAGCCTATGCCATCGCCGGTGACTCATGGCAGCCCAGCTCCAGGTCGAGCTGTTGTTCACCATCTTAGCTGTAGAGGGCCAGCATCACTGGCCCTAATGTGGGATCCAAACCAGGGCCCTGCTGCTCAGAGCTGGCGTCCAAAGCCAGCTCTTAACCAACGCGCCACTCGGCCGGCCCTTTTTTTTTTTGTTAATGTGGCACTGGCTTGTTGAAAAGACATGCCAATTTGTATTGCAGAATGTCCCCCATTCTGGATTTGCTTGATTGTTTTTCCTCATGGTACTATTTGACACGACCCCACTGTCCCTTCTATGTCCTGTAAATTTGAGGTTTCATAGAAAGGTGTGATTCATTCCAGTTAAACATTTTTGGCAAGACAGTCGAGTCACAGGTGACACTCTGTACTTCCCGTTGCATCACGTCAGGAGGCAATGAGCTCTTGAGGAGGCATCTATCTCTTTAGAAGCAGAAACAGGTACCATTTCTCATTTGTCTCAGAAAACCACTGGGCCTGAAGCTAGAACTGTGAACATATTGCACTCCTCTGATCCTCAGTTTTCTTGTGAGACAAAACCAGTACTAACCCCTGTGACTCCACGGGGTTGTGGTAAGGACCACAGGAGAAAAAAAAAATAGTAACACCACCATTAACACTACCATTTTATTGGGCCATCACTATGTCAAGCCCTCTGCAAGAGCTTTCCATTTACTATTTCAGTTAATCCTCCCACTCGCCATGAGAAATAGCTACTATTATCATCCTCTCCATTGCACAGGTGAGGAAACGGAGACACAGAGGGTTTAAGCAGTTTGGCCCAAGTCAAACAGCTGGTTAAGAGGAGGAGGTGGGATGTAAAAACTCAACCAGCCCGGCTGCAGAGCTTCTGCAGGAAATCAACGTTAAGTACCGTACAAAAGTGAAGTAGCAACACAGAAACACCAGTTGTTATAGGGGGTTGAGAGGATGGTTTTCTGTTTTTACTTTTCCCTTTCTATTTTTCAGACGTTCACCGATGTTATTCTATTACTTTAATAACCACAAAATGAATGGGCATTTACAGAGGAAGACATACAATATGGATATAAAATAACAATCAGAATCATTTATTACTTACCTGCTCCAGTGATACTGACAACAGAATAAAAGGGATCACATCAACAATAATAAAAGACTTTGCCTAGAGGGAAATAGACACATGAAGTGACACTGTAAACAGATCGTCAGTGTTTTCTTCGCCACAATTATACTCCTGTTGTCCTGTTTTATTTGACACATGGCTCACTTCATAAAAATGTTCAAATATTGATTTCCAAATAGCTTCACTTGGTCCTAAAACAAGATTAACAGACCATGTGGTTTCTGGAAGGATCTGTTCTGCTGTTTTTGTAAAAAAATATTTTGGTCTTTTTTTTCCAGGATTGTTGAATCAAGAGAGTTAGTTGGTCCATTTTACCTAAACAGGATGACCACGCGATTTCTTTTTAAAGGTGATGGTTAAGGCTAATAGCATGGCTGTCAGTGGGCCCTCTGGGTTAAACCTTTCAGATGAGCATCTGTCCCCTCCAAGGTGTGAAATCATACTTGGTGAACAGCATTTAAAGCCCCAGTGCCCTCAGCCAGAGCCATCACATTTTATGTCCACACAGAATCAAGAGAGCTCTGAATCCTGTGAATCCTCAGATCTTTGCCACTGAAGTCACTAGGAGACTTTCTCTCCTGCCTTTCCACTCTGCTTCCAATATCAGAAATAGAAAATGTTTAATTTGCTAACTGCAATAATCCTAACCCTGGAAATATTTATTGTAACTTATATAAAAGATCTTTGACATAGATTTAAAAAATATTCTTTAACCCAATGTGGGGGAGAGACACCAAAATGTCAGCAAGTTGTGGTAAGGTAACTATCCAGTAAAACTGAGAAATTATAATTATCTTTTATCACACCTGGATGGTTATAGAAGAAAAAAAAATGGTTTCTTGAAAATTTCCCATAGCCTATTTATACTGTAAAGCTCCTAAAGATGATGGGTGGTGGTTATACAGTGCTAATTATTACTAGCTGAAATATATTGATTGCTTTCTATGTCCTAAGCACTTTACGTGCCTATTTCACATATCTTTACAACAGCCCTTTAGGCTGCATTTATTATCCCCAATGTACAGACGAGTCAAGTTAGGCTTAAGTAACTTGATCAGAGACACAGCTGTGTGACTTAAGTGGCAGAGCCAGAATTCAAACTCAGGACTGAGGCCAGAGCCCAACCTTCCAGCTGCCCATGGATGATGACAAATAATAACTACATTTTTCATCACCTGAATGTCACATTTCAAACCGTAAGAATACGCAAACTCCTAATTTAGTACGATGCCTTGTGCTAAACCCAGAGCAACTCAACACAAGGAATTGAGTTACAAAAGGCAGCTTCAGAAACTGGGACCCACCCTCACATGTCCTGTAGCAGCAGCAACATTCTCACGATTCCCCGGGGTGGGGGGCCCCCTCTCCTCCCCAGCCGCCTGTGGGGCTCCTCACAAGGACTCTCACAGCCACCCTGGTGCCCTCAGCTGCTCTGGCACCCCTCCCTTGTCCACCTTCCCCTCAAATCTCCGGTGGGCAGTGTGTCTTCTGTCCCATCCTCTTGGGTTTCCCCCAGCAGCCAATCAATAAATATTTGTCAAATGAATAAATGAATGAATGACTGAATGAACAAACAGCTGTCAAACCAGCCACAGATGGAAAAGTACACAGAAGTGCATAAATAGTAAGTGGTTTGCCTAAAATAGCCTCAGCCTGACCAGAGTATAAATTTCATCAAACTTCATGTTAAGTTGGGGAACATTTATTTATTCTGTGTTAGATATCATATTATTTCCTTCACATTTCATACTTGATTGCTTCAATATTATTCAACACTTCACTTTCTGGGTGATTAGGTTCAGTCACTTAATCTCCGATCCTTGTTTTCAGTTATGAAATGATGCTATTAAGTCATCCCTCACAGGTTGTCCTAAGGGTCAAATAAGGTCGTGTGGGGTGGTGCTCTGTAAAGGTCCAGTGCCCTCTGATGCTGCCATCATCATGCGTTTATTGGCTCCTTGCTATCTGCGTCTTTGTGCATCTAGTTGTGGGGGGAGGGGGAGACCTAAGTGCATTGTTCAAGAAGGCTGGTGTTTTGGAAAACATTCAGGGGTCCCCAGTGCCACTCCCTGGAACAAAAGAAACTACTGCCAGAGAAGGATTTTCATGAAACCAGGCTTCATGGGTGGACCTGTTGAGCAAGAAAGGCCTGCAGCCAGGCCACACCTGGAGGGAATCTGAGAAAAGGCCCCTATAAGCCCCAGAAACCCTTGGACTCTCTTTGCCCTTCCTTGTCTCAATCTCAGTCATAACCACCCTTCAAGTCAACAGTCTGTCTAGACTGACAGCCAACAACCAGATTGTATAATTAAGCTATGCAATCACCCTGGAGACAGTTGTCACTGAGAAGAATGCTGGGCTTGAGCCCTAGCACCTGCCTAGGTAGGCCTGTTCCAGTATTCACCAGGAGGCAGTGTTCAATCTTCCCTTCACCATCCATCCTCGACTGGGGCAAAAAAGAGGAAAACAGAACTCAGGTGCATTGTCTTTGATCCATCTTAACTTGTTTCTCCTCCTTGTTGGGATTTCCCAGGGAAAGTAGGACAATTCATTAGCTCAGGAAGCCCTGTACCTCCAACGTTTGGATCTTAGAGAATTGATACAGTGAGCCAGAAAGTTTGTCAATAAACTGAGTCCCTCTTGGGGTCTTCTTAACTTCCTCTTCTTTCTCCTCCCACTTTGCTCCCAGTCACCACCCTCTCCTTCCATCTATGTAAGAGGAAACCCTTGAAGTGCCTGTGAAACAAACAGAAAACCACTTCTTTTCTTCCTCTGAGTTTCTTTGCACTAATTTTTAAAACTGAAAGCTTCACGGAAAATTGTTCTGGTGGGTTCAAGGGACATAAATTTTAATTCTCAGCTCCCAAGCAAACATTTCAACCAAAGATCCCTTACTTTTTAAAAAAAGTGCAAAGTAAATTTCACCAGTAAAGAAAGGCCTAGTATTTTCCTGGGCCTTCTTGCAAACAGAGGCCCCTCAGACAATATTTACACCTATGTGTGGGTGAGTTGAGACTGTGCTTGGGGCAGCTGGAATAAGAGAGGCATTGATGGATTCCAGTAAGGCTGGCGGGCATTGAAGAGTAAGTATGGTGTAACCCGGGGAGCGAGGCCTGGGTTTGTGAAAAAATGTCTAATAGTCATCGAGCACTCATGGGGACCAGGCACTGTGTTAAACACTTTACAGATATCATCTTCTCATTTTATCTTCATAGCCACTCACGTGGTAGAAACTAACATTCTTTTTTTTTTTTTAACCTGAGCCATCCTGCCACCTGTTGGCAGCTCAGCGGCAGCTCAGCTCGGGCGAGACTTGAACCGCTGTTGCTCAGAGCTCACACTCTTAAGCGAGCTCTTAACCAACTGAACCACTCGGCTGGCCCGAAACTAACATTTTTGATTTACAGATGAGGAAACCGAGACACACAGAAAGGTAGGGGATCAAAAGTCAACCAGCTAATCAGTCTTACAGCCGGATCCTAACACAGGTGTCTGACTCCAGACCTCTGCTCCTCCTCCTTGGCGGGGTCGGCGGACCCATTCTACTGCTGCTCTTTATCTCTAAGGTTACTGCAGCCCTGGGCACATGTTTGTCTTCTGATTCTCATGGGACCCTGCTTTTTACTTTTTGGTGGCTCAGTTACTTTATAAAACGAAGATGGCTCCAGATTGTTGCTGAGAATTGCATGGAACTTAGCAGTAGCTCTCTAAATGTCTCTACAGGGCTTTTTTGAAGTTGGAGTAAATGGCACTGCATAAATGGTAGCAATAATGAAAAATAAGTTTTCGAAAAGTTATTATTGAGTGCTAATTAGAAGTAACACGTGCTCAGTGTCGGACATTTGGAAAAGGAAGGAAAGATAAAGAAAACACAAGGACTCTCCCATAAATCCACTATTGTAAGATAACCGCGGAAACATTTAGTTGCATTTCCTTCCAGTATTTTCTCCACACATATGTGCGTGTGTATAAATATATTATTTTTTTTTACCAAATAGGGATCATTCTGTATGTATACATTTGCATCCTGAATTTTTTTTTCCTCTTCACATTTACATGATGAGCATTTTTTAAACACTTTAAACCAGTGAATACACAAGCTGCTTCCCAGGACTCACTCTCTGAATCAGAAAGTTCTTTTCATCTAATTTTAATTCCTTCAGCGGCAATTTAAGAATTCAGATCAGAACTGCCCTGTGCTGGAGTATTTCAGTGGTAGATCCAATGTGTTTAGCGAGAGAACCTCCTGGGGGACTGAGGGAAGGCACAGGAGACTCTGGGGTGGGGGAGGGTTCAGTGGTTTTAGGGCTCTGCAGAGGGTCCATGTTTGTTCTGGGCGTCACAGCCTCTTTCACCTTTGGGAAACAGAATGAAAACTTTCACCGATGGGACGTCAACTTAAAGGTGGCATTCTAACTGTGCAAGCTCCTTCAAAGTAGGAGTTGTCTGGTTTTCACTTTTGCTTTTGTTTTTAAGTCTCTGTACCTCGGTGCACAGTACTGTGCCTGGCACACAGTAGGCATGCAATACATCTAATGGGTGAATTAATTCATCAATAAAAGAGTGAATGAATGAATGAGTGCTTTGCAGAAGGGGGACAGCTGACTAATGATATAAATTAGACACCTTCTTCCACTCCCACCTGAGCCCCAAACATCTCCTCTCCTGCCTTAAATTCTACCTTGAGATGATTTCTTTGCAGCAGTCTTTAAAGGGCCGCTTTTCAAAAATGAGCCTCCCTGGGCGGGCTACCTATTTCATTTAATAGCCTTTGCAGATGCGCTGAGACTAGGATTTTAGAAAAGACTTTTCCTACAGTTTACCACAGTCAACAAGATTCTAGGGAAACCAGGTTCATGAGCCAAGTTCTCTGTCTTCCTGAATAGTCATAAATCATGTCCCCATTGAGGGTGTTTTCCCTAGGAGCAAGGAGACTTGCCTCGGAAAGCTCAAAGAATAGAAGGCAGAGAGGTCATTGGAATTTTCCCAGTAAAAGGCCTTTGCTGACATTATTTCACCTGGCACGAATGGGATAATCTGGAATAATCTGGAATGGGAACATGTGTGATGCCTACAATTCAGAGACTTCTCTTGGAGCAGAATTGGGAAAGGGCAGAGGGCACCCCTGAACAGAAAAGGGTCTCAGTAAATTTGGGCTTGCTTCAGGTCCTATCTTTATAGAGAAATCTTTTCTTATTCAGCTCTTTAGTTGAAAACCAAGAGGAAGGAAGAGAGGGGTCCAACACTTCTCACGACCTTCACCTGGACCCTCCTAGTCCAACTGTCATTATCTCTCACCTGGATTCCTGCAGTGGCCTCCTAACTAGCCTCTCTCCTTCCACCTGTGGCCTCCTACTGTTCTGTATCTACAAGTCATAAGACAGATTAGGCCACTTCTCTGCTCAAAACCCTGCAGTGGCTTTCTAGCTCTGAGTAAAATCTAAATCTAAATCTGTAAGGCCCTATACAAACTGGCATTCCCTGCCACCTTTCTGATGTCATCTCCTGTTATCTTTCCCTTTGCTCACTCTACTCTAGCCACACTGACATCCTAGCTGTTTCTGAAATGCACCAAGGACACTTCTACCTCAGGGCCTCATCCCTTGCTGATCCCTCTGCCAGAACAGGTGTATGCTGCACCTACCCTCAGCATTCCCCCTCCACTGCCCTGGCCCCCAATCAAGCTGCTTGCCTCCCTCCCTCACTTCTTTCCCTCGCTTCCTTCCTTCTGGTCTCTGCTCAGGTGTCACCTTGGCCACCCCTGACTGGTCCATCTAAAATAGGAATACCCTCCCTCCCCCCAAAACAAAACAAAACCCTGTCCCCACTTTACCCTCTACCCTGCCTTAGTTTTCTTCATAGCATCTCTTACTACATGGTGTTCCATAGATTTGTTTCTCTGCTTCCCAACTAGAATAAAAGCTCCATGAGAATAAGGATGCTTATTTAGTTCCATTTGTGGCTGTTGTCAAGTCCCTAGAAGGCTGCCTGGATCCTAATTGATTCTTGAAAAAGTGAATATTGAGTGAATCTTAAGGAACAACAATGGTATCATCTACTTGGATTTTTATTTTTTACAGTTCCATTACAGTATCCCTCTCTATTATAATGTTTTTTATTATTACAGGGCTTTCATTTCAAAGGAAAATCCAAACTCAGAATGACTAGGCAGTTGTAAATAGATTCTGAAGTGTAATAAAACATGTAATGATTTTTTCATTTGCTGCACAAACAAGGCTATGTACTAGCCGGGATCTGATTTTTGCCTCTTGTTCCTGAATTTCCTGCTTGATTTTAAGGAGGGTCAAATATCATAAGTGTGTCTCAATGGGAGAACATTTGGCATTTGTTTTTTTCAGGTTTAGCCACTGGACTTTGGAACAGGGTACAAGGATCTAAAGGTTGAAGGAAAGGGCTCAAAACATTCAGGGACTTGAGAGGTGACTTTTCTTGATTAAAAAAATACTTGAAACTCTATATAATTTTATATAAAACTCAACATAACAGTTTTCAGTTTAGCTTACTTAAAAAATTGTCGAATTTCAATGACCAGGGGTTGGCAAACGGCGGCTCACGAGACACATATGGCTCTTTGTGTACGTTCTGTCTCAAAAGTTTGCCGACCCCTGTCAATGACAATGCAACAATTTCCTTTACATCTTTATATTTATTTAGTATATAATTTAATCGAATGAATGACATCTGTCAAGCTACAGGCTAAGACAGAGGGAGGGCATTTCATGAGCTGCACACATGCTGATGGTTCTGTCTCTGAAATGACCTTTTACAACCTCAGTCGAGCCCCTGCTTCAATGTTTCTCAAACTTGACCATGCAGAAGAACCACCTGGAGAATCTGGTTAAAAGTGCAGACTCCTGGGGCACCACCTGCAAAGATCCTGATTCATTACAGTTGGGAAGGGTCCAAGAGCTACCTTGTAAAGCCAACACCCTGGGACTGGGTGACAAAGCCACTTGAGAAACATTGACTGCTAGATCATAAACCACCAGCAGGCAAACCACGCCCACCCTAAACCACAAACGGGAGGCTGCCCTACATAAGGAGATGACTTCTAAAAGATTTTGGCATGGAGACAGTTCTTTTTCCTGGAATGTTCGCCTAGGAACGAACAAAGGAGTCTCCCCAGAAAGGAGGACAGATAAGGAGAAGCAGACACCCAAAGATATTGCACATTGATAGAGACTGACTCGGAAGCGTGCAGTTTCACAAGTTCTCTTTTCAATTATCAGCTTCAAACGATAACTATTTTTAATTTCATCGAGATAAGTTTTAGGATGATAGATTCATAATGACACCTCCTTTTAAAACTTGAGACTATCTGGGACTGCCCGATCAATTCTAAAGGCCCCTCTGGAGCCATCATGGTTTCTTACTGCTCATTTCTGGTATTAGAACAGTGACTAGGATGATGAGCATGGCTCCTTCATCAGAGAAGTCGAGTGGCTTATTTTGCAAGATCTGGGGGGATCCTGTAATGCCAATCCATATACCCCAAGAGTATTACTGTCAGTGAAAAGCGTTCTATTAATAATTGTGATGGGAAATAAGTATTTCTTAGGGGGCCAGATGGACCCATGTCCTTTTGGGGAGTCCACTTCATAGTTGATGTAGAGGCCTGACCACCGCATTGTATTTCTGAAAATGATGTTGAATAATACTGTATGTCAACTATAATTATATACACATATAACCTTGGGACATGGAGTAGAG
>NW_017731595.1:1251301-1258816 GCF_001890085.2 Hipposideros armiger
AAAAAAAAGGTTGGGAGAGGTCTAGGAGCAGCAAAGTCTATCTTTGGACTAGTTAACACCAGACCTTGATTTTTCCAAACACCACGAACTCCTTCCTGATTTTACACCATTTGCTTTCTGGCCCTCTCATCCAGTGGTATTTAAATAAAATATTTTTCTGTATAAAATAATAATAATAATAATTGTGATGGGGGTGGTACAATGTTTATGTTGCCCCCCCCATTAATCCTATGCTCCATTTTCATTGTTTTAAAGGTGCACAAATCATGCAGATACACTATGAACAAAAACGGGTCTCTGTAATAAATCTAACAAGTTCAAGTGACTGAAAGTAACCTCACAGGGTGATCTGATCATAAATTCCTAGTTGGACAGGTCATGGTGGGTAGTCATGACCCAGGCCTATGACTTTTTTAGGAAAAGATTTATCTTTGCCTTTAGCAAGCCCTGTCCATTGCTCTTGTTCATCTAGGTTAACACACCATTGAAATACCAGGGTAATATTTTTGGACCCCTTGGAGGCATAACCACCCCAAGGGAGTACATAATCTTGTTAGCTATCCTGTAATCAAACCACAGAGATTTCCCTGCCTTACTTTCTCCCACCTTTGTGCAATCTTCCTTACAATTCCTCCTTAATTCCAAATAAATAAAAGGAACCGCACAGCTGTCATTCTCAGGAGAATTTGAGATCTTGCTTCCTGGCATGTCATCAGTTTGGCTCAAATGAACTCTCATAAAAAAATCTCCACAGGTTTGGACGTTCTTACGTCAACGATACTCATTGTTCAAAACAACAAGCTGACCAAACAGAAATATCCCAGCCAAGGAGAAAATCTCCTTCAATCCATTCCCAATTCACATCCAAAACACCATGGTTTCCAAGTTGGTGCGTATCATTCCAGACAATAATCTACGCATTAAAAAAAAGAAAATGTCCATTAGGGCCATGAAGGGGAATTGTGTCCAATTTGTTCCCCAGACCTATTGCCACACCATCTCATCTCTGTTCTCTCTCAAATACCTGACTTTGGACAGTCTTGAGAGCCCATTGGCATCACTCCATGAACCTATCAACCAGCCGCCTTCTTGCTGTGCTTTAGTCACTGAATATTTCATCTCCTGGCTTACTGTCTTCCTGTTCATTTGACTCCTGTCCTCATTCTTGGTAATATCAACACTCATATTAGTGGGCTCTTAATACCCCAGTCTGTCAGTAACTTGTCCCCCCACCCCATTACCCACTCCCCGGCTCATAGCACCCGTCATTGCACTAAAGGTGTATTTCCAACATTCTATTCTGACAGCATCTTCCATCCACCCAGCCTCCTCTCACACCATGCTTCCCTTCATTCTGTCGTCTCTTTCTCCTACGCAAACATACTAAGTAAGCCCTTTCCCTCTTCCAGGTCTTTGCACTTATTTTCCCACTGCTCGAGAGGGTCTTCTTACAGCTCCCCACTTAGCTGGGTTATTCTCATCCTTCAGTGTCTCCTAAAAATGTCATCTCTTGTTGCATTTACAATTTTGATTGGTATTGCCAAATTGCCTCCCAAAAAGAGCTTTACTGCCTTCTACCAACAACAGCATATGAGAGCTCTGACTTACCCACATCCTCATCAACACTGTATTTTATCAGTTCTTCCAGTGTCTTTTAGATAAGGACCTCCCTGTTGTTCATGGCAGCAAAGGTTACCCCATGGTAACAAAGGTTACCTGGGGGCACTACCCAAAGGGTAGTGGGTCTAGGACTCACGCAGGGATTTTCCTGAAGGGAAGCTACCTTTTCATAACCAGATTCTCACAGTTTTTCCTGAGGGGCAAATTTCAGAGGCAGCCTCTGAGAAGCAGGGCCTAGCTCTTTGCTACCCTTTAATTATCTTGTTGCTCACTCCTTTTTCCAGCTCTTGCGGCCTCTTTTCTTGGGGGTTTTCCACGATTCTTCCGGGACATTTCGCTTTTGGGGGAAACCCTATCTCTGGGTTATATAGGGCTGAGTCCTTCAGTTTCATGAGATTTTGCTGTTCATTTCAACTCAAAAGTCCTCACAGCTCTCATCTTGGCAGCATCCCACCCAGGTCTCAATGCTGCAACAGGCTCATATGACTGTTATATTTCTTCTGCCACATCAATGGGACTTAAGTAGGGAAGAGACATAAGCACACATGTTTAGTCAGCCATCATGAACCAAAACTTGTTGAAGTTTAATTTTTAAAATTAGAAGATGTTGAACTTTTATTTTTTATTTTATTTTTTATTGTTCTTTAGCTGATCCATCCTGCCGCCTGTTGGCAACTCAGCGGCAGCTCAGCTCGGGCCGTGAATCGAACCAGTGACCGTGTTGCTCAGAGCTGGCACTCTTGAGTGAGCGATGTTGAACTTTTAAAATGGACCATTTTTACTTAAAGTAGAATAGGGAACATTTAAAAGTATGATTATGGAGAGGCCTAACTACAGTGAAATTTTTTTTTAAAAATAAATCCCGATTCAGGATTAAAATGAAATTACTTAGTGTGAATCCTTTTTGCTCCATTTTCCAAATGGACGCCCCACCCCAAACCTTATCCACACTATAGTCCTCCCTGCCTCACCATGGGGTCAAAAGTCCCTGGAAGGGCAGGCACTGATGTTACCAGGATTAAAAACTTCAAAATCAACAAGGAATTCCTGGGGCATGACCTCCCTGAGGAGAAGAACAGCTAATGTGGGGAGAGGAGGTAAGCACCGTTGTGGGAAGATTTCTACCAGATTCTTGGCTCCCTGAGAGGCAGACATTCAATCAGATTCATTTCTATTGGGTCGCTGGGAAAGTCATGATGTACTTTTCTATGTTTTTCAATGCAAAAATGTGTCATGACTTTCTTGATGACTCAATATGTCTGCAGAATCTATATAGTGTCTGGCACTGAGTAGGTTGGTGTACAAAATACCTCTCAAATCTGGCAGTTGAAGTTATGCCCAAGTTGTAGATTTGTGAGCAAAATAAATGTTGTTTGAAGCCACTAAGTTTTATGGTCATTTTTATGCAGCAATAAATAACTAGAATAGACATGTTGAGATTCCATTAGCTTCACAGTCACCCAGTAGAAAGCAAATCTCACAGGGAAAAACAGGGATGATGGGAGATTCCTGGGTCCCAGGGGAGGAATGTGGGGCTGCCCTGGGAGTCAGGAATTGATGGGCTGGACAGTCTGGGTCTGTGGCAGCCCAGGGGGTGAGTGAGGGCTGTGGGCACACAGGAAAGATTGACAAGAGGAGAAGGTGCCCAGTTTTGTCTCACAGACCCTGGGAAGCAGCTATTCACTCACCCTGAGCAGAGACGTGCTGCCCAGTCCTTTCTATCAGAACAGCCGACATTTATTAAGTTTTTAAAAATGTGCTAGCCACTTGATAGGCCTCCACATCCGTGATAGTAATTCCTTGCAACCACTCTAATAGTAGGAATTATTTTATCTCTTTCACTCCAGATATGGGGAAATTGAGGCCGGGAGAATTTAATCAGCTTGCCAGAGGTCATGAAAGTTGGAAGTGGCAAAACCAGTATTCAAGCAATTCTGTTTAATAATAAAATGACCATTCATTGCTGATCGCTTTGACAAGTTTCCTAACCCCTCAGCCTCAGTTTCCCATTTATAAAAGAGGAATAGTAATAGTTCTCATGTTGCAGGGAGGATGAAATAAAACAAGACATGTTAGACCTATGCTGCCCGCTATGACAGCCCCTACCCACATGTCCACTTGAAAGGTGGCTGGTCCGAGTGGAGACATGCTCTAAGCGTAAAATACATCGCAGGTTTCATAGACTTCATATGAACAAAAGACTGTACCTATCTCCTCAACTGCTTATATTGATTACATGTTGAAATGATAATATTTGATTAAAAAATACTGTTCCAGTGAATTTCACCTGTTCTTTTTTCTTTAAAATATGGATGCTAGAAATTTTATTACATATGGAGTTTGCACTGCATTTCTATGGGACAGCTCTGAGTTAGATCCTTAGTGCGTGAACATGAAGAAGTGGTCTTTATTACGCAGACCGCTCAGCTTAGCATGTCCCCATATCAGGACTTTGCGATTCTACCATTTCTTTGACTTTTTTGGGTTACATATTTTTTCTATATGACTTCATTTAATCCTCACAATAGCCATTCTGCAATTTTATGATTGTTAAAAACAACAACAACAGAAAACTTCTTTCCTGTATTTACTGATATTTTTTTCTCCTAGTCAGTCTCCCTGCAATTAGTGGTGAAATAGTCTATGAAAAGGGCTCATGGGCTCCCCTACAAGGGCAATAAGGGAAGGGGAGCTGGGAAGATATTGCCAGGCTTGAGTGACGGGAATCATCAAGAGCTGCAGGGGACAGTGCTGGGGGGAGAGAAGAAAGGGAAGTGTCCTGTTGCTGGGACCTGGCGCAAGGTAAACGAGAGACAGTCTCTTCCCAGGAGGAAGGCCTGGGTACCCTTCAGGTAAAGGTTGAAAAGGGCTGGTCTTAGAACTGCCCAGGTGGCATGCCGGCCTCTGCACGCAGAGCGGGCTTCTGGCCCACGCAGACCTGTCTCATCCCTGTACATCCAGGTGAGCCCTTGTGAAAAATAGATGGTTACCTCCTGTTCGCATCAGGCTCATAGCAGATTGCAGGCAATGACCCACGGGTTCAGGGTGAGGGCTAAAGTAAATTTTAATGTGAAATAGAGATTGTGGGTCTTCCCACCATCAGTAATGTATAGAAAACTCTGAACGCTGACTTTGTAGAGTCACAGAATTGGATTCTTTTTTTTTTTAAATGTGATAATAGGGAA
This sequence comes from Hipposideros armiger, assembly GCF_001890085.2. NCBI lineage: Eukaryota > Metazoa > Chordata > Mammalia > Chiroptera > Hipposideridae > Hipposideros > Hipposideros armiger. The sequence continues at coordinate 1,256,107 of NW_017731595.1, forward strand.
TATTGATTCTGTTTATATGTTCAAGAAACTGATTCTAAGTCCCCATCACTAAAAGAACAAAGTGGACTTTTCTGGAATAAATCATGCCTTACAGAAAGGAATCACGTGCTTTCCTTGGGAAATCTGCAACCTCACACTCAGTCTCAGGGGGACAAAGGATAATGACTTCATGTTGTCTGGCTCCTTACTCCCTAGTGGTTCTGAAACATGGGTTTTCCTTTGAAAGGAAAGATGTCTCGTCCTTCTTAAAGGGTACCACACAGCTCTCTGTGGCACGGTTCAGCCCTGGCATCCTCCGCAAAGGCATTTGTGAGTCCTCTGGGGCTTTGTACCAGGCAAGTGGACTATGCACACTTTCTGCCCATCTGCCACAAGGAGGGCAAAGCCCCAGCTTCTGCCAGGCCAGGGCAACAGGAACGGGGTTCAGGAACAAAGAGCCCTTGCTCCTGTCCCAAGCAGCGGGCACGTCGCCTAGGCATGAAACTCGGGATACCACACGCCTTCCGGCTGCCCAACTCTGGGCATTTGTGGACAGAGGAATGAAGTTAGAAAGGCCAGTACCGGCAGCTTCGTTTGATAGACAAAAGGACAACGTGTGGTCTGACAAGTGTGTGAAGTTGGACTGATGAGGCATGTCTCCTTTGTGGGGGTGGCCTTGAAGGTGGTGGTGAGTTTTGTGGGCTGAGCAGTGGGGCCTTTGTAACAGCACTTGAAAAAGCTACCTCCTCCCCCATCCCCCCACCTCTTTGATACCTGCTAGCCCAGAGTTCAGGATCCCCAAGGGGGTCCCCAAGTTGGGGAAGCAATTCATTTTAGAAGCTCTGACTGGAGAGACCTCACAGTTCCAGTCTTGGCTCTGTTATTTACTACCCATGCAGCATCTAGCAAGTTGCTTGACCTTTCTTTTAGCTGAGCCCCCCACAGAAGCCTATCCTAAGGTTGGGAGTCAGAACAGGTAGTTATCTGGGAGGTGGAGGCACAGGCCAGGGACGAGGGAGGAAAGGCAGCTGTCTTAGTCCTTTTGTGCTGCACTAACAGAATACCTTTTACTGGGTGATTTATAAACAGCAGAAACTTATTTCTCACAGTTCAAGAGGCTGGGACGTCCACGATCAAGTCGCCTATAGATTCAGCATTTGGTGACAACCTGCTCCTGGTTCATGGACATCTGTCTTCACACTGTGTCCTCACATGGCAGAAGGGGCAAGGGGGCTCCCTGGCGTCTCTCTCCCTCTCTTTTTAAATGGAGATATAATTGGCATATAACATTGTGTTAGTTTTAAGTGTACAATGACTTATGTATATATTGTGAAGTGATTATCACAATAAGTTTAGTTAACATCCATCACCACAAATAGTAGCAAATTTTTTTTGTGTTGAGAACTTTTAAGATCTACTCTTTTAGCAATTGTCAAGTTTACAGTATAGTATTATTAACTATTACTCACCATGCTGTACAATACATCCCCATGACTTATTTACCTTATAACTGGAAGTTTGTTTGCATCTAGGGCATCTTTTATAAGGGGACTAGTCCCATTCATGAGGGCTCTGCTCTCATGACCTAATCACCTCCCAAAGGCCTCACCTCCAAATAGCAGCACATTGGGGGTGAGATTTCAACATATGGAGGGGCGTTGGCGGTGAAACAAACGTTCAGCCTATGGCAGCAGCCTAGAAGGGCGATTCAGTAAGCCAGCTACCGCAGCGGGAAACTAAAGTGTCAACCTGCAGAGAAACTCCAGGGAGTGGTAGAGAACACACAGCTCACAATCAAGCCGGGCAAGAGGTGAGGAACCTGGGACATTTATACCCCACAAATGTCAGTCCCATGTTAAGGGCCTTTCAAGGGGGCCATTAATTCCCAGGCATTCTGGCCTGTCATGTTGATGGGCAAAGTAGATTTTTGCAACCCAAAGGCAGCTCTTACAAAGCTATAGGGCTGACCACTGGGAGCCAAGGTCGGAGGCACCAAAGTGGGGAGGGGTCATGGGAGCAACAGCAGCATCTGCTACAACCCTCTAAGCCTCCTGTTCTATTTTGAAAAGTGAGAGCCATCATAGCTCTTATCTTGCAGGAAGAATGAAATAAAATGTTAGGTCCTTAGCATAACGAGCAGCCTGTAGAAGCGCTGGTTAAATGTTGGCCGTTTTTATTGGGACCATTCAGCTTACACAGTTTTTACCCGAGGATTTTGTTTGCAGTTCCATCATTTCTTTGATTTCCTTGGGCGTCTCTGAGCCTTTGTGCCTCAGCACAGACATGCAGGTCTAAAGGGAGGGACTTGTTTTTGTTTCACCGCCAGTTTTGAAGATATCACTGTCCCTTTGTTGAGATGTAGCAAGTGGAAAGAGCAGAGTAGCAACCAGCAAGCTGAGGCTTCTGCCTGGTACCCCTTCCACCTGCCCAGTGGTTGAATTAGGGTAGGGTGGTGCTTACGGGGCAGTGTGAACAGCCCTTTATACACTGGGAAATCTAAGAGTGGAAAAGACTTCATCACTGGTTGAGCCTCAGAGAACCTGCAGGGAGCTTTGACTGGGGGAAGGATGGAAGCGGGGTAGAGGTGGACTTTCTTTTGCTATGGATAGTGCTAATTTCTTTGTAGCAGTTACAAAGTCTTGGCTAAATACCAATTGTGATATATATATATATATATATATATATATATATATATATATATATATATATATATATATATATATATATAAAA
>NW_017731595.1:1259231-1267221 GCF_001890085.2 Hipposideros armiger
AAAAAAAAAAAAAAAAAAAACCAAAATAATAATTGCAGCTGACTGATTTAGAAATGTAACCAGATCTACAAGAAGGCAGGTTGAGAGAAAATAAGAATTTTTTTTTAATTTAAAAAACAATGACCTAAAATATGCATTGACCACTGTACTTGGGCTGCTTACTCATGTGTTTTTGTCAGGTATATGGTGGCCATGATGCGGCTCCTTTCTAGAAAAAAGCACTGACAACATAAGTGGAAATGCATTTATTTCAAGCTGCTGTGAAATTGTCAGAAACTGAGCCTACATTCTGTTAGCTGATTTAAAAACAAAAAAATTTTTTTGCAGCAAAATAAGTAAATTTAATAGATTGTAAGTTTAGTAAAATAAACTTAATTTTAATAAGTGATTTAAAATCAATCTGAAATTATGCAAATCAAGCAAATGATAGACTGGGAACTATCTTTTCAAATATCCGAGGCATGTTATTCCTTTAATTCCACATTATATTTTTATCATTTTTCTAGCACTCAAAATAAGAACAGCAAGACAGTATGATAAATACTTAGAAGTTGCACAAGAAATACATTTTTGTCAGTATGCTTTTGTCTCTCTCCTTCTGACAATTCACATTGGGGACAATAAAGATTAATCACAAAGGGAAAATGAATAAGTGAAAACCAACACACGTGTAGTCACAGAACAGCCGGTTAACTATGCCTCCAAGTCGAGTACTTACTTGTCATCATTCTCTCGGTTCCTTTTATTTTTAATTTAATTAATTAATTAATTAATTTTAAATTAGTTTCAGGTGTACAACACAGTGCAATAGTTATACTTTTTACCTCTCAAAGTAACAAACCCCCTTCCCCAATTTGCCACCACACTCCCCCCTTCCCCCATATCATACATATTTAGCACAATTCCATTGACTCCACTCCCACACTATACTCCACATCCCGTGACTATATATATTCAATTATAGTTGATATACAATATTATACAACATCAGCTTCAGGTGTACAGTGCAGTGATCAAGCCTCTACACCATCCATGAAGTGGTCTCCGTAACAAGGCGAGGTTGTGGAGAAAAGGGAACCCTGGTGCACTCTCGGTTCCTTTTAAATCGAGTTTTATTCCAACGATTCAAAGAATCAGTCCATTAAAAATATTAAACTCAAAGAAAAAGCAAGTATTATTTTTAAAGCACAAAATATTGACACAGACTTTACAACAAAAATCTGTGCCTTAGCCTGTATTTCAGTTTTTTTGCTTGATCTGGTTGAATATTCTAAATTCATTAGTACTACTGTTTGCAAGAGAATTTAACAACTGCTTGGTTCCCATGACCAAAATAGTTATATTCTGTGCTCAATTTTCACACAACACTCCCGTATGTTCAGCTTATAAAATCGGTAACAGAAGTGGCTAATATAAGGGATACGTAGACTCAGTACTCCAGAATTTGGGGACTTTGGAACCTGTCACCCCAACAAAGCAATGAACTCTGTGAGGGCAGGGACTATCTTAAACTTTATGTACATAAAGCTTTATATCCTTCCTGGACTAAGTAGAGATTGAATGAATGAGTGGCAAAAATAGCAAGTGGCATCAAAAAAATGATTTTATGAATTAGTTTGGTTAGACTTTAAAAACAGCATAGTCTGTTATGAAATACAGAGAGAAAAACAGTAGCTTTACAGTGGAGAGCCCTGGCAAATGTTGCCGGAGCCAAGTGATAAAAGTGGACAGCATCAGTAATGGAAAAAAATTGATGCAATGCATCGAGAAGGACAGCATCACTTCTGGGGTATTCCTGCCAAAGATGCACAACCTGAATCGTATTAAGAGGAAACAGCAGACAGGTCCAAATTGAGAGACAGTCTACAAAACAACAGGCCTAAATGCTTAAAAAATGGCAATGTTAGAAGAGATCAAAAAGAAACAGAAAAGAAAAAACTATTTTAAAGGCTGAGAGACAATTCCAGATTAAAGGAGAGTAAAGAGACTTGACAACTAAATGCATTGTATAATCCTGGATCCTGAATCAGGAGGAAAATTGCTGTAAATGACATCAGTGGGAAATTGGCAAAATTTGAATGTGGACTCTAGCTCAGATAATGTATTGCATTCATGTTAACTTTCCTGAATTCGATAATTATACTGGAGCTATGTAAGATGCCTCTGTTTTTAGGGCATATGTGCTGAAATATTAGTTTGGCATAAATGGTTCAGAAAAAGAAAAAAAATATGTATATAGTGCAGTTTTTAATAATCGAGGTCAAATATCATATAACATTAAGTTAACCATTTAAAAGTGTACAATTCAGTGACATTCACACTGTTGTGCAACCACCACCTCTATCTAGTTCCAAAACATTTTCATTATCCCAAAAGAAAATATCATACCCATGAAGAAATCAGTTCCCATTTTCATCATCCCCTGAGTCCCTGGCAACCACCAGTTTACTTTCTCTATCTATGGATTTTCCTATTCTGAACATTTCATGTAAATGGAATTATATAATATTTGGCATTTTCTGTTGGCTTCTTTTACTTACCACAGTGTTTTGAAGTTCATCCACATTGTAACATATATCAGAACTTGGTTTCTTTTTCTGGCTGAATAGTATTCCACTGTATGAATAGCCCACATTTTGTCCATTTGTTCACTGATGGCCATTTGGGTTGTTTCCACTTTTGGCTATTGTGAATAGTGCTGCTATGTGTTCTAGTCCCTGTTTTCAATTCTTTGGGGGTATAAACCTAGGAGTGGAATTGCTATGTAACGTATAAATATGTTTCACTGTTTAAAAACCTTTACAATTGTTTTTCAAAGTGGATGCTTTCTTTTCCTATTTGTACTGGTCTTACAGCTTCTCAAAGTTGGAAGTTATTTCAAAATTAAAAGTTAAAAACAAAGAAACAAACAACAACAACAACAACAACAACAAATGAGTGTGTGCACCCAGGCAGAAGGTAAAGAAAATGTAAGTTCACAAAAGTGGGGAAGTGATGACTGAACTTCATCCAGTGGGGCAGATATGCCTGTGAACGGAGATGGTGAGAGTGACAGTCAGGGGCAGCTGAGGGGGAGATCCCAGCGTGGAAATTTCTGCTAAGGGATGACACAGTTTGAAAGTGCCACCCAAGCACTTCCATGACAGAAAGCCAGCCCTAGGCAGGTGGAGATGAACCATGGCACACACAGACTTTCTTATCTCCTTTGGGGGGGTGTCCTTAGCAGCTCTATGGGGGCATGATCTCTTCGTTGACTGAATGCAAGAGTGCGCAAGCGTGGGGAACATGGGTTTTACACATGCACCCCCACAGTAACTGCAACTTCCCTTACAGGAATCTGCCTGCTTGCCATGTTGCTGGGACCCTCATAGGTAAAAAGAAAGTAACGTCCAACTCATATGATTGATCTGCAGGTTAAAGAACATGAAAGTGAAAGTCTTGGAAAGGCTGTGAAGCACTGTTAGACCTTGAGGATGATAACCAAGTCCTCTAAATTCAGTTCACATCACGTTTGTTAGTGATTCTTGCTCAGAATATGTTTCCCAAGAGCCACGCTTGTGAGAAACACACTCTCAGGCCCACTCAACTGGCTGAACCAGAAATGGCATGTCAACAAGATCCCTAGGTATGTGGCAAGCCTATTAAAGGTTAAGGTTTCTAAACATTTTTAAATTTTTTTTTAGATATTTTGTTGTTGTTGTTGGGGAATTGGGGGAAGGGGAACAGACAAGTTGCTGTCCTTATGTTCTTCAGTCTAGTTGTGGAGGACGTTGCTTCACTGGCCCAAGTTGGCACCATCATTGCACTCTTCCCGGGCGAGGCAGATCAGTCGCCGGCTTCTGGACGGCCGCTCACTGCGGCTGCTGGCCGCTCATGCTGGCTGCTGGCTACACACGGTAGCCCATGGCAACCCACTGCAGCAGGGGCTGCAGCCTACACCATCGCCAGTGACTCATGGCAGCCCAGCTCCAGGTTGAGCTGTTGTTCAGCATCTTAGCTGTAGAGGGCAGTGTCACTGGCCCTCATATGTGGGATCCGAACCGGGGCCCTCTGGCGTCCCAAGCCAGCTCTTAACCATCGCGCCACTCAGCTGGCCCTAAACATTTCTAATTTTAATAACCATCTGGGACTGTTGATTAAAAGAACTCAGGTTCCAATGCTCCCCATAGTAGAGATTAATTCAGTGAGTTGAGGGTGAAATCCTGGAAGGTGAAAATTTTTTTTTTTTTCTTTTTAGCTGAACCATCCTGCCACCTTTTGGCAGCTCAGAGGCAGCTCAGCTCAGGCTGGGCATCGAACCACTGTTGCTCAGAGCTCAAACTCTTGAGCAAGCTCTTAACCAACTGAGCCCCTCGGCCGGCCCCTTGGAAGGTGAATTTTTAACAAGGCTCCTTGAGTCTTCTGGTCAGATAATTTTGGTAAGCAATACTTTCAGTGCATAGTTTTAAAGACAAAGGTGGAAATTGACCTTGTGGAGAGACAGACTGTAAACACTTTTTAGGACAGCTTGGTTATTAGCTCAAGGACCCCTGAAATGCCCTGGGGGTTCAGGAAGGCCTAGCAGCCTCAGGGCCTGGCGGTTCCTCCAGCTCAGACAAAGCTTTGCTGAGCCTCTGCTCCGTGAGGAACGCCATGTTCTGCTTTAATCCTACCACTCCACGAGGACCATTATAATTCTTTTCTTGGGAGAGGAAACTAAGGCTCAGAGAGGGTAAGGAGTGGCCTGAGGTCCCTCAACCAGTAAGTAGTGTCAGGACCTGGATTCAGAACCACTTCTTTCTCCCTGCCCTGGTGCCAAGCAGCCTGGACCTGTCGCCTATACCTGATCAGATGTGGCAGCGTGAGCCTGCCAAGACCTCTCCCACTGGTTTTCTTCCACCTTCTTTCTTCTCTTCTGCCTCTGCCAATGAGGATGTGGAAGCACAGGCTGTTCCCATTCTTCTGGGCTGGAAGGCTTGGTCTATCTTCCAGCCCTGGTTACCTCACTTCTCTAAACCTCGGTTTCCTTAACAGTAAAATGGGAATGACATTAGGGCAGGATTCAAGAAAAGGATTTCCTGCGAATGAAAGAAAAAGCTGTGAGGATTCGGTACAAAACAGTACATGTCCTGGTACCTAACATGTGCTCCATTAATGGCAGCTATTTCTGTTATTATTTTATTGCAGCTGCAGCAGTAAATAAATCTTAGAGATGAAAACTAAGCAGATGTTAGCCTGTGGTATGCACCTCCTTGTTTAGAGCAGGCATAATTCCTCAAAGAGTAACTTTCCTTTAACTTTGACGAGTGTGTTGTAGTCAGTCAATTTTGGCTTGCAAGATGTATTCTTTTCCTGTGGCTTCTGCTACAAATTGCCACAACTTGGAGGCTTAAACCAACAGGAATTTATTCTCTCCCAGTTCTAGAGGCCAGAAGCCGGAAATGGAAGTGCTGGCAGGCCCGAGCTCCATCTGAAGGCTGTAAGGGGGATTCCTTCTGGCCTCTTCCAGCTTCTGGTGGCTCCAGGCATCCCTCGGTTTGTGGCGGTGGAAGTCTAATCTCTGCCTCCATCCTCACATGCCTTCCTCCCGGTGTCTCTCTGAGCCTTCTCCTTCTCGGTCTCTTATAAGGATGTTTGTCATTGGATTTAGGGTTCACCCAGATAATCCAAGATGATGTCAAATCAACACCCTTAATTTAATCACGTCTGCAAAGACCCTTTCACCAAGTAAGGTTGCATTCACAGGTTCCAGGGGCTAAGATGTGGACGTCTTTTTTTGGAGCCACAACTCAGCCCACGGCACAAAGCATGGAGTGTCTCTCGTTTCTCAGGCCCCAGGAGAAAGGCCGTTTGTGGCAAGGAGACATGTAGACAGGAAATGAAACTGGAGAGCAGGTTAGCTCCACTGCTCTTCCCCCAGCTGCTCCTGCTTGCCACGGTTTCCCCTTTTCTCCCAACTTCATGACCTTCAGCTTTGGATCCCCCTGCTATGGCCTAGGTCCTTTCAGGTTTCCCAACTCAAATTTCCAAGTATGGCAAGGTTGCTGGCTAGCCTAGGGACAGGCTGCCCTTAGATCAGGTGTTTTTCCCTGGTCAGTCACTTGGGGTTTTGAGGAGGTGGGGCTGGGAGCAGCAGCATTTCCACGTGATTTGGATCATGGCCCTCCAGGTCCGCCGCTTCAGGCCACTCTGGTGGGGCTAGTGGTGCAAGTCTCCCTTAGACGGAAACGAATTGGAGCCGGCATCCCCTACACAGGCCCTGGGAGGAGAGTGGGGTGGCATCCTGGGTTCCACAGTGTACCTGAGACTGTGCTCCATTTACCCAAGTGCCAAACTCCCTTTTATAAGGCAGTTACACTTTGGGGGAGACATACAGCATGCATCCTGGGGTTGCGCTATAAGGGAGGCTCTGGCAATGATGTAATCACAATAGCAGTCCCGTTTATTGAGCACCACTTTGTTTTCTCATCCAATCTTGGTTAACAATGCTGCAAAGGAGGCCTGAGCTCTGCCCCGTCCCGTGGAGGGGGAAATCGAGGCTCATAGCAGCTAACGGACATGCCTAAGGTCACCTGGCGGCTACATACAGCACCAGAATGAGTCCACAGCTTTCTCCGCGGCAGTTTTTCTGTAATGGCTGTTCTCATTAACGCCACACATTCGTCTCTCCCTCTGGAAATTAGGTTGGAATTAATTGGAAGCCAAGGGCACCATATCAGAAAACAGAGGCCTGGACTTTATTGGACTCTGATTTGAAATGATAATACACGGAAGGATGGAGAGATGGATGTACGAATCAATATAAGTGCTGGGGAGTGTTGCCCGCTCCAGCAAAAGTATTTAAAATCTCATATTCTTTCATACAATCTTTTTTACCTCTCGTCTGGTATTATCACGGAGGGCTTGCTGCCTATAAAATAGGTGAGGGAAGTTAATTAAAGTTATTTACCTTCCCCAAATCAGGTGCTACCTGTGGGGGGCTCTAGTGAAGAGTGGAAAGGACCCACACGGAGCTATGAGATCCCTGTAAATATTAGGAGATGCAACCGCACCTCCATTCAGGGAGCAGTGAACTAGCAATCTTCTCTTCCCCAGTAGATGAGAAAGTGGCTCGCAGGCTACCAGGAACAGGGACTGAAGGGGCCCCTGTGAGGTTTTATGGAGGAGTTGGCCTTTCTTGCCTTCCTATTTCCCAGGCTTGGCTGAATACCGTGATGCACAGTTACCGATACCCCCAGGAAACGGCCACTCTGGGAGCCTTCTCTTTCTCCAGTCCACCATACGCGCTCTAAAGTTGCAGGGGAAAAAATTAATTTTGCAAATAATCCAGTAATCTTTAAATGAATGGTATTTCCAGTAGGCAGCCCTGGCTTGATATAGAAGCATCAGAGCCATGCAGCCTGGCCTCTAAACCGTCACCCTCCTTGGGGCTGCACCTTTCTTCTGTTTTGTTTTGTTTTGCAAGCTTCCAACGCACCTTTGCCTGAAGGAGACGTGAACTCCACCGCCCAACCCTGGACGTTGTTAGGGCCTCTGCGGGCCTGCTGGGCTCTGTTGGCTAAGTGTGCTAAAAATAGCTGGAGAGGTAAAAAAAAAAAAAAAATGTTGAAGCAGATTTAGGGGCTCTTCTGGAAAATGAAACACAGAAGCTGGGCCCTGGGTGGTTCTATTTAAAGATGATCATCATCTCATCCCTTCCTGTGGATTTACATGGGAAGACTTTTTATTCCCTGAGCCGGGTAAAGGAAGGAAGGTCTGGTGTACTTTCGTGCTCACGCCTCCTCCAACACTCTGCAAAGCAGCAGCTGTCCAGAGAGAAAGGAGTGCGCCAGGTTTTGACCAGCAGCTCCATTCTTTAGTTCCACAACTGTCCCTTTGAATGGAGGAAAGCGAAAATAAAGTTTTCAAGGCCAATTGCACAATTTTATCTTCTGTGAAAAGCAAAATCAACAAGGCTATGAAAACTTACAAGCAGTTAAAACACTTTCATGTCATCCTCCCCTGAGAGAGA
>NW_017731595.1:1267372-1284852 GCF_001890085.2 Hipposideros armiger
TTTTTTTTTTTTTTAAACACATCTGGTCTCAATCTTTATACACCAGTGGACAAAAGCAATTAGACAGCTCTGCTTTCCATGTCATAATAATGAAAATCATATATTTTCCATGGCTGTCTCATTTGGTTACCGGGCTCTGCTGAAAGCTTACACGGAATTTAAAATGCAGGTTTTTATTTGACAGCACTGTTAGTGACCTGAGGGAGAAGTGCCTCAGAGCTTTCCAGAACAGGGAGAAGCGAGAGGGTAGCTATCACAGGTGTGTGCTCATAAGTCCCCCACTACTCAATCTCTCTAACTTGCCCTGGGGCATGAGGATGTGTGATTAGAATTGGTTCGGATTTGACAAGATCTCTTGGGCAACTTGGTAAAGGGGGTTAGAGGAGACTTCATACGAGGTGAGACTTCCCCTCTCTCGCTTCAGTGGTCAGGACTCTTTTGGTTGCCAGGGACGAAGCTCAACACAACTCAGCCTAAACAAAAAAGAGAACTGGTGCACACAACTGGGAAATTTAAGGCGATGAATCTGGTCAGACACAATTCCAAGGTTTCAAACAATGCCATCTACTTTTCCTCTCCAAAGATTAGCAACTCTAGGGCAAAGGTCTCTGCAGTACCAATAAATAGTTCCCAGCACTAATTCTGGAGTTAATGCTCATTGAGTCAGGTGCCCATCCTTAAACTGATTCCAAGCTTGAGTCACTGGTCCATTCCTGGGGAGGGGAATGGGGTCATCTCCATGACACCAGAGGATTGAGGTTGGGTTAGGGTTTGTTCCCCCAAAGAAAATTGTGTTTCTACTTCATAAGAAGGGGGAAGGGATGCAGGAGGCCGTTGCTAGCCCACATGGGACCCCTGCAATTTGGAGATAGGCACCCCCTCCAGGCTGATGCAGCCTTGTGCTCCCACCACTTGGGGGGAGGCGTGGCACCCACCTTCCTCTGGGCAGAAGCATCCCCACACCCAGGACACATGGCTGAGTGAGCAGAGCTAAAGCTGGATATTAACCCACTTGCTTTCTCAGTAGGATACTCTTGTGCAGGGTGACACCTGAATGACAGTTAAGCGGTAGCACCGGTGGGCAGGCAAAACCAGCAGATGTCCTTGACACCCACCCCAGACCATCTTGAAAGAGATCCCTCGCCCCAAGTTCTCTTGCCTGACATACTTAAGCTATGGCTTCTGCATAAGGACATATGCACTAGATGTTTCACAACTTGATGTTTGTTCAAACTTGGGTGTGTGATGTTAACCCATAGAGGGAGTGCTGGAGTGGAAGGCCCCGACCTGGTTTGATTGCAGTTCTGTCCTTGACCATCTGGGTATACTCGCTCTAGAACTGATGCTTTGTAGGGTCTCAACTGCCTCATGTGTAGGACAAGAGGATCCTCCCAAGAACCCCTCTCTCCAACCAAAAGTCTCAATTGGGAAGAGGTCTGATTGGTGGTTTAGGGGTATTTGTGTCAACAAATACGATTCCTCCTTCTGCCCCCTTTCCCCTTCTCCCAGTCAGGTCTCCTGAGATTATGAGACATCAGTGGTTTTACTGCCTCAGTCTGATCCAACACCTCCAGGGTAATTTCCCTCCTTTATAGGCAATGGTGACACACAACCCCAGGTTCATGACTGTTAGGCAAATTAACACCCACTCACTAAGCTGGGCTCCTGCAGGGGCTCCTGTGAGCAAATGTGGTGTCTGAAAGGGTGAAAATGCAAAGCAGAGCAGTGGGACTCCTGTCCCATGGGCTCAGGCACTCACAGCCTGAGCAGAGGGAGGGCCCTTCAACAGGGATATCTGTAGGGGAGGAAGGGACCCTGCTTTGTAAATCCTATTGTCCCGGGTAGCCCCTGGGGGTTCTGAGAACAGGCTGCAGTGTGGAGGGCCTTTTACTCATCTTACAGGTGGGCATTTAACTTGCCTGTTTGCATTTTCCAACAGTAAATTCTAGTGCCCAGCACAGAGCCCCACACATATCTTGACTCCTCTGTTATCTCACAGAAACCAAACTTCCTTTTAGGTCTTGTGCCTGGTCCCACCCATCCAGGCCTGGGAATGCTAGCACAGAATGACCGAGGTTAGCCCCAGCCAGAGCTGCTGGGGGGAGGGCTTGGGGACTGTGTGGAATGTCCTTTGGGGTGAGTTGGTCTGCTTGTATTTTACCACTCACAGCCTAATTGGTCTTCCAAGGCCTACAGATTAGGGTTATTGGTTAGAGTGGGGTTAGGCAATGCCTATGGGTGCCACTGGGTGCCAGTAGTGAAGTAGTTTGGGGTCCAAACGACCAGCCTCACACACAAGGAATGAGTTCTAGGAATGTCTCCTCTTTTTAGTCAATGTCTTCTGGAGTTCAGAGTGTACACGGGGAAGCACAATACTGACGATGCCCATATTCACACAGTGCCATTCAGTTCTTGAAGCTCTTGTACGCCTATCTACAGGACAGCCTAGCAGTTAAGAGCCTGAACCACTAGACTTAAACCTTCTCTCCTGCAATGACTGAGGAAAGTTCGGTAACTTACTTAACTTCCTGGAGGCTCAGTGTGCTTATGTGTAAAATGCAAGAAAATAATGGCTTCTACCTTTATAAGTTTTGGAGAGTTCATTGCAATGATCCACGTTAGGCTCTCATCGCACAAGGTCAGACATAGAATAAAGATTCAGTACCTGTTGGCGACTACTATTATTATCCATGAACTCATTTGACTATAGGAACAACCCTTTGTGAAGTCAGTTGGGCTGGGAGAGTTTCTTTTTTTGATACATGAGGAAAGTAAGATCAGAAAGTAAAACCCGAGCATGGGGGCAGAGGAGGCAAAGGGGGGTGGGGACAGAGAAAGAGGAGATGTTGGGACTGGGAGAGGGGTGACACAGGCAAGGGGCATCTAAGGGGACAGAGGTTGGCTCCTGCCACAGCAGCTTTGAGTTTCCTGCTGTGTGAGCACCATGACCTACAGATAACTGGCACCAAGACAAGGCCACTTACAGAAGGGACTGAAACATTATAGTAATGAGAGAAGAAAGTATTTGATTGGCATTTTATTCTAAAAAATAAAAGACAACAAAATTATGAAAATAACTTTACCCTCTAACGAAATTTAGATGATGGTTTCAGCTATGTGCTATTTCTGAGTGTGTGTGTGTGTGTGTGTGTGTGTGTGTGTGTGTGTGTGTGTCTGTGTCTGTGTGGTGGGGGAATCAAAACTTTTTTTTCCCCTGATTAAATAATATGTTATTCTTTACTTCATTTTAATTTTCACGTCACATTCATAAAGAGGGTCTTTCTTTAGTCCTCAACAAATACATGATGGCCTTATTGATTTTTAAAGGCCTTTTCGGAATCCTTGTTATTCACATCATCTCTTACTCCTTCCCTAGTTTCTCTTTGGTAGTTGTTAGCTGGCCTCACTAAAGACTTTGAGCAGTCCTCCTTACTTTCATGGACATCATGAAAACCTGACTTTGCAAGATTTGCAACTCCACTTTGTGAATCGATTTGCATTGAATTTGAATTGTAATTTTGGGTGTTGCTACAAACCACAAAAGTGTTGATATGATGGGTCAAAATGGCTGCTAGTGTGAATCTGAAAGAGACTTTGAGTGTAGACCGTGTTATGGTCCATTAGCACATAGTTTCATGTTATGATAACTTTTGCTTCATCAGCAAGTCATAACTGCATGCACTTGGGTAACAAAACTCAGATAACAATTATCCCTGGTATAGGAAAAGAAAAAGCACACAATTTTGATAAACAGAGGGCTCTGTGGCCAAAAAGTGTCTAAAACTCTCTTCAAATAGGCAATTAGAGTAGGCTGAGAGAAGGCAAGAAAGTAATGATAGTAACAGATGTCTTTAACACATTGAATAAAATAGGAAACCATTAGTCCAGTTCTAATACAAATAAATAAATGACTCAAGCAAAAGTCTGATGAGGACATGAAATATTTACATAGTTTCAATGGTTTCCACAAAATACTTACGCAAGAGAACAGAGTCCCTGCTGATGAGGAACCTAGCAGACACCACTCTGCCCAAGGGATCCAAGTGAATATCACCAGGACTGGAGACAAATTGAAATCGTGCACCACGCAATGAGATGCCACGAGAAGAGCCCAGCATCACTGCTACAATATTCCTGACAAAGATGCACTATTCCTGCCTAAACCTATTCAAAAGGAATCATCAAGTCAAACCAAAATTGAGGGGCGCTCTACACACATCTGGGCTGTAGTCTTCAAAAACGCCAAGGACATGAAAATCAAGGAAAGAACGAGTTGCTGCTGCAGATTGAAGGAGCCCAAAGAGACATGACAACTGATGCACATGTGATCCTGAACTGGATCTTTTTGCTATGAAAATGATTTTACGGGGATAGTTGGCAAAACTTGAATGGGGCTTAAGGATTAGATGGTAGCAATGTATCAGTGTTAATTTCCTAACTTTTGAAAGGGGTGGATTTTGTAGGTAGGAGGATGTCCCCCTTGTTTATGGGAAATGAATACTAAAATTTTTTGGGTATCGGTTCTGCAATATCCTCTCAAATGTCTCAGGAAATGCTTGTGCTGTACTTGCAACTTTTCTGTAAGTTTGAGATTGCTTTTTAGAAAAGAGCAAGGAAGGAGGTCATTTTCTCTGAACAGGTGGTAAATTCATTCAGGATGCTAGGATGGAATTGCAGGACAGTGCCAAGGAGTGTGGCACATGCTGACCTGTGTTTTGGGAAGATGCCTGCCCGCTGTATGTAGGGTGGGTGTTGGAGAGGAAGTTGGGGGGCTGGGGAGACTGGAGGCAGATGATAAGGGCATGAATATGAACAGTGACAACACGCAAAACAGAAGACAGATTTGAGACCTATTGAAGAGGGAAGATTTCTTAAGATTTGGAGAAGGGGAGGAAGAGAAGATGAAGATTTCAAGTCTCACAGAGAGGAGGATGTGGGATCGGCAATGAGTTGGGGGCCTAGGGCGTGGGCTTGGGCAGGCAGGTGATGGACGGGTGCTGCGTGGGCGTTGTGAATGTGAGTGCAGTCTGGCTGTGACATTCGGCTCCCCACTGATCTCCAAGGTATCAACCAGTGTGGTTCACCTTCCCAGAGGTGGATTTGCAACACTTATGACATTTTCACTGAGTCACCAGGAAGCAACGAAGTATGATCTGGAACCAGGAAGATCACAGCAAGCAATATAGTTGTGGGGGTTATTTGCTTGGAAGCCAAGAGAACAATTGAGATTAGTGAGGGAGAGTATGGGGCAGGGAGGGAAGGAAAGCTTTAGAGAAAGCTGAGGGGAAGGCGCCTGCCTGCAAAGGAGGCAGGAAACATGTGGCTAAGAAGGGAGGAGGAGGGGGCCGGCCGAGTGGCGCAGATGGTTAAGAACTCGCTTGGGATGCCAGAGGGCCCCGGGTCGGATCCCACATATGAGGGCCAGTGACACTGCCCTCTACAGCTAAGATGCTGAACAACAGCTCAACCTGGAGCTGGGCTGCCCTGAGTCGCCGGCGACGGCGTGGGCTGCAGTCCCTGTGGCAGTGGATTGCCATGGGCTACCATGTGTGACCAGCAGCCAGCGTGAGCGGTCCAGTGGATTGCCATGGGCTACCATGTGTGGCCAGCAGCCAGCGTGAGCGGTCCAGAAGCCGGCGACTGATCTGCCTCGCCAGAGAAGAGCGCAATGATGGTGCCAACTTGGGCCAGTGAAGCAACATCCTCCACAACTAGATTGAAGAACAAAACGACAGCAACTTGTCTGTTCCCCTTCCCCCAATTCCCCAGCACTGTTCCCATCCCCCCAATTCCCCAATAAAAATCTTTAAAAAAGGAAGGGAGTAGGAGGAAGACCAGTCCTTCTGACTATTTAGTCATGTGAACAAGGACCCCAAATTTTCTTCGGCCCTACTGAGAAAAAATTCACTGGATCATGTGGGCTTCCTACTTATGTTCTGACACTCTAGCTTCTGCTGTTATTTTTTCTCATATATAAACTAACCCCTATGGTTAAAAGTAGACCACAACACACCCACAGCCTGCGTCTCTCTTTTGACGGAAGACTTGGTCAAGCAGTTACCAGAGAGGAGGCACGGTATGGTCATTAAGGTCCTGCAGTTTTACTTCCTGGTTTGAATCCCAGTTCCATTGTTTACCAGCCATATTACCTTGGGAAAGTTACTTAACCAGTCTGTGCCTCAGTTTCCCATCTGTACAATGGAGATAATAATAGTTCCTATTCCTAGAATTGTTTTGAGGGTCAAAGGTGTTAACATTTGATAACTACTTGTAATAGTGGCTGCCAAGACTACATAAGGGTATGTGTTATTAAATAAATATTACCCTAAATGGGCTGCTAACTCTATGTGGTCCAGCCACAGACATTTAATTGCCACTGCTTTTAAGTGATTGAATACACAAGGTATACTTTCACTAGTGTATTTCCTGTAGGCCTGAAACTTTTGATGCCCAGAGGCCAGTTTAGCCATCTATTGTTGAAAGATTGGAGCCAACGTGGTTGATCTCCAGAATCCAAAGTTGCTCTCACACACATGCCCTTGAAGATGAATCTAGCAGAGCAGTGCTTCTCAGGCTAGAATGTGCATACACATGACCTAAAGATCTCATTAAAATACAGATTGTGAGGACATTGTGCTTAGTGAAATCGGCCAGTCACATAAGGACAAATTTATGGTTCTGCGTACAGGCCCTCCTAGAGTATTCAAATTCAGAGGGACAGAAATAGAATGTTGGCTGCCAGGAGCTGGGGGGAGAAGGGATGGGAAGTTATTGTTTAGTGGGTGCATAGTTTCAGTTTTGTAAGATGAAAAGTTCTGTGGTGACGGTTGCAAAACAATGTAAAAGTACTCAGTGTCACTGAACTGTACTCTTAGAAATGGCTAAGATGATAACGTTTATGTGTGTATTTTACAATAAAAATAAATGCAGATTCTGATTCAGTAGTTCAGGGGTGGGGCCTGAGGGTCTCCAGTTCTATAAAACTCCCAGGTGAGGCTGATGCAATTTGACGACACTTTGTGGATCACACCTTGGATCACACTTTGAGTTGCAAGCTACTACACAGCATAGCCAGGTCCCCTTAGGTCCTTTATTAACAAGCCCAGCACCTGCTTTGCATTAAAGCTATGGTAACTATTCGAATGAAATGGAACTGGACTCTAACCCCTTGATAATCCTGGCCTCCTCATTCTATACTCAGAGAAGCTGCCAAGAAAGCCTCCATCACAACAGACACAATCACAGCAAAATACTTCTACAGCCAAAATTATTTTTTGGTCCTCTGAGGCTGGCCTGCTCACTAGAAAAATTATCTCCAGCTCAATAGCTCCATTTGGTCAGTTACTAGGGGGTTCTTATAATGGGTTTTAGCCTACAGTGGTTAGCCAATGACCACAGGGCCCACCTCTGTGATGTTCACTGCTTATCTCCAGGTCCTAGCACAGTAACCGGTGCATAGTAGGCGTTCAACAAATATCTGTTGAATGAAAATAGCTAACACATATATAGTGCTTATAAAGCAATGTTCTGAGAATTTGATATGGTAGATTATGTTTTCCAAAGTAAGCCATAAAATATCACCCATCCTACATGTCTTTCTTATAAAGCGACTTAGATATTCCTCTCATTGAGTAGTGGGCTTTATGTCCCCTCCCTTGATCCTGGGTGGACCCAGTATGGACCAAATGGGCACCTGAAGAAAAAAGTAAAAGACCATTTGCAGGGCCGGCAGAGTGGCTCAGTTGGTTAAGAGCTTGCTAAAGAGTGTGAGCTCTGAGCAACAGCAGTTCAAGTCCTGGCCTCAGCTGAGCTGCTGCTGAGCTGCCAACAGGTGGCAGGATGGCTCAGCTAAAAAAAAAAACAAAAAAAACAAAAAAAAAACTTTGCACCATCTTGTGTTTGCTTTATCATTGGAGAAAAGAGAGCTCTAGATTTGGAGTGTACCTGCTTCTTGTATCAGTCAATGATTGCCACAAAAGGGCTGCATAACAAACCTCTCCATCAGTGGATTTGCAATGTTTTGTTCTCCCAGATCTTTGACTTCACTAGGGGTTGGCTGAACCACATTGTGCTCCTCCAGGGTGGTTTAGTTTGACTGCACATGTTTGCCATCCTTCTCTAGAACCAGTGGAATAGCCTAGGCATGTTCTCATGGCACTGGCAAAGGATCAAGCCAAATCATGCAAATGTACTTCAGTCCTTCCCTAGTGTTGTATCTGCCTGTATCCCAGTGATCAAAACAAACCCCATGGCTGAACCCAGAGTCAGGGGCTGGGGAGAGAGTGAATATTTTTAACAATAGCCATACCCTTTAAAAATTGTTAACAACAAATCTAGAGGTATTTATTTCCTCTTCTAAATATATAGTAACCATTTCCTCATTCCATTCAATCCTCTGAACACATTCTTTTCAAAGGCTGCGTGGTACTTGGTTGCTATCAATGTGTCAGAATATATTTCATTGCTCCCCAGTGGTTGAACACTTAGGTTGCTTCCTATTATTGCTGCTGTAATTGATACATTACAACAAACATCCATGAACATAAGTCTTGGCTGACCTTTCCTGATTATTTCCTTAGAATAAATTCTTAGAAGTGGAATTTTTTTTTTAAAGATTTTTATTGGGGAATTGGGGGGATGGGAACAGTGCTGGGGAATTGGGGGAAGGGGAACAGACAAGTTGCTGTCATTTTGTTCTTCAGTGTAGTTGTGGAGGACGTTGCTTCACTGGCCCAAGTTGGCACCATCATTGCGCTCTTCCCAGGCGAGGCAGATCAGTCGCCGGCTTCTGGACGGCCGCTCACTGCGGCTGTTGGCCGCTCACGCTGGCTGCTGGCTACACACGGTAGCCCATGGCAACCCACTGCAACAGGGGCTGCAGCCTACGCCGTTGCCGGTGACTCAGGACAGCCCAGCTCCAGGTTGAGCTGTTGTTCAGCATCTTAGCTGCAGAGGGCAGTGTCACTGGCCCTCATATGTGGGATCCGAACCGGGGCCCTCTGGCATCCCAAGACAGTTCTTAACCATCGCGCCACTCGGCCGGCCCAGATGTGGAATTTTTGATTAAAGGTACTTCAAAATTTAAGGCTGTGGACAGAGTATTAATGACAGAGAGTGTTGTTTGAACTCCTACCTGGAAAGGTGATACACTGACTGGTCTATAGAAGCAGAAACTCATATGCTAATTAAACTCTTCTTTGCAAAACATGACAGTGGCTTTTAGCCTCAAGTGTGTATAGGTGGCATAAGCCAGTTTTGCCTGGGACGGATTACTCAGGAAAATGAAAAATTCAAGCTTTACTGGGGAGAGAAATTCTGTGCTGAAACCAATAGTCAGAGTCAACACATATTTACTTTGCAAAAGACTATGGAGAAGTATAGAAGAATAAAACATGCTTTCTGTCCTGCAGAGCTATTTATTTTGTTTGTAATAGAATTTCATTACTAACCCACAATTGGGAGTAAGACATATCACATTCATGTTTAAAAATTAAATTGAAGTTCTGAGCCTGTCGAGGTTGGTGAAAAGTCCAAATCAGTCAGTTTGAGAGGTACACACACACACACACACACACACACACACACACACGCACGCACGCACGCACACATGCACGCACGCACGCAGTCTCACTGTCCCCAGCTAACATATATATGACTCAGGTTGCTCACTGAACAAATGCAGGAGGAGTTATACCATAGGCTACAATATGAATGGGCCCTTCTCAAGCTGTTGTGATGCAGTGTAATGCCCTTTACCCCCACCCCACTTAGGTTGTACAAAAACCATGTGGCTTATGCTGGGCAGGAAAATGGAGGTATGCCGGGTCTTTGGTTAGTGTGGTCACTGATGCTGTTGCTCTTTGCCCATGTCCTTTGAAAGAGGGTACTTCTGTGGGCAGTTGTGAGGGTAGCTGCAGGTTCTCAGGGTCCAGCTTAGCCATCGGGGCTTCCCTTGATATTTTCAAGGTGAAAAACACTTACAGCCCAGTCCTCACAGGCACCCACCCAGCCATCTCTATCCCAGGTCCTGCTCCCTCGGGAAGGTATGTTAGAGTAGACACTGTAAAGTGTCCATGCTCTCTTTCACTCTTGAAGCCCATGGCCAACACCCCCTTTCCCCCACATACTTCAGATTAACCCCCTGCGTGCGTCTGGGTTGGGAACTGTGCTTACAAGAACAGGCAGGTACATAAATGAGTGATTAAGTGGCATAGGACTTTAGCGAGTGGTGGGGACTGAGGTATACTGGGAAGTACATGATGCATCCAAAGGGGACCAACGTGATTGGGATCCTGCCAATTTTTGCCACGTGAAAAGAGGAACCCAGAGATGCTAAACCGTTGAGCTTTTCAAGAGAACCCAGATATTTAGATTTTCACGGGAAATGTCCCACTTTTTGAAAATTGCAACCAATATTTAAAATTCATATAAAATATTTCCGGGCCAAATAAAAGATATCCTGAGCCACCAGGTTCCTGTGGCTTGTACCTCAAAAAACAATGAGGGAGGCCATCCCACCAGGCAGCTTCGCCTTTTCCCACAGAAAACACACAAAAAGCCTGTTAACTCTGGGGAGAAGGCAAGTCAGACTTCCAGGACACAAAGGCCACCTTCTCTCAGAGGTGGGAGAGCGGAGCAGGTGGGGGAGTGTGGGGATGCTGGCTGTGCAGGAGGGTCATGGAAGCAGCTGATAGGATCCTGGGGGTCAGATTGAGCATGGGGGACTTGACTTAAGTGTCAGGCTGGGACACATTTGGTTTTATTCTTTAGGAAGGGCCAGATAAGTCTTTGGATCAGGGCTGTGGTGAGACCAAGGCTGCAGTTTTGAGAGTCATCTTGCAGATCTGTGCTGGTGGCAGGGTGGATGAGGAGGAAAAAGAAGGGGATGGCTGTGGGAGGACCGGTTCAGAAGCTGTGGAAACGGTCCAGGTATGAGCTAAGGGCTGATTTGGGTGTGGGTAGGAGGAAAGGAAGGGGCAGTCACGGGCGCGCTGTTACAAAAGAAGAATTGGCAGGAAGTGAGACACCAGGGAGGGGAAGCAATCAAGATCACAATCTGGGTGGCTTTGCTCTCCTTTCCTCTCTCAGGTCCCTCAGGAGGGTGAAGGGGAGAAAGTGACGGTTTCGGATGAAGAGGTTTATAAGTTTCCATGCTCACCATCACCAAAGCGTATAGAATGGAACAAGTTTTTCACCTTCCAAATCGACCGTATTTTAGAACTGCAGTTCTGACATGCACAGTTGTTCACATTTTAGTGTCTCTGACATCAGGATTCATATAACAACTCATGGCATGCCAGAGTTTAATTGGTGGGTGTTATGGGCTGAATTATGTCCCTACAAAATTCATATGTTGAAATCCTAAGCCCCAGTACTTCAGGATTTGTCTGTATTTGGAGATAGGGCCTTTAAAGAGGTGATGAATTTAAAGAAGGTCTTCAGAGTGGGCCCTAATGCAATATGATTGGTGTCCTTCTAAGAAGAGGGGGGTTGGATACAGACACACAGGAAGGAAAGAGCTTGTAAAGGCACAGGGAGAAGACAGCCATCTACAAACCAAGGGGAGAGGCCTCCAGAAGAAAACAACCCAGCTGGCACCTTGATCTTAAACTTCTAGCCTCAGGACTGTGAGGCAACAAACCCTTGTTTAAACCACCCAGTCTGTGGCACTTTGCAACGGCAGCCCTAGCAAACGAACACAGTGAGTGGGGTTTTCCCTTTCTTAACGATACGTGGCATAGTGGTATATCTTAAAATTGATGCAATTTAAGCATCTTAGAGTCTATGAATTAAAGCATTTTGTCATTTTCCCTTTTGTGACTTATTGTCCTTCACTTTGATTAAGATAACTATATCATTTATCATCCAAACTGGGGTAATTTGAAGACTGAAAAGGGAGGAGGTGCTATTAATAATTACTCAGGGACAGCAGGGGTAAACTGGCGCAGTCCTAGATAAATGGACACTTCGTAACCCTCTAATCCATTTGAGAAAGTTAAGAGCATGTCATTCATCTCAGAGGTCACCTCATGCCCAGATTTCTCTCTGAGTGCCATGCCCTAGGCTACCATCTGCCTTAATGACAGCACAAATGATATCACCCACAGAAACAGAGAAGCTAGGGGTTCTTTGGTGACACATATAGCCCTGCATGCAGAGTGGGTCTTATTTAAAACACCAGAAAAAAATCTTGGTGGCGTAATTGGACAAACTCCCTGAAGGTCTTGATGGCTCAAGACTGTCTTTCCCAACTGATTGGCCACGATGTGGGAGATTCCCACAGGGCTTCCTCTTTTGAGTTAATGCATCAGGAGGTCTTATAAAGAACGTGAAAGCAAAAACAGAAGCCATGAAAAGGGACAACACATAGAGCTATGAAACCTTAGCTTACAAGGGCTTTCAGGAAAAACCTTTTACTGAGCACTAACTGTGTTTTTTATATACGTTGTCTCATTTAATGCTTACAACAAACCCACGAAGGTTAATTTTCCTGTTCCATTTTTCACACGAGGAAACTAGGACTCAGAGAGATTAGCAGCCTGTCGCAAGGCCAAACAGCCACGGAAAGGCAGAGCTGGGGTTCTCATGCAGGTTCATGGACGCTGAAGCATTTCTGCTTTGCTGTTTGTGTCCTTTCATCCCTTCTTTCTTAACAAATTTTTATATGTTTACCCAGCTTGCAAATATTTTCTGTATTTATCAGAATTAGTACTTCATTATAGATAAGGGCTGGGAGGAAAGGGAGAGAACCAAATGGGATGAGCTGAAAAGGAGAGATGGAGGGGCCAATTTTCTGGTTTTGCCTAAGGCTGGGCCTATATTGGAGGGTGGCGTGTCCCAGGAACTAGTTCCAAAGCTTTTATTTGTCACTGAGTTGAAGAAGACAGACAAACACTCCCCACATTTTCCTTTCCTTTCAAAAGACCGTTAATATTAGTATTTTTAAAGAAAATACTTATTGAAAAAGCAGTTCCACTTTCCTTATTCTTGTGACCACACTGAAAGAGATAGGTCAGGCTTTCAAATGGAGATGATACAAGCATTCTGGCTGTTCAAAATTACACATGAGCAACAGTTACCAACACAGACAAATGATGCCACCTTTGAGCTGTCTTTTCCTCCTGGGATTTACCACAGTTAGAGCCAAGAGCTTTATTGCTTGGTGGCAACTTGGCAGGAACACTGGCAGTTGGCTTCATATTGCCTTTGAGCCCCTAACATCCCAATGTAAAACCAATGGTGTGACAGGCACACTATAAAGCTCAACAAGGCTGCTGGAGACGAAAGAAGAAAGGAAATATTTTCTGGAAGAGCCTAAGTCATTTTCATTTTGTAATGGCGAATGAAAGAAACCTAAGGAATAAAACCCAAACCAGATTTGGTTGAAAGACCAGGCAACTTTGAGTCACCAGGGTTTAATTACCAGCCCATGTGGCATTCATGTCCCACTCCTACTGCCCCTAATTTCTTCCTTCCTATGGGACACATCATTGCTCATTAGTACCTTCACCAGATGGGAGGCCACGAGAAGGGAAACTTAATCCAGGAATTTATTTCTGGGTGTTTTAGCAGCTATTGAATCTCCCAATGAAGGAGAATGCTAAAACGAATGTCTACAATTAGTTCTTTGGATTAGCTCCGGTTTCCACACACACATTTTTTGGTTAGCTATTGAGAGCTGGCTCTTAGGAAGAAAGTTTCCCTATTTCCACTTGAGAGAAGTGGAACCTGGTTATGATAAGAGAAGGCTGGAGGGAGCAGGAGTGGCGATGACAGAGAACACAGCTGATGTTAGGACCTTCCAGTCAACTTGCACTACGGGAGATGGGTCAATTTGACAACAATTCATGGCTGATTTGCACCAAAGTTATCAAACTTTACCCCATTTCTCTTCAAGTCTTGGCTTTAGTCTTTTAACAATTGGGAATCACAGACACAGAGGGGTGGCGAGGGGGCTCTCTCACCAATGGAGAGTGACCCAGGCAAAACCTTACATTTAAGACCCTTGGGTTTTAAAGCATTCTTTCCTCTCCAAAGAAAAGAGCAGTCTATCAACATATCTCTTTTGAGTACAGGTTTCTCCCGCTACCCAAAAGTAAAGTGTTCTTAACGAAAACTTTCATAAGTTGAGATGGTATAAAGCAAAGAAGCAATTACCATTTAAATTAATGGAAAATGTTTTGAATGTCTACAGATCCAAAAACTCACCTACCAAATCATGCCAAATATGCTTAATTACCTTCAGTTTTATGCTAAGCGTAACACCCTTAGGAGCTCTCTTAGGCTTTCCGATACCTTAGGATGCTTCTTGCTATCAGAGGCACAAAACACATGGAGGTAAAGCACAGACGTTCACAGGCACAGTTCAAAGCTATGTGGCTTGATACTGAGATGCTGAATGTAGTTTCCGGGAAGGAGCTTGGCAGGGCCTGTCTCCCTGCTGGAGGTAAACGCTGCCTCTATAACAGCTCGCTGCAAACAAATGATGAACGCTATTTTCACTTTTCTTTGTAAAAGTAAAAATCCTCTTCGGATTTCTTTGGATTAGCGAAAACAGGTACTAATGTAAGTCTTTTATAAAAGCAAAGTGGTAATTCGAACTTTTGAAAAGCAGGGGATACCTGCACTGGATTTTTGGGAAACTATAGTATTAATTCTGAGATTCAATTTCCAATGTTTGTAAAAAGATGAGCTTGGCCTCTTTAACTCTGACATTTTGTTAGGGTATGGATGTGTGTGCATAATTTTTATCACCTTTGTAAGGTAACGGGTAGGGGGATAGCAATGTGTTCAAAGACAGGACAAATTAAACCTTTCTTCTTACCTGCAACTTGCTGCCACAGAAAACTTGAAGAAAAAACTAGGAAACGGAAAAAGGCAGGTTTTCCTAGTCACCTGTGTTCACCTTCAGTTATCCCTGCACATACTCACATTTAAACAGCTTGTTTCCTGCTCAGAGAATCAGTCTCCCCTCTGGTCCTCCTCGTGGTCAATTACCGATGGTCTTTGGAACTAAGTCCTTGGCATCAGACCGCCCTGCTGTTATCCTAAGCCCCAGGTTTAGGTTCATGCTGACCACTTGAGCGGTAGACTCCTGGCTTCTGCGGAAGGAAGCCCTTGACTTCTCAGAGGGCAAGGGTCTCACCAGTTTAGGAAGACTGGTGAGGAGGTGGTGAGAGCAGGTGGTGGGAAGGGGGAAGGGATCTCTGGACCACGTGACTTATGCTCCGAGGGCTATGCCATTTCCCCTTTTCTCTATAGCACAGGTTTGCAGATAGAAATCTCAGCAATAACTCTGATAGGAAATAAACACAACTTAATTTTAAAAACAACTAATTTTTATTTTAAGTTTCCATTCTTCCTAGAGTGGTGAAAGCTCAATCTAAATCAAGATTTTGCTTTTCCTCATAAAGCCCAGGTATCGTCAAAGCATTGGGAGGGCTCATTTGGTCCTGGCTCGTCACTCTATTCTGGTCACCGACACACCAAATTGTCCCACTGGGTCCTGTGCTGGGTGGAGGGTTCATGGTACTGGTTCTATGCCTTGTCATGGGGTGGAAATCTTGGGGGTGCTAAGACTGCTCAGTCTGGACACACCAGCATGGGTTCTTCTGTGGGGGGCTTGCCATCTTTGAGGGGGGTCAAGTGGAAGCAGAGCACAGGTGCCCCCAGTCCTCAGGTTTCACAAACCTTCTTTAGGGTTTTGCTGCCTTCCTGAGGTTCTGCTAGGAGGCAGAGCATAGGGCTTTCCTCCCCAGGCTCACCCCAGCTCTCCTCTCTCCAGCCCTGGAATAAATCTCCCCTCAAGCATCAATTCTCATTAACATTTGCTTAGACAAGCATTTAGTCAGCTCCTGAAGCTTAAACAGGGAAGATGCCTTTCTGCTCTGCCCAGGCACATCCCTTCCTGGTGGCAATGAAGCTAACAGGCCTGAATTGGTGGTGGGGGAGGGGGTGGGAAAAGCAACAACTAGGAGGGGGTGGGGTAAAGATTGTTATCTCAGAACTATTAACCCACTCAGTACCGAAATTCACTTGGTTGGTTCCTCTTTTCTCGAAGGGGAGGGCATCTAGGAACCTGGGACCTACGTTTTTATCTTGGAATCTGTACCTAGTGCATCCCACGACAAAATAAACCAGAACTATTAGGGTCTGGTTCCTTACAAAGGGAACCCTGAACCCACAGAGTTCATGACTTCAACCAACTGCCTTAGGGAGCTGGAGGGGAGGTCTCTCAATTCGGGGGAGTTGTCAATCTAACTGCCACCCTCAGGCCCAAGGTAGGGTGGAGCCTGCACTGCGGAGCCCTCCTCCCCCACACCGCCACACTGGAGTGGTGGGGGTGGGGCCCGGAACACCAGGGATCTGTATTTAATAAGCGCTCCCTACCAATTTTTTATGATTTTGGTGACAGGTTTATTACATCGAGGATAGGAAATTTCAGCTGGGACAGGAGCTCTCCTGAGGAAGGTCCACACAGTTTTCCACTGAAAACCAAATGCGCGGAATGAATTAAAACGTGCTTGAATTCCACCCCTTAAAGCCCCTGTCAGCAGCAGCTGCAGCGCAACCATTCACTAGTATTCATTAGGTATCTTGTTCAACAGCATCACAGCAGTTCTGTACATTTATTTACACAGAAATGACAGCAAGGCAAAATAAACAAAAAATTGTAAACTGAAGGAATAAATGTAATTCAGAGAGCAAGTGTCTTTGCTTTCTGCTGGGACGACAGCCAAGTGATATGCGTTTCAGATTAATTATTTTTTTTTTAGGGAAAACAAATTAATGACTTAGTAAATATTGCTTGCTAGACAAGATCTCTCAAAACGTGGGAGAAAAATGATAAAGGATGGTTATTAGTGAGTCAAGAAAAGTCTATTATTTAAGTTAGCTACTTGAGCAGGAGTAAATATTTGCCTTTTTATGTTGGCCTTAAAAGTATTGATATATTTGAGTAACGATTAGGCTGACAATGAATCAGTGTTAACATCCAAGGTTTGCTTGAAGATGGAATGAACGGAAGTCTCCAAACTTTGAGTCAAACTCAAACTTGAGCCTTAGCAACACTACTGAAGGCTCAGGGGCCCCAGTATTGGGTTTCTTCTAGTCCTCTGAGCTGGCTGAGGAGGTGGCACTCCTGTTACTTCACTGTTTGATTTTACCTATTGGATTTCTGACATAATTAAGGAGTGCAAATTTCCAGACTGAGACTGCCTCCCTCAATTCTCTCGAAAAATCACTTCAAAGTTTGTTCTGCTCCTACAGCCCAACAGAGAGCACCAGTTTGGAGCTGGGGCATTTTTATATAAAGATCCTTTCCCTCTGGGACTCACCAAGGGAGGGTGATCACGAGAGAGGGAAGGAATCTATGAGGCATCATGCTTAGACCAGCGGTTCTCAACCTTCCTAATGCCGCGACCCCTTAATACAGTTCCTCATGTTGTGGTGACCCCCAACCATAAAATTATTTTCGTTGC
>NW_017731595.1:1287142-1306149 GCF_001890085.2 Hipposideros armiger
TTTGGTCAGGATCCCTGGATGAGGGTTTTTAAAAATAACCTATAGTCTCTATTTTTAGCGAACCTGCCAAGCTGCAGGGCTGCAGGCTCCCTCTTCCACAGAAAGTAATTAATAATCTCTAATCCCTCAGGAGAAGGCTATCACTGAAGTTCCTGATATGTAAACAAAAACGGGACCCCCCGCCGTGTCCAAAACGGTGGACACCACTCCTGAAACAACAAAGGCAGCCACCCTCACTGCCACCACCTGCCCTGGAAGAGGCAGCTCATTCCAAAAGGATCAAATCATTCAGAGAAATGCAAATAGTTTACAACTTCTAAGAGGTGTTGTTATAACTAAGGGGGTGGGAAGCACAGCCCTTCAAAAGCAGCTCAGTCCTTCCTTTTCAAACAAGACTTTCCCCCAATGACTTGAGCTCATTTGTTATTCAATTTCACTTCCCAGTCAATGCTAAAGGTTTGAAAGCTTTTGGCAGGTTTCAGTGGAATAATTTGTGCTCTAATAGAAAGACCAGAAGGGCAAATTAGACAAACTCGCTCTGAGTCAACCAAGGTTTCAGAAAATGAGAGAGAGAACCTACAGTTTGAGAAGAGAGAACACATGCCAGTGGTGGGAGTGTGCTATCCAGCAGGCCCTTTCCATGGACAAAGACTGTTTTGGTCCAGGTGACCTACACGCAAGTATGTGGATCCGCCCAGACCCCAACTTCACATCTCCGTATAAATGGAGTCAACAGGTCACGGTTATGGTGGGCCTGTCCAAGCAGTTACCAATTTTCAGTGGCCTTCATTTAGATGGTACAGAGGCTATCCATTTGGAAATGTTCATTGGTTTGGAACTTTTTTTGAAGGTGATCTTAAGGAAGGTTACTCTTTTTGTTGCACAAGTTATAAATGTTCAATAAATGGGAATCTTGATTAATAATTGTTTTTCTTAACATTTTACCAGTCTATTTTCACCTTCATTTCTTATCGCTTCTCTATGCTGCTGCTCTTCTTAACTCAATTTTTGTTATTTTGTAGAGTACATTCTCTAACAATCCTCTCAAACAAAGTTGGTAGATTTTGTACGTACATTTTCTGAGTTCTTGCTTGTCGGAAGTGCCTCTATTGGTTCCCCACGTGAATGTTTCCACTTTAAGTCTATGTTCACAAGCTTTTCCCATCAGAATTTTTTAAAGATCTAGCTTTGCTCTCTGCTCCCATCAATTATTGCTGATGAGAAGTATGAGGTTGGCGTGATAACTTTTTTTTCGCTCTTGTGTATAATTTGCTTTTTTTCTTGGAAGGATTTAGGACTTTCTCTTTGTCCTTGGTATTCTAAAATTTCACCATGATGTCACTACTCTGTAAGCAGCACTTTCCATTTTTCCTGCTTGGGTCTTTTTGGGCACTTTTGTTCTGAGGACTCCTGTATTTAATTAACTTTGGAAATTCTTCTATTATCTTTTTAAGTTTTGTAAGATTTTCCTCCCATCTATCTTCTTTGATCTCTTATTCTAAAAATGTTATTAGACGGATGTGGGAACTTTTAAAATTATTTTCCATGTTCCTAACTTTTCTTTCATGCTTTCTAGCTCTTTTCAGGCACTTCTTCAGTTTAATCTTCTAGTCCACTAATTTGTTGCTCAGCTGTTTCCATTCTGTTCTTTTATCCATCTACTTTTTTTTTAAAATAGCAGTGATCAAAACTTAATTTTCAAGACCTCCATTTGATTCAGCAGATGTAATATCCATGAGGCTATCTATTAAAATTATTCTAGAGTTTTTCGTTTTCAATTAACTTCACTTTCTCAGATGTTTGTTGTTTCACTTGTTAAATTTGACATCTTCTTTCATGGGGTTAGTTTTCATGACAATTACTGTTATGAGCTTGAAGCAGGAGCTGGCAGGGCTCAGTCCACCTGCCCGCAAATCCCTTTACCATTTTCGTCTAAACAGGCTCCCTTATACGATTACTCCCAACGGCCAGCATCTGTGTTTCTGTCACAGGTCAGGCCTCAGGCTGCTGGACCACATTCTGCCAATGCATCTAAGACCCAGAAGTGCCTGGGAGTTAATGTCCCTCGGGACAGTTCATGTAGTAATGGGTACAGGGGATAGAAATCCTCCAGGTCCCTCACCCCTTGATAGGGACACCTCTAAGATGTGAACTGTACTCTCCAGAGTTCCCCGCATTAACCCAAAGTTACCCTTTGAGGGATCCTGTTTGCTATCACACCCTTGGGTGGCCTCTTCCCTTCCTGGTCTCACTACCCCACCCTCCTACCCATTTTTCCTGGGAAGATTTCCTTATAAATCAGCTTGCCACAAACCTTCATCTCAGAGCCTATTTATAAGAACCCAGACTGTGCTTATCTTTCAGTTGAGCCCTGCAGGCTGTCTGTGAAGACTGTATTTGTTTACCATGGCCTGAGTCCAGTGAGTGGGGGAGGGGCTAGATGGATGCATAAATACACGTATATAAATAGATATATAACATAAGACATATGCATCTTTTAAGTCTTTTCTAGAGATTTGGAGGGAGAGGCTCAGCCTGCCTTCTTGGCTCGATCTTCATAAACATCTATTTAGCCTTTTTTTTTTTTTTTTTATCAAAAGCCAAGGCCACCAAAACTGAGTGATGCAAAATATTTGTTCCTGATGGGCAAATTTGTATCCTTTGGAGCACAACAACAAATTCAGCTGCAAATCTTCAGCTGCAAAACCTGAGCCTGGAAGCCAGTCACTCATTCTATTATTGAGCTCTTATTGTGTGCCTGGGACTGCATACACAATAGGGAGCAAAGCAGACCCCCACGCACAGTATACTCACAGAGCAGGGTGGCTTGTTTTTTTGCCTGCCCATATTCTTACACACACACACACACACATATGTATGCACATGCTCTCTACCACTATCCCTTTGGGAAAACAATGTGGCAACTCGTATCAAAAGCTCTAACATTAAACGTTTCCTTTGACACAGGAATCTCTCACTTCAGGAAATTTATCTGAAGGTAGTTACCTTAAATCAGAAGAGGAAAAACTATGTATATGTGTAAAGACGTGTATGCTCATAAGCATGAAATTTATAAAACAACCTAAATGTGCAACAGGGGAAAGAATACATACTATATGTTAGGCCCACTGGATGGACAATAATGCAGAAGTTGAAATTATAATGGTCAGGTCTGTGGTTATCACAAAAACATGCTTATAATGTTAAATGAAAAGAGCTGACTACAAAATTGCATATATGGTTGATTATGATCAATTATATAAAATACATGGGCATGTAGGCCCAGGTTGAAGGGAATGTATTCCTAAGTGAAAATAGAAGTGGTGTTAAGGTACTAAGGTTACAGGTGATTTTTCTCTCTTCTGTTCTTAAATGCTCTTTGTTTTCTTATTTGGATTTTTTTTTTTAACTATGGCAATAAAAAAATGTTACTGAATGATTCTTAGAGTTAAGAACCTGGAATGCTGTTCTCCTTCTTGGCATTCAGATCCTAGATCAAATACCACTTTCCTAGAGCAGCAACCTAATTACCTCCATGCCCAACTCCTAGTTGTTCACCCCCACATGCTGGTGTGCTCCATGCTGGTTTGCTCTTCTTCGAGGCTGCAGGTTTCTATCTAGAATTTTACCTGATCTTATTTATGCATTTGTTCACTTGTTTGCCATTTGTCTCACCCAAGTAGATTGCAAACCTCATGAGATTAAAGACCCCACTGTTTTAGTTGCATGTATCCCCAGTGTCTTTAGTGCCAAATGCTGGAGGCTATCTGAAGGAATGTATTCATCTACTCATTCATTCCATTGTCTTGAAGAGCCAGTGATAAGATACCCTTCACATCACAGACTAGAATACCTTCTGTGATCTGATCTGACCCTTCACTTCCTGGCACTTCCGGCCTCAGGTTTCAAGCTCTAGTGATGCTAACTGTTCCAAGTTTCCCTCATACACCATGCTATGCCTAGAGCCACATCTTCTCTCCTCTCACCTTGCTGGTGCCTCTGCCCAGGAAGCCCTTTCCATTTTACTCCACCTGGCCAACTGTTGCTCAAGATTCATCTCAGTTTTCATCTTCTCCTCCCTTAACTGCCTGACTGGAGCCCAGTGTGCCCTGACTCCTAGGACACCTGGCGCTCACCTCCATCACCACACTTTACAAAACACCTTTGTGTTGTGTCCTTGTCGAGCTGGGAGCCCGTGAGAGTAAGGGCAGTCTTATTCATCCTTATAATGACCTGCTTCCTGGCACACAGTAGGTGCTCAAACAATGCTGAACTGAAATGAATTGCACTACTGCGGGGGGGGGGGGGTCAAATATGTGCTAAGCATAGTGTTGGATGGTGTGGCATATGAACAAGAGTAACTAGAGATACACAGGTTATGAGAGGTCAACTAGTGCCAATTTCCCCTAGAGCAGAGATCACCCATTGGCAGAGCTATAAATAGTAAAAGATTTTGCATAAAAATCCACATGCCTGGCTTCTCTTGAAAAATGAATAGTTCTGGCAACAGGGCAATAACTGATTGGAACTACACAGAACTGCTTACCGGGTTACCTGGACGTAACCACTGTTAGTTCTCCACAGTCCCCATCACTACCCATGTACGTTTGCCCAGTCTGAGGTCTGCTGTTAATGTCTTAAGAAAAATTATGAAAATTTGGAAATGAAGCAATAGTATGTTCTTTCAATATCACGTTAGAACACGTATCTCTCAGGCCCTGCTGGGGATTAATTCTCTAGGTGTGGCCACTAGCCACCTGTGGCTATTTATACTTAAATTTTAATTAACTAAAATTAAAAATTCAGTTTCTTAGTCATCATAGCCACATTTCTAGTACTTATTTGCCTCAAGTGACTAGTGGCGACTGGATTGGATAGCACAGGACTAGAATATTCTATCACTGCAGAAAGTTCTATTTGAGAGTGCTGGTGTAAGAGACGTACTTTGTTTAATTTGCTCTTTACTATTGATTAGGGTGCATCTGTGAAGTCATGCGCTAACTTAAAGATGTTTATCCAAGTAGATTTCTGTCTTCAGGCAAAGATAACCCACAAGGTCACCGTGTTATTGCCCTGTGAGACATTAACCATTCACTTTGTCTCTAACTTAGCAAAGATATTTTGGCATGCCTTTGTTGGCTGACTAGATAAACCTGTTTCTCAAATTTTCCTTTGAATTAACTTTACCATCCTGCTGGTTCCCTCCTTAAGAGTGTAGTGGGTTGAATGGTGGCTCCCCAGAAAGATACTGCCACGTCTAAACCCTTGGAACTGAAAACGTCACCTTATGGAGAAAAAGGGTCTTTGTAGATGTAATTAAGGATCTTGAGATGAGATCATCCTGGTAAACCTGTATGGGCTTTAAATCAAGGGATAAGTGTCCTTACAAGAGACAGAAGAGAAGACACAGAAAGGGTGATATGAAGATGGCAGCAGAGAGCAGAGAGATGTGTCCACAAGCCAAGGAGGCTACGGAATACTGACAGTCATAGATGCTTAGAAGCAAGGGGGCATTCTCCCTTAGAGCCATTGGAGGAGAGTACAGCCCTGCTGACACCTGGATTTTGGGCTTCTGGCCCCCAGAACTGCGAGAGAATAAATTTCTATTGGTTTAAGCCATTTGGCTTGTGGTAATATGTTATAGCAGCCCTAGGAAACAAATATAATCAGTTAAACAAACATTTGGCATATGCTTGTTTTATATTTCTATGACAGTCATGTTTTTAACTTTAAAAAATTTACTTTGAGATTTGCCATGTATAGTCAAGTTCACACTATTCTTTCCTCTCATATTCTTACACTTAAGTTTTACCTTCCTGACCTTGACAGTATTGGAGATTGAGACACAGTCCTCGATGTCGTGCCCAGCCCTGTAGGAAGGAACAGTCCAGACATGCACACAGTACTGACAGGAAGGTGAGCGTATGCCTGGGGAGCACAGATTCCGGAACCAGCCTCCTGGCTCTGCCATAAGCTGTGCCACTTTGGGCAACTTATTCGTCCTCACTGATTCTGGATTGCCTCATCTGTAAAATGGGATAGTAATAGTAGCTGCCTTGTGGGACTTTTTGTCTCCATATGATATATATAAGATAGGCATTGAGGGTGGAAGGAATTCATTGATATCATATGCAGTGAATCAACATTAAAAATTAATTTTATAATTGTCCTGTGAAAGTACAACTATAGTGTGTTGTATTTTTATGTGCTAGAAGTGTTAGCATGTTGGTTAACAACCTTTGTTTCCCAGGTTGGCCTCCTGGAAAAGTGGACTCTGAGACAGTTTGTGAGCAGGATGTTTTTCAGGGAGCACCCTTGGGACCAATAACTATGGCAGGAGCAAAAGGCAGCGGGAAGTGGCACTGAGAGGCAGCCCAGCGGCAGCCTTCACTGAACCCACACCTTCCAGTTTTGTCCCAAGTTGAGCCAAATGGCCAGGCCTTTATACCCATGCTGCCCTCACTACCCTGGGCTAGGTGGCTCTCTGCAGCTGAGACAATCTCTGGAGGGGCCAACAGCTGAGGCTGTCCCCCGACGGTCCTCCTCCTAGCAGCTGGGCAACTGAAGAGCAACTTGGGTGGTGAATCACTGTGTCCACCACACTCTGTAATCCTCCTCTAGGAAGTCTTCATGTTTCAATACCCAGGGAATCTCGAAAAATGAGAGGTCCTGCCCCAGGGTGGGCTGAATGTGGCATCATCCTTTCCATCCCTGGCTGCAAGTGACATTTCGGTGTCATCTTCTTCCACCCACCCCAGCTTCTAGCCTCTCCTCTCATCTCCTCCTTCCTGCTGACAGCCTCCCCCCAGCCCCTCCCTCTTCTTTTTCAAGGTTGCCAGTGGTGCTGGCTGGTATAAAACGAAGGGAAGCCAGGAAGGCAGAGGCCAGAGCTGAGCTGAGCTAGCAATTCAGCAAGGTGTGTGTCCCCACCCAGCCCTGGGCCAGCTTCAGACCCCTCCTTCTCATGCCTTTCAAATAACCCAAGGAGCTACTCTTTAAAAGCTTAAATTCCAAAGGGATTATTCCTGTCAGGGGAAAGGAATAAAAGGAATCCACTTCTGTAAACATGAAACAAAGATCAGAATAAGGGTTTAAAAGTAATGCTCAACTAAGCCACAGAAAGGCATGGAAGATTGTACCGTGCTCTGGGCTGGGGTTTCCTTTCTGATCAGAAGATGAGAGAGCTGCTTAAGTGAGTGGGTTAAAAGTAGGATTCAGAGGGCCTGGAGAGGGCAGAAGTTGGAGCTGGAACAATTTCAAGCGCCCTGGTTGGCTTTGTCCAGAGAAGCAGAGGGCTATGAAAGGGACCTGCGCATTTCTCTTCATGACAGCATGTCTGTGTTGTCCTCCGTGTGCAAGGATAGAGAGCAAGTCACAGGGCCAGAGTGAGGCTGGTGTGGCCAAGGTCAGGGTGGAGGTTGCCTCTCGCTTTGCACGGACTGAGACTGACTAGGTTCTAATCCTCATCCTACCGTAATATAGGCTATATGACCCCAGGAGAGTCACTGAACCTCGGCCTTGGATTCCTGATCTGTACAATGGGGCACATTACCCAGTGTGTCAGTAATGGCTTTGTTTGTAAGTACAGAAACCAAGTATGTGTAAATTAACTAAGAAGGGAAGTTATTGGAATTGACGGAATTTTGGAAGCAGGAAAAACAGGCAGGAAGCTGAGGAGAACAAAAGGCCAAGCAGGAGCCAGGGTGGAGGCCACACAGCAGGAAGGATCATTGCACGCTGCAGCCCCCTCTGCCCTGGATCCTTACATCACTCATGCAGGCCCCGTAGTCCCTGAAGACAGCGTGTGACTGGCGGGGCCAAGGCCACCCACCCTCCTTTCCTAGCCTGCAACTTCATCACGAAGAGGGCTCTGATTTCCTGCACCGCACCCCCCTACCAAGACCACACAGGATGACAGACCCAGGAACTAATAAGACCAGGGCTGATGCTGGACAGCAAAAGACAGAATCACAAATAAAAACTCCCCACAAATGGCCAGCACACCTATTCTTCTCTGGTTATGAGACATGGTCTGAGATGTGCTTAGCATAGCGTTTGGCAATAATAAATGCTTAATAAATAGAAGTTGCTATTAATGGATTAATTGGAGTGTATTCCTACAATGGAATTCTATTAAGCAATGGAAAGGAATCAACTATTGACAAGATAACATGGATGATTCTCAAGAAATTAGGTTGAACCAAAGAAACCAAAACCAAAAGAATATCTACATACTATGTGTGTCCACTTATATGACTTTCTAGAGGTTCTAGAGAAGTCCTAGACGTTCTAGAAAAAAAAACCTGAGTTGTGGCAATAGAATTAAGAACAGTGGTTGCCTCTGGATCAGGGACACAGTGTTCAGACTTGACTGAAAAGGGACTTGAGGGGACGTTTTTGGGTTGATGGAATGTTCCATAATCTTGATTAAGGAGGTAATTACTCAAGTGTAGGCATTTGTTAAATCTCACCAAAATATACATTTGAAAGCTGTGCATTTTAGTATACGTAAATTATACCTCAGTTAAAATGTTTTAAAAGTATGATATAATTCTTATCATCAATTGATGCACAATGCCTTCCCAGCCAAATATCTTTGCCACCTACCTTTAGCTGAGCACATTGTGATCAAGAATAAAATATGATTTTCCAGACTCCATTGCTGCTAGAGGTGTCCACGTGACTTGCTTCTGGCCAGTAAGATGAATTCTGTAGGACTTCCAGGAGGTGGCCTAAAGGGAGCTGACTCAGCAGGGTGGAGCCTCTTTTTGTCTTTACTTCCCTTCTTCTGGCTTGCAAACTCCAGCAGCCTGTCTTGGACCATGAGGCAACCTTGAGGATGGAAGCCATATACTAGGATGGAGCCTCAGAAATATAGATGGAGTCTAGATCCCACCGTCCTTGGATGCCTGCCACTGGATTGCCTCTATAGAAGGAAAAAAATAGGCTTTTATCATGTTTAACCCTCCACTGGGCACAATACAAAAGTTACAAGTTCGAGCACAATGCATCTACTAGATGTGTGTATGACATCTATTTATTTAAATTGAAAATGAATGAAAATAATGTCTAAGCATGCTTATTATTTATTCAGAATGAAATTTCAATTTGCCACAAAGTAAAAACAATATATTTTTATTACATAAATTCAGTATAAAAATCAACAGAAATTCAAAACAATCTGTGAGATCAGTTGTGCCCGACGAGGGTTAAGCCATTCTTTTCTTTTTTTTTTTAAAGATTTTATTGGGGAGTTGGGGGAGGGGAACAGCACTGGGGAATCGGGGGAAGGGGAACAGATAAGTTGCTGTCCTTTTGTTCTTCAGTCTAGTTGTGGAGGATGTTGCTTCACTGGCTCAAGTTGGCACCATCATTGCGCTCTTCCCNTACTCTATAACTGTAATTTTGCTACTGTTATGAATCGTAATGTAAATATCTTTTTGTTTTCCGATGGTCTTAGGTGACCCCTGTGAAAGGGTCGTTTGACCCCCAAAGGGGTTGCGACCCACAGGTTGAGAACCGCTGCTAGCATCTTACAGCT
Organism: Hipposideros armiger; assembly: GCF_001890085.2. Taxonomy (NCBI): domain Eukaryota; kingdom Metazoa; phylum Chordata; class Mammalia; order Chiroptera; family Hipposideridae; genus Hipposideros; species Hipposideros armiger. Next base: position 1,296,684 of record NW_017731595.1, read on the forward strand.
GGAAGGGTCCTTCACCTTTAGGTGGTCCAATCCCCTAAATTTACAGATCTGGGAACAGGGAGAATAGAGTGCAGGGGCCCATTACCCCTGAGCAGGCTTCAAATCTGTGTCCTCTGGGTTAAAGTAAAAACTCAGTCTACTCCAGCATAGTTTCTTAAACCAAGTTCCTCCCAACACCAGTTGTGTATGGTATTAACAGATGTCTCCCTCCCCCCCAACCCCAAAAAGTTCTGTGGTCAAAGCCTGGTTGAAACAAATTTAAAAAGGCTGTTTTTCTTCGTTTTTGTTTTTTTTTTGGTCCTATGAGTATTCTCAGAACCTTTCATTATTAATGTAGACTATTAAGATACATTGAAAATATTTAAGAGGAAAAATAAGTAACCTTAAAAAAAAAGCTAGAAAATTGCATTATTTTATACATACTGTATAGCATGTGTTCCCTCTAGTTTATGGAAGAGCTGGTAAGAAAACAGCTCATTATGTTAAACACCATTTATTTCACAAGCTGAGGAGCTTGTTTTGTAGGTTCCAGGGATGCAGTTTTCATGAAATACTTGCAAATGGCTGATAGGATGGGAAACCCAGGAAAAGGGGGCCTTGCACCCACTTTTTAGTAATCTTCCACTTCAACTCCCCTCTCTGCTTTGCTATTTTCAGCAAACCCTACGTGTAACATGGGACAGAAAAAGCTAGATTGTAAGTGAGGGCTAGGGTGAGTGTGGCGCTGGGCGCACCATTTCAGGAGGCACTCACTCACTCTCCGAGTCATCAAATGCCAACCCTGCCCTTACCTGAACCCAAGAGTGAGTGTCTCCTTAAGTGATGCACTTGAGGCTCCTCACCTTTGTCCGTGGAATGTGCAGTGTGTATTGTGGGGCACCTAGTGTGGTCCCTAGGGAAATAGGTTCACTGGGTCCAGGTAACTCAGGATGTGCTGAGTCAATCACACTCTGGTGAATAAAGAAAAATCAGGCTGTCAGGCCAATTCCGTGGGACTAGAGACAGCAAGATAGCACTAGGCTGCCCAGAGAATAGACTGGTCTGGTGACAGAATATCATCTATAAGTAGGGGACGTCATTTTAAGAAGTGTCCTATTTGTGGCTCAGGAAACTCATCTGCTGAAAGGGAATGGGAGATTAAATACCTGAGTCATGAGGGGAGGGGTGGGGCTAATGGAAAGAATGACTATGAGAGGCAGGCGGGGGACAAAGGGTGGATAACACCAAGGCTTCCTGGTGCATACAAATCAGCTCACAGGAGAGTGTCTTTTATAGCCTCAATAGGGAGAGTCTCCTCCACCGCCTGGATGACTCAGAAGTGGGCACTGTGTAAAGATTTTATTAGATAACCTCAAAGGTTTATTTTTATAAACTAGAATTTAGCGCTTTGCATTTGCAAAGCAATTAATAGTGTGTGCGTTAGTTAATATCCCATTTTTGGTTCAAGAGCAATATTTTGTTACTTAAAAATTAATAGCAGTATCACAAAGGGCTTATAAAAAGAGATCTATTACTCCAACAGGCAATTCTGTATAAAGCTAAGTTTTTATTTGCCATTACTTTAATTACTTAGATATTATTTTATATGTTTTCATTATTTTAAAGTGCCTTGGGAGTGTGAAATATGTCTTACACGTAATGTATTCCGTTTTAGCCAGAACAGCCTAATCATAAGTAGCTGTAGATTAATGCATTTATCACTTAAAATTTCTTTTTAATGTTCTGTAAGCAAGTGAAATTGATGTCTCAGAGAAGACAGATACCTCCCGTGCCATGGAAGTCCTCCTCAGCAAATATTTCTTTATTAGATTATGAACATTCCTGGGAAAGGAGAAGAATGAGGGTAACAATAAGTAGGCAGAGCGTACAGCAGCGTGACAAACGTTAGTTAAGAGCGAATGCTGAGAAAATAGGGCCCGTCCTTGGGATATGGAATATCTATTTTCAATTGAATTGGGTCTTACAATTCCACGTGCACAAGTTTCTTCTCCACTTCCCCCTGTGTGGGTTGGAGTGATTGTTCCCCAGAAGTGACACTGTTTCAGGGAGGGTTTAAAGTGTCCACAGGGCCATGCGGTTTTCCTTCAGCAGGCACACTCTGGAGATAAATGTGACGTTTGGTCAGGATCCCTGGATGAGGGTTTTTAAAAATAACCTATAGTCTCTATTTTTAGCGAACCTGCCAAGCTGCAGGGCTGCAGGCTCCCTCTTCCACAGAAAGTAATTAATAATCTCTAATCCCTCAGGAGAAGGCTATCACTGAAGTTCCTGATATGTAAACAAAAACGGGACCCCCCGCCGTGTCCGAAACGGTGGACACCACTCCTGAAACAACAAAGGCAGCCACCCTCACTGCCACCACCTGCCCTGGAAGAGCCAGCTCATTCCAAAAGGATCAAATCATTCAGAGAAATGCAAATAGTTTACAACTTCTAAGAGGTGTTGTTATAACTAAGGGGGTGGGAAGCACAGCCCTTCAAAAGCAGCTCAGTCCTTCCTTTTCAAACAACTTTCCCCCAATGACTTGAGCTCATTTGTTATTCAATTTCACTTCCCAGTCAATGCTAAAGGTTTGAAAGCTTTTGGCAGGTTTCAGTGGAATAATTTGTGCTCTAATAGAAAGACCAGAAGGGCAAATTAGACAAACTCGCTCTGAGTCAACCAAGGTTTCAGAAAATGAGAGAGAGAACCTACAGTTTGAGAAGAGAGAACACATGCCCGTGGTGGGAGTGTGCTATCCAGCAGGCCCTTTCCATGGACAAAGACTGTTTTGGTCCAGGTGACCTACACGCAAGTATGTGGATCCGCCCAGACCCCAACTTCACATCTCCGTATAAATGGAGTCAACAGGTCACGGTTATGGTGGGCCTGTCCAAGCAGTTACCAATTTTCAGTGGCCTTCATTTAGATGGTACAGAGGCTATCCATTTGGAAATGTTCATTGGTTTGGAACTTTTTTTGAAGGTGATCTTAAGGAAGGTTACTCTTTTTGTTGCACAAGTTATAAATGTTCAATAAATGGGAATCTTGATTAATAATTGTTTTTCTTAACATTTTACCAGTCTATTTTCACCTTCGTTTCTTATCGCTTCTCTATGCTGCTGCTCTTCTTAACTCAATTTTTGTTATTTTGTAGAGTACATTCTCTAACAATCCTCTCAAACAAAGTTCGTAGATTTTGTACGTACATTTTCTGAGTTCTTGCTTGTCGGAAGTGCCTCTATTGGTTCCCCACGTGAATGTTTCCACTTTAAGTCTATGTTCACAAGCTTTTCCCATCAGAATTTTTTAAAGATCTAGCTTTGCTCTCTGCTCCCATCAATTATTGCTGATGAGAAGTATGAGGTTGGCGTGATAACTTTTTTTTCGCTCTTGTGTATAATTTGCTTTTTTTCTTGGAAGGATTTAGGACTTTCTCTTTGTCCTTGGTATTCTAAAATTTCACCATGATGTCACTACTCTGTAAGCAGCACTTTCCATTTTTCCTGCTTGGGTCTTTTTGGGCACTTTTGTTCTGAGGACTCCTGTATTTAATTAACTTTGGAAATTCTTCTATTATCTTTTTAAGTTTTGTAAGATTTTCCTCCCATCTATCTTCTTTGATCTCTTATTCTAAAAATGTTATTAGACAGATGTGGGAACTTTTAAAATTATTTTCCATGTTCCTAACTTTTCTTTCATGCTTTCTAGCTCTTTTCAGGCACTTCTTCAGTTTAATCTTCTAGTCCACTAATTTGTTGCTCAGCTGTTTCCATTCTGTTCTTTTATCCATCTACTTTTTTTTTAAAATAGCAGTGATCAAAACTTAATTTTCAAGACCTCCATTTGATTCAGCAGATGTAATATCCATGAGGCTATCTATTAAAATTATTCTAGAGTTTTTCGTTTTCAATTAACTTCACTTTCTCAGATGTTTGTTGTTTCACTTGTTAAATTTGACATCTTCTTTCATGGGGTTAGTTTTCATGACAATTACTGTTATGAGCTTGAAGCAGGAGCTGGCAGGGCTCAGTCCACCTGCCCNTTTTTTTTTTGTTTCATGCAGCTGAATCTCATACTCATTGACACATAAACAAAAGTGACCCTTTTCTCCTTCTTTCACTGACAGTTATTCATGAAGCAGCCTTGGCCTATCTACCCTTCATCCTGAAAGTCAATGAGGAAAGCAACATGATAGGACAGCAGTTTGATGATGCACTCTCTCAGGTATATTTGCACTTAAAAGAGGACACCAGAAAAAGCAATGTTTCACCCAAAAGAAGCATCATGGCACCAAGTTGAAGCCAATTTGGAATCCCGTATATTTTGTGTGTAGATCTAGATACATGTAGGGACTCTGTGAAATGTATCAAGAGATCGTCTGGCCTTTGGCAACCACATGTAGGCACTTGGCCACCGTTATGAGAGGAGAAATAAAAGTTAACTAGTTACTTTTAAGATCCAGGCAAACATGTGTTTGGAAAGACTAAATCAATGGCTTGTTGGAAAGAGACATTATGCACGTTAATTTTCCGTAGACTTTGGAAAGCATTTGCAAAGAGAATGTATATTCCCTCACTTACGTGCAAGTTTGCAAAACAACTATGTCTTATATCAAACGTGTTTTTAAATGTCGGTCTTCTTCAGAATAAATACATATAAGTTTGAACTCTTAAAACAATTGAGTATTTTACAGAATGAGTGAAAAATTGTTTTTGAATACAAAGTTGAAAGTTCTAAGATTTACAAATGATCAGAGAAATGTATTCACTGAGAAGTGTCATACTACAATAAAAGTCCTCATTCCTTCAAATGCTGTAGTTTGTACGTAACATGTGGGCATAGTGACTGATTGGTGAAACCTTTTTTCCCTATGAACCATGAGTTTATTACAAACAAGTATGTAAATTGAACTTTTTCATAGCTTTATCCTTACCAATGACATCATTGTCTCCATAGTAAACTAACATGCTTCCAAAATGACACGCATATGCATGCAATCACTCACTCCTTCTCTCACCGAGTCAGTCTAATGCTGGGAAAAAAGGTTTTCAAGAATTCTAGATTATTCTAACTTTAATTATCAAGAAATACTATCTAATTTACTGTACTCTAACCACCTCTGAGTAAGACAATGGAAATTTCATCATGATTCTTTAGATATGTATGCAAACATATATGGCCTTGCCCCTTGCCCCTTGTTTGTTTAAAGCTAACTAGGCAGAACCACTTGCAGCAACATTAGGTTATTTACATTCAACTCTCTAAATTCATTCACTAGATATTTTTTGGAAGATATGATTTCCTCTTGAGTTTGAGATTTCTTATAGTCCATCCCCATTAAGAAAGGAGTCGTGTAACAAGTTAAATACCCCCCCCCCACCTAAAATTGTTATATGTTCAATGACAGTTACCTAAGAGAAGACTGGAAATGTAATGTCATCTGTGATGACTTTTTTTCCATTGACTATGTGAATTGGCATGCTTAGTGCCCAGTTAAGAAAAAACAAGGCACATACGATATGTAAGCCTTCAATTGCTTAATCAATAAACAAGCCTAGAGCTTGAATATAGAGTTCATGCCTTTTATTATAGTCACAGTTGAATAGGCTCGGCTGGCCTTCAGTCATCTATCAACAGCAATGTGTGCTTGCATTTGGGAGAGGATAGATATACCATCCTCTTCCCAGCTCAAGCCCATCTCTTGGCACTTCCCCTCTCCTGACTGTGGTCTGTGCAGTGGGTCCAAGGCCTTGGGTTGTCATGACTGCCATACCCTCATCTGTACTGGCAAGTCTGGCAGTGAGTAGATGAGCCCTTGGCAATGATTGCAAGGTTGCTCCCCACAAACGCCTTCTGCCCTGGCCCATTATAGCTTTTTAAAAAATTTATTCATTGTTTTTATTTTGTTGCATTGTTATTTTATAGAAATAATACATGCAATGTATGAATATATTCTCTTTGTAAACTTTAAAACATCTGAACTCAATAGCACCATAAATTAACGGCATATAATTGACATCTATAGATTACTCATCCAATGATGGCAGAATGCACATTCTTCTCATGCTCACATGGATCATATACCAAGACAGATCACATTCTGGGCTATTAAACACAACTTAAGAAATTTTAAAAGATGGAAATCATACAATGTATGATTTCAGGCCACAGTGGAATTAAACCAGAAATCAGTAACTGAAAGATAGCTAAAAAATCCCCAAATACTTGGAAATTAAATAACACACTTCTAAATAACACGTGGGTCAAAGGAGAAAACTCAAGAGAAATTTAAAAATATTTTCAAGAAAATGAAAATACAATTTATCAAAATTTGTGGGATCCAGCAAAAGCAGTGCTTAGAGGGAAATTTATAGCATTGAATGCATATATTAGAAAAGAAGAAAGATCTAAAATCAATTATCTAAGCTTTTGCCTTAGGAAACTAGAAAAGAAGAGTAAATTAAATCAGAAGTAAGCAGAGGAAAAGAAATCAAAATGAGAGCAGAAATCACTTAAATTAAAAACAGGAAATCAATAAAGAAAATCAATAAAGCCAAAATTGGTTCTTTGAAAAGGTCAATTAAATCAATAAGCTTCTAGCCAGACAAAGAAAAAAGAGAGAGGACACAAATTACTAGTATCAGAGATGAAAGAACGTACCATCACTACAGATCTCATAGACATTAAAAGGATAATCAAGAAATAGTAAGAACAACTCTATGTCCACAAATTTGATAACTTAGATGAAATAGATCAACTCCTTGAGAGACACAATCTACCAAAACTCACACAAGAAGAAATAGACAATCTGCATAGGGTTGTATCTATTGAAGAAATTGAATCAATAATTAATAACCTTCCAGAGCAGAAAACATCAGGCACACATGGGTTCACTGGTGAATTCTACCAAACATTTAAAGAATAAATTATGCCAATTCTCTACAATCTCTTCCAGAAGATAGAAGCAGAAGGAATACTTCCCAATTATTCTAGGAGGCCAGTATTATCATAATACCAAAACCAGACAATGACATTACAAGAAAATAAAACTACAGATCAATATGTTTTATGAAGACAGATGTAAAAAATCTTTCTTAAAACATTAGCAAAGCATATGCAATAACGCATAAAAAAATTATACACCATGACCAAGTGGGATTTATCTTAGGTATGCAAGGCTGGTTCAACATTAGAAAATCAATTAATGTAATCCATCACATCAGCAGGCTAAAAAAAACCCAAACCCATACTCTCAGTGAACTAGGAATAAAGGGTAACTCTCTCAACTTGATAAAGAATACCCACAAAAACCTACAGCCAACATCATACTTAATGATGAGAAACTAGAAGCTTTCCTGCTAAGATCAAAAACAAGGCAAGGATGCTTCTCTCATCATTTCTTTTCAATATCGTACTCTTAAAATGTCTTACGAGTGGCGCAATGGTTAAGAACTGGCTTGGGATGGCAGAGGGCGCCAGTTCGGATCCCACATATGAGGGCCAGTGACACTGCCTTCCACAGCTAAGATGCTGAACAATAGCTCAACCTGGAGCTGGGCTGCCATGAGTCGCCGGCGACGGCGTAGGCTGCAGTCCCTGCTGCAGTGGGTTGCCATGGGCTACCATATGTAGCCAGCAGCCAGCGTGAGCGGTCAGCAGCCGCAGTGAGTGGCCGTCCAGAAGCTGGCGACTGATGTGCTTCGCCTGGGAAGAGCGCAATTATGGTGCCAACTTGGACCAGTGATGCAACATCCTCCACAACTAGACTGAAGAACAAAAATGACAGTAACTTGTCTGTTCCCATCCCCCAATTCCCCAATAAAAATCTTAAAAGAAAAAAAAAGTCTTATGTATAGCTGATTTTTCTTCCTAATTTTCTGTAGAAGTAAAGGATGATGCTGTTCAAGGCCATGCATCTGTCTTTAACAGCAGGTATCCTGAGGATGGAACTGATCTGAGTTTTATCATATGCACACTCTCACTGCTTATGCCCTCCCTGCACTTTAAGTGTCAACCCATTTCCGATGACATGGTCTTTGTTCTTAGCATCTGCCAAGGTCTCTCCTTTCAGCCTTCTTACATGGTTCCTCTTCTCCTTTCCCCAAGCCACCGCCTGCACTGTAGCACCAAGAGCATACAGAGAGAGGTTCCTGGGGTCTGTGAAGTCCTTCAAACACTTTCTCAGTTCTGTTTGCCCAAACAACGAACACTCTAAAAATGGAGTGGCCAGGGCCGGCCGCGTGGCTCAATTGGTTAAGAGCTCGCTCAAGAGTGTGATCTCTGAGCAGCAGCGGTTCAATTCCTGGCCAGAGCTGAGCTGCCAACAGGTGGCAGGATGGCTCAGCTAAAAGAAAATAATAATAAAATTAAAAAAAAAAAATGGAGTGGCCATAGCTGTGGTCTCCAGCAGTCAAGGAGTTTTTCCAAATGGTGAAAGGTCACCTCTGACTTCTGACTAAATGCAGCAGATTGAACATACACATTAACTGCGCCATCTCCCCACACCCTACTAAATGACGGTAAATTAAAAACAATGATACATATAAATCCACAAGGACAAAGAGAACGAGAGAGGAGTTGGCAGCAGATGAACAGTGTCAATAAAATTTGGGGTAAGTGAAAGCAGATGGAAAAATGATAACTGACTTCGCAGAGAAACTGAAACCCATGTCCCACAAACTGGGGGCATATTTTCTTGGCAGAACTCTAGAAAGTCTCAGAATTTGGAGGAACCATTACCTCTAAACACTGGGGTGAAGGGTGGGGCTCAACCCAGGGCTGACTGAAAGTTGAATTGACAAGTAGTTATCTCTTCCAGTCCCACCCGCCAACTACCCTTCCTGTATAAGTTGTCTAGTGCTGCAGTATAAATTACCTCATGACTTACTGACCTGAAACAAAAATAAACATTTATTACCTCTCAGTTTTTGTAGTGCAAGATTCTGGAATGGATTAGCTGGGTGCTTCTGGCTCAGGGTTTTTCATGAGGTTACAGTCACGATGTTGGCTGGAGCTGTAGTCATGTAAAGGCTGGACTGGGGCTGGAGGGTCCACCTCCAAGGCGGCTCACTCCCATACCTGGCAAGCTAGTGTTTGTTGGCCAGAGACCTCAGCTTTCACCACAGGGACTTCTCCATAGGGCTGCTGGCTGTATGACCTGGCAGCTGGTGGTGAGGATACTCACCCAGAGCAAGTCACGCCAGACAGCAAGGTAGAAGATGTAATATCTTTGATTATCCAGCCTTGGAAGTCACATCCCATCATTTGTGCAATATTATATTGGTGACACAGGCTGCTCTAGTCAATACAGGAGGGAACTACTTAGGAGGTACCAGAAGGTGAGAATGACTGGGTGCCACCTTGAAGGCTGGCTACTAAACTTCCCTCATCTCTTTAAGTGTCTCTCTCTTTAATATGAACACAGAGACAAAGATCACCAGGAAAGCTTCTAAATGTGAAAAAGAGACCCAAACAAAGAGAAACA
>NW_017731595.1:1306254-1326678 GCF_001890085.2 Hipposideros armiger
AAAAAAAAAAAAAAAAAGGAAAAACTACATAACGTTTTCCCACCCCACAACATTCATGGAATCCATACGATGTGACAGGCCTTATTCTAAACAGGACTGTACATGTATTAACTCATTTAATCTTCAAAACTACAACAGAAGGTAAGTTCTATTACTACGTTTATTGTACAGAGGCATTAAGTAACTTCCCCAAGGCACAGCTGGTAAGTGGGAAAGTGTCAAGCTGATGCCAGAGCTGGTACACTTAGGAAAAAAGGCTTTGGATCCTGCAAACAGATTCCTTTCTAGAGAAGGAGAGAACACGGATTTCAGAAGCAGATTACACTGTGAAAAGCTCAGCTGGGCCTTGGTAGCAAACAGGGTACAGCTCATGGCGTGGGCTGAGCCGGTCTGTAGTGCCTGCCATAGTGGAGAGGTGGCTGCAGGGCTCAGAGGCAGAGATGAGCAGCACAGAACAAACATGGCGCCCCGCCCACCACACTGTGCGTCCACGGCCCACAGGTCCTCGGTGTAGCCCATCGGCACAGCCTTTAAGGAAATCCTGGAGCAGATCAGAAGTTTAGGGGTTAGCGGCTGGAAACTGGGAGTCACAGCTATGCCACGGCCTCCCCAAATTACATCTGTTCTGGATTATAATGAGAGCTACTATTTAGTGATCACTCAGTCAAATCACTCTAACCTTCGCCACAGACCTATTTTATGGATCAGGAAACAGCGGCTGAGAAGGACTTTTCCAAGGTCTCATAGCTGATCGGTGGCAACGTGGGGTCAGGCTCTAGGCTTACCTGGCTTTCAACGGTGCCTTTTCTCAGCATGAGAGATTGGGGTACCAGCGTGTGTGATGGGGTCAAAGGCTTGAAGGGTTCTTGTGCATTGGGTCTTCTCTCTCATACCTTTGCCATCACCCTGACAAGGACGTCTGAGGCCAGTCCACAGGTCTCAGGAAGAGGATGAGAGACATGGAACAGCAATGCCCCAGCCAAGCCAGCCTAGATCGGCTGACTCCTAGCTGACCCACAAATTCACAAGAATATATGATTATTTTAAGCCACTGACTTTTGAAGTGTTGGTTATGTGTCATTCTTGTGGTGTTAGCTAACTGATACACCCTGCCATGGGAACGCCTACCATCGAGATAAATAAACAGATGACTAATGGTTGAGAGTAATGAGAAGGCTCAGACCCTGCCTGGCTAGGGTTGCCAGATTTAGCAAATAAAAATAGAAGACACCGACAACTTTATATTTCAGATAAACATCAAATAATTTTTTAGCACAGATATGTCTCATGCAATATTTGGGAAATACTTATATTAAAAATCTGTTGTTTATTATAATGGCCCATTTAAATAAAAAATCCCATATTTTATTTGTCAACCCTATCGTGTCAGATTTGCAAGAGTCGCACCGCACAGAAAGCACCTGTGCGTAAAAGTGGGCCCGAGCTGGAGAATAAGAGAGATGAAAACAGGAAGTTGTCTCCTCTGCTCTCCATCAGGCAATAAGTACATGTATAGGGCAGGCTTTAAGCCTTTTTGAGGTCCGTAGAGGGACTGAGTCCGAGCAAAAGCTGCCTGAAATGTTAAGAAAAGGCAGGCTTGCCAATGGTGGGGGAAGTATCTTTCCATTTTACTATTCAACCACTCTAAAATTAGAGGTGCATCGGGAAGGCCCTGGCTTTCCTCGTTTCAGCAGCCTGTGGTACCACAGAGTGCATCCCTCCCAACCATCTGAAACCTGCATCCCTTTTGCTGGATGCAGGAAGTGTTTCCCGGGTTACTGCGCCATCTGTCTCTGAGGTGCCCGCAAGCAAAAGGCACTGTGGGGGCAGGGAGGGAAGGGCTGCAGCCTGGCACGAGAAGGGACTGTCCAAGGACAGTGTGTCAAGAGGTCAGGCCAGCCAGCAAGCGACTGGTGAAGCCAGGGGTTAGATGAAGTCAGAGAGAAGGAACCCAACACTGCAGAGGGGAGAGCGCTGAATAATGTGATGAGAAAATTGGGCCCACCCTCTACCTTCATCTCTCTCGTTAGCAGATTCAGGCCAGCCACTGTTTTTGGCTTTGCACAGTATAACTGGCTATTTCTGTGAATAATCGCCAACTCAATCCAGGAAGAAATTCCATGCTGTCAGCCAGAAGCACAGATTGTTGTAGGAAAAATGACACTACTCCATCCTCTGGGCAAACTTGCAAATGATTACAAATTTCCCCATCACCCCTCCACACTGACACAGCTGGCTAGAGAAGGGTGTCAGTTTTTCCACGGAGACAGACTTTTTCTCCATGTGATTTCTCATGATCAAACAAATCCCTCTGGCTCTTTGTTTACTTTCATCCCTGGTTCCCTTTCCCAGCATTGAGATAGAACCCGCATAGGCCCTGCTCCTGAGCACTTCTCAGGACTCAGGCACCAAGCTCTCCTACGCATGGCTTTGGTGCAAGGAAGAATTCCTGAAAGAAACACTGGCCAGCTAAAATTCTGCACCTCTAGATAAATGACACCATGAAAACCAAATGTGTATAATGCCATCAGCAGTACAGAACAACTCTGACATAAACCATAGATCGCTCATCTGAGGACCAAGGTTTACCTAACCACTATAACCTTACCCCTCACTGCTGACAGCACCCAAACTCAGTCTCCTCCAGACTCAGGCTCCCACTTACATGTTGCTTGTAGATTTCATAGACTGTCTCTCACTTAGATTTAATTCAATGGCTGCTTCTTGAGCCGCTATGTTGCTCATCACACCGTACTAACTCCAGGAATATATAAAACGTAATGCACAGGATCTAGCTTTAGGAAGTTTGCTGTTTAGAAGGAAAGGAGATCTACACATTTCTATAATGGGAGAAGAGCCCAAACAAGGACCTGCATGATAGTAGGGACCCCAGGAGGAGGTAATATGAAGAGATGCCCCGTGGCAGGTAAGGCCTGGGGAGGTCTCATGGAAGAGACCCTTTGAGCTGAGCCATAAAGGGCCTCAGGAATGGCCTCCAGGAGGTCAGGGATGTTTAGGCATCATGATGAGCAGTGTGGAGGGAGGGTTGGTAGGGAGAGGAGAGAAAAGCCAGGTCTTAGCGGGACACAAGAGTTGGAGCTTCAGAAACACTTCCTTGGAGGAGTATCCAGACTTTGGTGTGTGTCCCCAACTGGACCCCAGAGGCTGGTGGGGTTTCCATCCCATAGTGCATAGTCCAATGCCCACCCTTCCCCCATCTTATTTAGAGGGTTAGATTCTAAAATAGTTTACCCTGGGGCCAGCCGAGTGGTGCATTGGTTAAGAGCTGGCTTGGGATGGCAGAGGGCCCTGGTTCGAATCCCACATATGAGGGCCAGTGACACTGCCCTCCACAGCTAAGATGCTGAACAACAGCTCAACCTGGAGCTGGGCTCCCGTGAGTCACCAGTAACAGCATAGGCTGCAGCCCCTGTGGCAGTGGGTTGCCATGGGCTACTGTGTGTAGCCAGCAGCCAGCGTGAGCGGCCAGCAGCCGCCATGAGCGGCCGTCCAGAAGCCGGCGACTGATCTGCCTCTCCAGGGAAGAGTGCAATGATGGTGCCAACTTGGGCCAGTGAAGCAACGTCCTCCACAACTAGATTGAAGAAAAAAAGGACAGCAACTTGTCTGTTCCCCTTCCCCCAATTCCCCAATAAAAATCTAAAAAAAAAAAAAGAAAAAGAAAAAAAAGGAATTCAACTTTAAAAAATAAATAAATAAAATAAAATAAAATAGTTTACCCTGATAACTTAAAGGGTGAATCTTAAGTGTACCAAGGTTAAGTCATAATCATGATTCCCCGGGTTGTTTCTTTAGAAGACCTCAAGTAGTTCTGAACTCCAGCTGTCTCTGTTGATAAAGAGAAAGTAAATTCTCCCTGTTGCAAAAACTTTGGGAGCAGCGGGAAACCAACCTGCCAACTGAAATTGATTTATTCACTCAACTGGAATGACCCAACCCACTTAACACATCCCCTGAGAGGGAGCAGTTTACTTCATTCAACCCATAGGATCAGGCTGATTATCACATAATAACATAACATCTTCATGAGAAAGTCAGGGTTGGGTTTCCCTGACTTTCCACTTAATAAATGGATAAAACAAAGACCATTTCCACTTAATAAATGGATAAAACAAAGTACAAATTTCACAGTCACCCAAGAGAGACTCACTTCTGGCCTAATGTGTTCACCAGATCATCCTAACATAGGATCATCCTAACATAGTTTCCTTAAGTATGGGGTGAATTCCAGGCTTTCTTTGCATCTTTGTATATATTTTCCTTAACCAGAAAGCCAAAGGCTAGGGTTTCTTTATTATCATGGGGTAAGAGAAATCTAGTTTTGCAGTTTCCCCCCAACCCATTTCCAAATATCTGGTTGCCTCTGTTTTCTTCCCTTCGTGACAGTTCCTTCCAACCTCTCTTGCTCATGTTTGGAATAATTCTTTGCCAGTCCTTTCTGTGTCTAGAGTTTGCAGGCTGAGGGAGAGCTCGGGGCCCTGATAAGCTAAGTTTGATTCTGTGACAAGCTGGCTCCAGGCAGTAGGTCCATGAGGGAATGACATGTGCAACCGTGTCAGCTTCCAGAATTTCCACCTGGCCTTAATCACCCAGGGTCTCCAGACACTTGTGTGTGTTGATCTTGGGATGCAAAACAGCTGCTGGTCTCTGAGGCGTCTCAGTAACTATGGAGACAGGAACATAAACATCAGTGGGGATGTCAGGAAGCAGGTGGCGGGTCTTTGGCGGTAGAGCATCCTCAGGACTGACTTGACATTGTCGGTATGAGCTGTAAATGATGAAAGCAGGATTCGCAGGCCTCTCTTTTATCAAGCGGGATGACAGTAGCTTCACAGTGATGCTCCTGTGCTCTGCTCCCTTCGCATCCCGTTGCTTATTCATTTATCCTGCAACTATGTGCTAAGGGTCTGCTATGTGTGAGACACAGTGTAGGCACCCGAGATGCAGGGGAAGAAGGCAGAGTCCCAGCGCTCACAGAGCTTCCCAAGACATGGGACTTCCAAGCTAACACTGGGAAAGTCCTGGGCAAACAGACACAAGTTAGTTGGTCGCTCTACCGGAGGGACAGACCATTACTAAGTACACAAATAAATACAATAAGTTCCATTAGTGAGAAATGCAATGAAGTAATGTGAGGTGATGTGATACCAGGGGCTGGAGGTAGAAAATTGGCAGGGTTGAGGGGCTCAGAGACAAAACTGGCAAGTTTAAGGTAAAAAAGGAGGGGCTTCGAGGCACCAGGATGACGAAATGAAGGCACGGAGTGAGAAAGGAGGAGGTGAAGTCAGGGTGGCCTGCTGGGGCCACGGTAAGGAATTGGGGTTCTATAACCATATTAATCCAGAAAACTAGCATCTATTATGGCCCAGACACTCTTTCAGGGGATTTACAGATGTTAACTCATTTTATCCTTAGAACAAAGGTGAGCCTACCTATATCATTATCCTCCCTTCACTACAGATGAAGAAACTGAGGCACAAAGAGGAGTGAGAACTCTTCTACATTCACAGTCATTAATGGCAGAAAGTCAGGCTTTAAGCCCAGGGGGTCTGGGTCCAGTGGCTGCCCCTTAAACATTTCCCCATACTGCCTGGGGTTTTAAGCAAGAGGGGCCCCAGATCTGATTTCTACTGGGGCCAAGTAGTATGTCCTCCCTGGGTGACTCCCTGGGTGTGTGTCCTCCCTGGGTGACTCACCCACTCCAGACCTATCAGATCCCAGTGCCTTGTGAATTGTATCAAAGGCACAGATTATCAGTGGGCTGTGCCACTGTAATATTTTCATAATGGGCTCCAAATGGAAGAAATCAGGGAGGTGAAAATATTATGGCATATTGCCTCTGAAACTTCCAATTTGCTTCTCTATAACCTGCCTCGATGTTATTCTTGCCCCTTGTTGAATGTAGAAAACAACATAACCACCCAGCAACCAAATTACCTTAATGGGTGTGGTTAACAATGGGTTTTCTTTCCTCCATCATTTCTGATAAAATGTTTGCACAGCATTCTATGGGGGGAAATATAGAGCTATAGCAGGATATTTTGTGTGTTGGCATTTCCACAATAGAATGTCAAATATTTCATGCCCCAGTGATATTGAGCCTTTTGACGCTTACTGCTATTTTCCTTGAAAACATGCTTTATGTTCATTTTATTATTAATCTTATGCTGTACATATACATTATATACACTCTTTTCATGTTTCTCAAACAGTACTTTACAGCCTATAATAAAAATAAATGTCTTGAGCATGGAAAATGATACCATGTCAGGTGAACTAACAGGGTGTAGCTACTGACAGAATGTTCTTTCTAAACATCACCCTGCCCTCACTTCATGTCATGCATACCCCGTCCTTTTCAGAATTCCTTGCAAGGATCACTTTCACCAAGGGAGTTTGTTACTTCTGTGGAACACGATGATTAATCAACGTGGACTCATTTTTCTCATTATTCTTGCAGCTCTTCTTCATACGGAAACTTTCCAGGTGGTAGGTAAGAATAATCAGACCCCAAATTTAACTCGAAATCATCACATTTTAAGAGTACTTACAAATCATATATTGTAAAATGAGTTGAAAAGTCATCTGTATGCATCATTTGAATTGCAGGGCTTTTTGATTCTTATGAAATAGCTTTTAAATTAAACCAATAGATATTTTAGACAGAAAAGTATCAAGAGAAATTTTAAAAGGCAGGAGAGAGCTGTAGCTAGCTCTGGTTTTGCATTTCTAAAGAAACCCTCAAAAGCAGAAGGGTCCAGCCCCCAGTCTCCCTGGGGTATGTAGGAACCTGGGGAAGACCTTGCATCATTCATGCAGACCTTGCTCTCCAGGTTCAAAACTGGTCTGCAAGAGACTTTGATGGAGGTTCATGAAGCCTTGAGAGGAGCGAGTTTTGGAGCCTGAGGTGACTTGTTTTCGGAATTGCCAATAAGATTGGGTGGTTGCAGATGTGTACAGACATCACATTTGATACTAAACAAATGTTTTATTTTTTTCATTTCAAAGAGAAGAACAAACACCTTAAGCATTGCAAAGTGAGCAATGGGTAAAAAAATGTCCCAAACACCGGTCACCTGACAATTGGATACTTGGTATCCAAGTCATAGGAACAGGGAATGGGAACAATGGGTGTGACTGGTAAATGGTCTCCCAAAGATATGTCCACATGCTAATCGCCAGAACCCGTGAATATTACCTTATATGACAAAAGATGTGATTAAGCTAAGGATCTGGAGAGGAGCAACTGACCCTGGGTTATGCAGTGGGCCCTAAATGCAGCTATATGTATCTTTATGACAGAGAGGCCAAAGGAGTTTTGACACAGACCCCCAGAGAGATGTGAAGTGATACAAAGTGATTTCTGTGAAGCAATATGAAGACAGAGGCAGAGATATAAGGGATGCAGCCACAAGCCAAGACACACCTGCCATCACCAGACAAGGCAAGGGACCTCCCTAGAGCCTCTGTAGGAAGTGTGGGCCTACTGACACCTTGATTTCAGTCTTCTGGCCTCTAGAACTGTGAGAAAATTAATTTCTGTTGTTTTAAGCCACTGAGTTTGTGGTTATTTGTTACAGCAACTATAAGGAACTAATAAATGGGTAATAGGTGTGGGGAGAGATAGAAGGAAAGGAATTATGATTTTTTAGCCGCATACTCAGAGAGCCTAGAACCTGATAAGTCACTGAGCAGACTCTAGAAGATGGCAAATGACAATGACATCCTGAGGCAGGAAGATTTCTAGGGAAGCCCTGACCTTCACCACCCGGTGTTTCTCCCGTGGTTAAGTTAGTTTACATGGCATAGGGATTCTGCAGAAGTTATTAAGGTTACTCACTAATCAGTAGGCAATAAGACAGAGATATTATACCCATGGCCCTAACATAATCACATGAGCCCTTTAAACGCACAGAGCCTTCTCCAGCTGGTAGCAGAAGAAAACTTCAGTAAAGTGTGCTCCAGGGGGCTGGATGAAAGCAAACATCCATTCTGTGAACTGTCCATGAAGAAGGATGGGCTCTAGCAGCTGAGAGTGGTTCCTGTCTGACAGCGATGGAAAATGGGGACCTTAGTCCTCTAGCTATAAGGAAAAGGACTCTGTCAATAGCCAGTGAGCATAGAAGAGGACCGTGACACCCAGGTGAGAATCACAGCCTCCGCCAACACCTTGACTTGATCCTGTGTTACCTTGAGCAAGAACCCAGCCACACTGTGCGTGACTTCTGACCTATAGATCTGTAAGCTAATAAGTGGGTGTTGTTCTAAGTTGCTAAGTATGTGGTAATTTGTTACATGGTAACTGATACACATCCTCAGTTCCTGAGCTGACCTGGAATGGGTAGGGAGACGGCAGGCATGACAGAGTTCTCTTCAGTGTCATGCATCTACTTATTCCTCACCTTCCTCCGTCACCTACCATACACACACCACTACACGCCTGGTCTGTGAAGAATCGACCAAAGCCCAGGATACATTTCTATGATCTGATTTATCCAAATTAATCCTGAAGAAATCAAGTGCTTAGTCTAGCAGAGGTTCCTGCAGGCGGTTTTTTAAAATCATGCTATATGGAAAAGAAAGTTGTCCGTTCCCAAATGAACAATGCAACACACACACACACACACACACACACACACACACTCACACACAAATGGTACAGCTAAAAGCTAAGGTGTATTTTGTCCATTTTCAAGAGAAAAAAAATTACAGACATTTACCACTCTAACCAAGAGGAAGAACACCTCATTGGACCCAACTCAGAGCATAAATCTCGTCTCTCTCCACTCCCTCCAGCCCCACTAATTTCCTTTAAGTCCCTGATTCGTGCTCTAGGGCGTTTTCACATGCTTTCTCCTCTGCCTGAAATATTCTTCCTTCCATTCTTTAAATGGCTGACTCCTCATCTTTAAGATTTGAACTTAAATATAATCTCCCCAAAGACTCTTTTCCCTGACCACCCAACCTGAAATTGGCCTCTACTGTCAGTTCCTCCAAGTCTCTGTTCTTTTCTGTCAGGGTACTTAATCACATTTTGTAATTATATATTGATTTCTTTGTCTACTTGCTTGATTACTAGAGTAAAGCTTTATATATTATTCAGCACTCTTTTGGTTGCATGCAACAGAAATCTCCTCTGGCTTGCTTAAATATATAAGAGGGGTAGCTTGTCTGATTCAGAGAAAATGCATACTCCAAAGTGTCCACAATGACATGAATGATGAATAGTGTAGGACTTTTCAGTCCTTCTCTCATAAGTCCAGCCACTTTAGAATTGAGGGTGCCTTCACTCACGTTTCAAATTCCTGGGAGAAAAAAATCTGGTAGTCTGGTTAGGATGAGTTTCTGCACTTGGATATCACTAAGTTCCTTTCATGGGCCCAGTGTGAGACCAAGAAAATACAATCTGTTATTTTCTTATCAGAAGGGAGGAGAGGGTGAAGGTGGGTGATTCTAAGCTGGGAACATATGGGCATCACCACTTGTATTGAACATGGATTGTGTGTAAGGCTCAGGAGTCAGTCATATTACTATATCTATGGGTCTCTGACTTTTTCAGTCTCCCTACAAGTCTTTCAGCCTTTGGATGGTACGAGTCTTCAGCAGGTGTTGCCACCATCAAGAAGCTTGATGTCATTGTGCCTAGGTGCTACAGACTAAAATTTGTGTTTCCCTCAAAATTCATACTGAGACATAATCCCAATGCAATGGTATTAGGAGGTGGGGCCTTTGTGAAGTGATTAAGTCATGGGGTGGAGCCCTTTTGAATGGGATTAGTGTCCTTACAGCAGTCCCCAAGGAGCTCCCTCACCCCTTCCACTACACAAAGACACAGTGAAAACATGGCCTTTCTATGAACCAGAAAGCAGGCTTTCAATAGACACGGCACTGCCAGC
Organism: Hipposideros armiger; assembly: GCF_001890085.2. Lineage (NCBI taxonomy): Eukaryota > Metazoa > Chordata > Mammalia > Chiroptera > Hipposideridae > Hipposideros > Hipposideros armiger. The sequence goes on from NW_017731595.1 coordinate 1,316,172, forward strand.
ACCTTGATCTTAGGCTTCCCAGCCTCCAGAATTGTGAGAAGTCATTTTTTGTTGTTTATGAGTCACCCAGTGTATTGGTATTTTTGTTACAGTGGCCCAAAAGGAGTAGGACAGAAATGGATACCAAGAAGTGGGGGTGCTGCTGCAAAAAAACCCTAAAATGTGGAAGTGGCTTTGGAACTGGCTCATAGGCAGAGGCTGGACGAGTTTGGAGATGCATGCTGGAAAAAGCCTACACTGCCATGAGTGAACCCTGAGGGGTGATTCTGGTAAGAGCCCAGAAAGAAAAGAGGGGCACTCTGGAGACAGCCTCAGTCTTCTTAGACAACACCTGAGTAGTCCTGAATAGAATGTTGGTGGAAATATGGATGCTGAAAGGCCATTCTGATGAGGTCTCAGATGGACAGGAGGAAAACATGGTATTGGACAATGGGGGAAAGGCCATGCTTGTTATAAAGTGGCAAAGAACTTGGCCGAATTGTGGTCACGTTTTAATGTTCTTGGGAAGCTAGATCTTGTGAGAGGTGAAACTAGCTATTCAGCTGAAGCTATTTCTAAGCAAAGTGTTGAAGGAGTGGTCTGGTTTCTCCTGGCTGTTTATGGTAAAATTTAAGAAGAAAGAAATGACTCAAAGATGGACTTGTTCTTCAAAAAGGAAGCAGGACATAAAGATTAGGAAAATTCTTAGTTTATCCTATTGTTCAGCATAAAACACTAAGGGTGTGGCTAAACCACCGTTGGATAAGGAGATTAGTGTGGATCAGCTATGTCTACAGGAGGCGAGGGTTGGTGGCCAGGACAATTGAAGCGTGACCCTGAAGGTAACTCAGGGATGCTCAGAGCTGTTGGTTTGCAAGGAAAGGCTTCTGGTTTCAGCAGGATCTCTGTGCAAACCACGTTGGAGGGGGTGAGCCTCACATCACAGGCTCTGCTCCCCACACTGCAGTGGGTGCTGTGCACCTCAGCTGCCTTAGGTGTTCCTCCTGTTGCCCTACTGTGACACAGGCTGAGGTGGCCACCCCTCTGGAGGGAACAGGCAAACTTTGGCAGTGTCCCTGTGGCACTGTGTCTTCAGGGTGCATGAGCAATGAGGGTTTGGCTGTCTCTACCCAGATTTCAAAGGATGCCCATGCACAGAGCCGGGGAGGTGCCCTTGGCCAAGCCAACGGAGAAGGGCCTCCTCAAGCTGCGGGGGCCTAAACCCTGACTAATGAAGGTGTGGAGGCAGGACCTCCACCCCACTGGGTCCAGAGGGCAGGCCTTCTGCCCCATGGGTCTGGGGGGTAGAGCATGAGCCAAAGAACATTACTCTTGAGCCCTTAGGTTTACTGTTTTTTGCCCCATTGGGTTTTGGAGTTGTTCAGGACCTGTGACGCCTTTCTTCTTCACCACTCCTCCCTTCTGGAATGAGAGTGTTCATCCTATGCCTGTCCCACTATTGTATTTTAGAAGCACAGAACTTCTTTCATTTCAGGGGTTCACAGCTGGGGAGGAACTTGCCTCAGGATAAATTGTACCTTATGTCTCTCCATATCTAATATTTAGATGAGACTTTGGATTTTGACTTTTGAGTTGACGTTGGAATGAGTTAAGACTTTTGGGGCTGTTAGAATGGAATGAAAGAATTTCATATGCCAAAATGAATTTGGGGATCCAGGGCAGAATGCTATAGAATATTTATAAGTACTAGTCTATGATATTTAGTCTTATAGATTAAGACTAAACAGATGAAGATCTTAAATGGACTAAGACACTAGAGCAGCGGTTCTCAACCTGTGGGTCGCGACCCCTTTGGGGGTCGAATAACCCTTTCACAGGGGTCACCTAAGACCATCGGAAAACAAAAAGATATTTGCATTACGATTCATAACAGTAGCAAAATTACAGTTATAGAGTAGCAACGAAAATAATTTTATGGTTGGGGGTCACCACAACATGAGGAACTGTATTAACGGGTCACGGCATTAGGAAGGTTGAGAACCGCTGCACTAGATGAACCAGATACCATAGGCAATTCTGGCCTGTTATGTTGCACAGAGCTGGAGGGGTGCAAACAAATGCACCTCTGATAAGATAATCCGGGCAGCAGGATGTGGTGAGAAAAACTGGGGCTCCAGAGAGAATCTTGAGTTTGAATCCAGCCTTACCACTGTGACTTTGGTCAAGCCAGCCTGTCTAAACCTCAATGTCCTCATCTATAAAATAAGTAAAATTTTATATATATATATATATATATATATATATATATATATATATATATATATATATAATAGCTGGATAATAAAGCCTTTCACGGGTTCCTTTGTACCATATCACTTTATTTTCTGCATGCCACCTATGCCATAAGAAATTATTACATGTATGTATTTATATATTTGTTTATCTGTCTCCCCACCAAAATTAAAGTTCTAGAAGGCCAGGGGCTTATCTGACTTGTGCGGGGCTACATTTTTGATACCAGCACATCATAGCTGCTTAATAAATACTTATTGAATAAATGAATGCACAATGAATGAATAAATGGGGACCCAAGAGGGAAACAAGGGAATACATAGGGTTTGTCTTTTTCTGAGGTCTTGAAAATGGATGGAAGTGACTTAAAAGCTCCGGCAGACTACATCCTAAAGCCACATTTTTTACGTTATTCTGTTTATTTTCCTGCAGTCATCCCGTGGCTTTAGTCACTCTTGTTTAAACATTCCAATCATGTCTCAGCAGTGCCACAGAGTAGCAAGAGAAAGGTTGAGGGTCAGAGGAAGATGCTAGGACACTAATGGCTAATGAGTCAGGAATCTTAATGGAGGTGCCCCTTCTGTCTTGAATCAACCTGGGAGCTCCCAGGTAGTTTATTTGAAAAAGCCATAATTTCCTTAACATCTCCTTATAGGTGTGAAGATTAAATGACAAAGTGTGAAGAAAACACCTGACATCTAGTAGGTCATACATGAATGTTCTTCTAGAAATTAGGCTAAAACCCCACAATCTGGGCCCAGTACATGTTCTTCCTTCAGAAATTACTAAACCCTGTCACTGAGTGATAAACTGTACTTTCCCAGAATTACTGCCAGCTTTGGCCCCTGGCATTTCCTCTTTTTCAAGTTAAAAAACAAAAACAAAAACCGAAAAAAAAACCCGGCCCCTTCTTTATCAACAATGTGGCAACGCAGCTCCGGCAGAAGAAATGTAAATTGCTCCGGGGCAGCCAATCTGTGGTGTAATCTAGTGGTTCTCATGTAAAGAAGTTAAACAAGCAGTGGAAAACCTGACCCCTGATCCTGAAGTTTTTCCACCTGCTTTGTAATTAAACACCCGTTTATGGCCCTGAGGGAAGGATGGGTGAGCGGCAGGAAGGTGCGGTAAATTTCCAAGCACAATCCTTTGTGGACCTGGCAAGAAGGCTCCCCTGAACAGAGTGCCTCCCCCCTCTGCCCACCCCCACCCACTGTTCCATCTGACTCGTGCCTGCTGGGGCCAGGAGCTCTGTCTCCTGAGCAAACACGACAGAGACACAGCAGGTCCCCTTTCAGCCAGGGGCTTTAGAATTACTCGAGATGTTTTTACCTTTAGAAAATACTTCAGCCTGTTTTATCTTGAGAAAACTCCTGCAGGACTGACTCTATTAGGGAGTCTCAAATTCCAAGATTTCAGAAACCCAAGGAAGTGGGGGAGGGGGCTGGCGATTTTCAGTGTTTTCACTGCCCAAACCTCCTGATAATGAGAATTGAATGACTCAACACAGTGGCTGGCATGCAGTATCTTTTAAGAAATATTTCTCTCTCCCTCTTCCCTTCCCCAGTTTTTCTAAGGGCTATCTTCATTGACTGAGAAGGAAATACATGAATCTGATTTTTTTTTTTTTTTTAGCTGAGCCATCCTGCCACTGGTTGGTAGCTTTGCAGCAGCTCAGCTCAGGCTGGGAATCGAACCAGCAATGCTGTTGCTCAGAGCTCGCACTCTTGAGTGAGCTCTTAACCAACTGAGCCACTTGGCAGGCCCTTGAACCTGATTTTTTAAAAATCAAACTTACACATGGATTACAGTGAAAAGAAATTCTCCCTCCTGTTTTTAACCCTCATTCCTCTCAGAGTGTTATCCGTTTCTTGTGCATTCACCCAGGTGGTCAATAGAGACACACATTTGTATTTATATATGTGCACTTTTCAAGTGACACATGGTAGCACACAACACACTACTATGCCTTTTTTAAAAAGTATATACCAACTGTATTGAATACAGTTCACATACCAAATAATTCACCCACATAAAGTGTGCCTTACTTTTTATGCATCACTTATCTCAGTTCCCTGTCAGCCTGATTCCATCCCATTCTTTCCTTTGGCAGCATCTAATGCCACTGCATAGATGTATCACAACTGTTTTATTCAGTTGTATATGTCTAGACATTTAGGTTGTTGCCAATGCTGCAATGATAATAACCTCGGACATATGTCTTGGTGCATGCCCACGTATGGCTCTGAGGTTTCTCTTCCTATCCCTATCCCTTTCCTGGGGGTAGGACCTGCTCCTTAGGCATCGTCAATAACAACATTGCTAATCAACCAGCAGGTACACGATACTTGCAAAGTACACCTTCACTTTGTTCTGTTGTTGTCTTTGGCTAATGGCTCTAACATAGGTTGGGTAGCATACATTATTATGATTAATTATTGTTACTACTATCATTAATGAGACTGAGCAATATGACAGGGGCTTGGCAGGAAAGCAACAGGGAAGAATTGGGGGATATTTCTGGTTTAATGTTGATAGAACACTATTTGCTATTTGTCAAGGCTGGGTTTGGCAAGAGATAGTCATGGGCGCATCATACAGGTAAAGTCAATGTCTCTCAACTTCCCTTCACCGCTGCACTTAGAAATGAGTTTACGCAGGGTTACGTACAGTTCATCCTCAGTTACTGGAACAGCTCTCGACAACCCGAGGCTAAAGTCAGGAGTCTTGAAAACTTGTCTGACAAGAGACCAGAGGCATTCTTCAGCCTGTCTCATAATAATAGCAGGAAATACTTACAAAAGCTTTTACCACGCATCAGGCATAATTCTAAGCATTTTACATGTTTTATCTTGGTTGCTCCTACGACAACCCCAGAAGCTGTTATTATCACAATCACCCCATTTTATAGATGAGGAAACTGAGGCATATAGAGGCTCTGTATGTCATCTAAGGTCTTCCAGCTAATGAGTTGGGAAGCCAGAATTAGCCGGGTAGCCCAGCTCCTCTCTACTGCTGTAGAAACTGCAAGAGCGGGCTGTTTCTTTTTTTTATTGAGGAATTGGGGGGAGGGAAAAGCGTTGGGGAATCGGGGAATGGGAACAGACAAGCCGCTGTCGCTCCGTTCCTCAGTCCAGCTGTAAAGGACGCTGCCCCATTGGCCCATGTTGGCACCGTGATCACTGTGCTCTTTCTGGCCGAGGCAGATCGGTCGTCGGCCACTGGCCAGCCGCCCACGGCAGCTCACGCTGGCCGCCAGCCACCCGTGGTAGCCCACAGCAGCCCACTGCAGTTCACTGTAGCCCCACCGCAGCCCATGCTGTCGCCGGNTCCAGCTGTAAAGGACGCTGCCCCATTGGCCCATGTTGGCACCGTGATCACTGTGCTCTTTCTGGCCGAGGCAGATCGGTCGTCGGCCACTGGCCTGCAGCTGCTGGCCGCTCACGCTGGCTGCCAGCTACACACGGTAGCTTATGGCAACCCACTGCAGCAGGGGACTGCAGCCCATGCTGTCGCCGGCGACCCACAGCAGCCCAGCTCCAGGTCGAGCTGTTGTTCACCATCTTAGCTGTAGAAGGTGCAGTGTCACTGGCCCATGTGGGTTCCAAACTGGTGGCCCTGCTGCTCAGAGCCTGCATTTCCAAGCCAACTCTCAACCAACAAGCCACTCTGCTGGCCCAAGAGCAGTTGTTTTGTGTCTCAGTAACATCAAGTCAGAGAATCCAGTCCCTAGCACAACACGACACACAGAAGACATGTGATACATTATAATCATTATTCTTATATTATTCCTGATACACCCTCCTGCTTCTTGTTAAATTCTTCCATCAAAGATATATTCTCTTGAGTCTTGAAGGGGTTGGGGAATATTTTACGAAAATACAACATACCTGGGTAAAAAGAAAGGCTCCTTGATAGGATTCAGTTTAGTGGAAGGAAAGGGGCCCTGGGCTGAATTCTCAGCTCTGCAAACTGTTAGCTCTGTGGCTGGTCTTAGGCCATTCTCATTTTCACTAAACCTCAGTGAAAAAAGCTCTCACTGAAAAAGTGGGATAATAAGGGTGCTGTTGGTGCCTTGTGAATTGCTGTGAACATTAAATAATGAACTTGAAGCACTCATCACAGGGCTTGGAGCAGGGAGACTGTGGAGAATTGTGGTTAACACAAAAACTGTGGGGTCTAACGGCTTGGTTTCAAAACCCACCTCTACCACTTACAAGCTGGACCAAGCTAAGGAAACCACTTTTCTCTAAGCCTCAGAATCTCATCTGTAAAATGGGGCTTTTGATGGGACCTACATGATGTCCTTATTACAAGGACATTGGTTAAATGAGATACATCTGCAACGTACGTAACAATGAGTATTGGGTAAGGATGATGGACAGCTATCTGTATTGTCTAGGTCTTGTTTTTAATGGTTGTATTAGCCAGGACTCTCCAGAGAAACACTTTATTGTCCATTGTACTAGTTTGCTAGGGCTGCCATAACATACTACAAACTGGATGACTTTTTTTTTTTTTTAGCTGAGCCATCCTGCCACCTGTTCGCAGCTCAGTGGCTGCTCAGCTCAGGCCGGGACTCAACTCAGGCCAGGACTTGAACCGCTGTTGCTCAGAGCTCGCACTCTTGATCTCATCTATTTTTTTTTGGTTTTTTTTTTAGCTGAGCCATCCTGCTACCTGTTGGCAGCTCAGCGGCTGCTCAGCTNNNATGGCAGGATCAGTTAGGAAATGCCCTTTCTTCGGCCCAGGTGGGAGGGGAGCTTGGGCCAAAAGGTCCAGGCTCACCTAAAGGCTTCTGGGAAAGGCCTGGGGACAGGTGGGTGGGTACACAGGCTCTCACCGAGGGTGTTCTCCTCACTTTGACCATGGGGTTGGGAAGGGCCAGCTGCCTGGTTCCTGCAGGAGGGGTTGGCCTGCTACGCAGTGGGAGGAACAGGGGCACACGACGCAGTGGGAGGAGCTGGGCAGGTTATGGGACAGCAGGGGCAGCAGTGGCCGAAATGTGGCAGGTAAAGGTAATGGGGATGGAGGGCTGCAGAGGGAAGAGATGGGCCACAGTGTCCTGGAGAAAGCAGTGGGAAGAATGAAGGGTTTAAGCAAGGTGTGCTTGGATTTTGCAATTTAGAAAGCGCCTCCTGGCCACATTTTGGAGATTGGATGGGAGACCATATGGAAGTGCAGAGGCCAGGAGACGTTGTTAGAGATTTTACATGCTACCAATCTCAGAAATGTTCCTTTTTTTTTTTTTTTAAAGATTCTATTGGGGAATTGGGGAAGGGGAACAGACAAGTTGCTGTCCTTCTGTTCTCCAGTCTAGTTGTGGATGACGTCGCTTCACTGGCCCATGTTGGTATTATCATTGCGCTCCTCCCAGGTGAGGCAGATGGGTCGCTGGCCATTGGATGGCCATTCACAGCGGCTCACGGCAGCTCATGAAAGCTCATGTTAGCTGCCAGTCAGCCCCACTGCAGCCTATGCCGTCGCTAGCGACTCATGGCAGCCTAGCTCCAGATTGAGCTGTTGTTCACCATCTTAGCTGTAGAGGGCGCAGCATCACTGACTCACATGTGGGATTCGAGCCAGGGCCCTGCTGCTCAGAGCTGGCATCTCAAGCCAACTCTTAACCAATGTGCCACTCAGCCAGCCCAGGAATGTTACATTTTTTGAAGGACCCCAAGGAACAAGTGATGCTCAACAGAGAGGAATTACTAATGGAATTTTCTGCACCTGGAGTGAGGCTGGACACTGTCCCCAGTGCCCTCACATCACAGGAAGACAGTTGCTTTCAGGAAGAAAAAGAGCAGTGGTGAGGAAAGGGGGTGGGAGGACTTAGCACAGGAAGCTGGGGGATGCAGAGAAGTATGAAGGGCGACCCTGAGAGCATCTAGAGCAGGGCTGCACAACCTCGGCTGGACACTGGAATTACCTTGGAAAATTCCTGATGTTCAGGCCTCAGCCCAGATCAACTGAATAAAAATATCTAGGATGGGGCCCAGGCATCAGCATTTTTCAAGCTTCCACAAGGATTCCAATGTGCAGCCAAGATGGAGAACCACTGCCCTAAAATGGCGATCCTCAAAGTATGGTCTTGGGTGGGGGGTGGGGTGGAGTGCTCCAGGAAATGATGGCTTACATAGGTGTGCTGGGTTGCATTTCTGGGGTCCAGCGTGATGACCCCAATTTGCTTTTGTCCTGTGTCTCCACTGTCCCCTAAGACAGGAGTGAGGAAGATTTTTCCAAGCAATTTGCAAGGAGTTAACCCTGCTCAGCACCTGTGCTCCCGTCCTCCCCCCACCCCCCTTGCTGCCTCCCTGTCCTTCTCCACCTAGTCTGAGCTGGCTGTCCTCTTAGTCAGCTGGCTGAGCTCCCCAGGTTGTGACAATGCTGAAGGAGACAGCGGATTCTCAAGGAGCGAGCTGGCCCCTTCACAAAGCAACAGCTCCTGAGGGAGCGAACGAAGCTGGAGCCCCTGGAAATGTCAGTTTTTCCCACAGAGTCGACTGGATGATGGGAGAAGGGAAAGATTTTCTCCTTCTCATTTAAGTAGTTTTTATGTGTCTAAAGATGTTTTATGGAAACAGAAATTGTACCTGATAAAGTGCCAGCATTAATCCATTTGATATGTTTAAGGGAAGCATTTCCACAGCAACATATCATGTTAATGTAACGCTGATGGATAAGAAATGGCAGAGGATGATTTCAAAAGATCTTTCTTTAACACAATAAAAAAAAAAGAAAGAAGAGAGTGACTTTCCATTTTATTTTTTCCTGTGAATAAGTGTGTCTTTAATCCTAATAGTATTTGCTGAAATAGAGTTTTGGCTGAAATCCAAAGGGAGTTTTCCAAGTGGGGACAATTTCTTTCTACATCTGCTTCACTGACTCAGCCATCAGACAAGCAAGTCAGTTCAATAATCGTGTATTGAGCTCCTACTGTGTACCAGGCACTATGCTGCATTCTAAGGAGCTCACAGGTGAGACAGGAACACAACAGGTGACAATGATGTGTGACAGCTGGGCAAATTCCCCCTTCTACTCTGAATTCATGAATTATTTTATAAAATGAATTGTTACTGAGCACACTGTGCTCTATGATAAGGAAGCACACCTCTACTCAACGTGTACTATAATCTTGAAAAATGTTGTATTTTTAAAGGCATGTCTATCCCTGGCAAGTCCCTGAACATCATCTTCACCCAAGGGAGCACAGCCTTAAAGTACAATTTCAAATGTGTTTCGGATGCACATTATTTAAGAGGTTTAGAATACATGGATGCATTGTGATTCATGTTTAAGGAAAGTAGGCAAGTAGTTTATTACTAGTGACAGTTAAAACATGGTAGTTGTTAAATGATTGGATATGAATATATATTCATATTCGAGGGGATTGAAAGTCACTCTTATTTGCTTGCATTACAATGTGCTCACTGGGAACAGGTGACAGCCCTGAGTATACTCATCCATCATGGGCAATGGCCGCTTTTTCTTGGGGCCAAAGGCCGCTGACCAAGAAGGCACAGGGTGTGTTTCAGGCAGAGGTCCTCAAAGCTGGACTTGTGGTCATGTGTAAACACAGGGCAAGGGCTCTAATTTAGTCATGTCACACCAAGACATATTGAAAAGTGGCCGCCAGAATGGAGATGGAAGGCAAGAAAAGGGAGAGAGGACAGGAGGAGGGGAGAGAGAAAGGTCATGATGCAAAAAGCGATTGCTTTATTTTCTTTTGGAGATTCAACTCCAAATTGGTGGCAAGGCTGCCTTCTAGAGATAGTCTCTCGAAGGTTGGGGTTCAATGGTTTTCCCATCATAGTGGGGTATTGTGCGTTTTCATTTGCAATGAGAAATGTTTCCACTCTTTACTTTATGAAGCTGAGTCATTATTTTTGAATTAGCACTGAGGTCTTTTGAGAGTTACCAGACAGAAAGGATGTGTTTGGTTAAGAGAGTTTGTTGAATCATCCTTTCCTTTTCTAGTGGCCCTCTAAGAACTATGGAGCCTAGAATAGAGCCTCCGCCTACAGTAGGATGCTCTGCAAAGAAAGAACTGCCATGTTGAAGACTCAGAACGGAATGACCCTATAAAGCTCTGATCCTTTGCTCTAAGTTATCTATTGGGTGGGCAGCTTACTTCCCTCCCCTCCTTTTTTCTTTCTTTAGTAATTTATTCCCCTACCCGTTCAAGTGCTCAGTGTATTTCTCCCTCCCTGCACAAACATTTTGTGAATAGTCACAGTGCTAAGTGCTGTGAAGGCCCTGGGTCAGGTTGGGTGGGTGG